>NC_090446.1:246874159-247181405 GCF_031143425.1 Pleurodeles waltl
GGGTGCACGTTAAACCCTGACCCCCCGATGGCCTGAATACTGGCAGTGGCCTATCCTGAGCTGGATGGGCACTGGAGGGCATCACAGCAGCCACAAGGGGGTGAGAACAGTGCCCATAAGTATACCTCATGCATGGTAGGGTGGTATCCGACTGGGGGATGTGTGTCAGTGGTTTCCCCTAGCCCAGGCCTGACACTGCAGAGTAGGTCCCCTGTTGGCAAGGGTCCTGAAGGGATATTCATGCTACCTAGCTCGTAGGCAACCACAACTGGTCAGGGCTGCATCGGTCCCAGGTGTGCTGCATTTGGCGGTGTGTGCCCCTCCCCATGCCTTGGTGGCTAGCAAAATAACTGGTAGTGCAATGCATAATGCGTAGGGCTGTTCCCTGTGTGTGAGAGTGGTGTGTACGCCAATGTTGGTCTTGGTACAGCCATTGACTAGGTGTATCCTTTGTCTCTCCCCCCTTTTTGTTTTGTCACCCTGTCCTTATGTGCATTAGCATCATCTGGCGGAGCAGCAGAGGCACCAGCGATGGAGGGATTTGCAACCCACAGGACCCAGGAGGCAGAGTCTACTGACGGTGATGGCACGAGTGGGACGGAGGGTGAGGGGAGCACCACAGAGGAAACTGGAGGGGACAGTTCAGACTCTGATACCTCCTCTGAAGGAAGCTCCCAGGTGGTGGCGGACACCTCTGTGACCACCCCAGCTACAGGTACATCTGCCACCCCCTATACCAGCACTGCCATCCCAGCAGCCCCTCATCAAGTTGCCCGTGCCCGCTCACCCAGGAGGGTGGGCATCTCCTTCATTCCAGGCACTTTAGGCCCTACCCCAGTGAGCCCTGCTGCCCTGAGTGAGGAGGCTATTGACCTCCTGAAATCCATCTCTGTAGGGCAGTCAACCATTGTCAATGCCATCCAGGGGATGGCAGCCCAAATGCAACAAATGAATACATTGCTGGAGGGCATTCACACTGGCTTGACTGCCCAGGCTCTGTCCTGCTCTCTGATGGCAGCCATTGTCCCTGTTTCCATCCTCCCCCCTCCAACTTCCTCTTCCTAATCCCATTCCCCTCAACCCTCAACCTATCCCAAGCACACAGGCAGACGATCATGCACACAAGACAACACACAAGAGTGGCACTGGCGAAAACAAACAACACAGGCACTCACACAAACACCATCCAGATGCAGACATATCAACATCCACAATTTCCTCTGTCTCCCCCTCCTCATCCTCCTCCTCTTCTTCCTCCACCTCCATCCCAGTTGCATCTACACTCATACCTGCATGCACTACACCATCATCCACTACCAGCATCACCACCACACCTAGCAGAACACACACCTCACTGACAGACAACTCCACAACAGCCATGCACACGTCCCCTGTGTCCTCTCCCACTGTGTCTGTTTCCCCTCCTAAAGTACACAAATGCAAGCACTCAGACACCCAACAGCCATCCACCTCACAACAGCATCCAGCCCGTGCACCTGCACCCAAAATCAGGAGACAGACACCGCCTACAACCACGTCTTCTTCCTCCACTCCCAAACCTTCTCCCTCTTCCTGCCCCAATGTCCCTACGAAGCTTTTCCTCTCCACCATTGACCTCTCCCCACCCTTCACCCCATCCTTCATGTCTGGCCAGGGTGGAAAAAACCCAGGCAAGCACCTCAACCACCCAGTCCACAGGCCCAGTAGTCTCCACACCCACTCATGGTAGGAAAGGATCCAGGGCACTTGTGCAGAGGGTGAAGGAGCCTGCACCAGGCAGCCTCAAGAAAAGGGTGCCTGCCCCAGCTGCTGCCAGGAAGGGCAAGGAACCAGCCCCAGCTACTGCTAGGAAGGGCAAGGAGCCTGCTCCAGCTACTGCCAGGAAGGGCAAGGAGCCAGCCCCAGCTGCTGCCAGGAAGGGCAAGGACCCAGGGGCAGGGACTCAGATGGAGCCCCCCACCACCAACCATTGTTGTGCAGCCATCCGAGGCTGCAGGGGACGGGTAGGAGCTTCCACCAGCAGCAGCACCACCACCTCCACCAGTGGGCAGCCGTCCGAGGCTGCAGGGGATGGGCAGGAGCTTCCCCATACCACCACCAGCAGCAGCACCACCACCACCACTGAGTAGCTGCCACCACCAGCGGCTGGTATGTAGTCCTGCCTATATGGGCTGCTGTGTGGCTTGGCCCCTGCAAATCCAGTGGGTATGCCACCCAACTGGGAAACTGTGACCTTGCACTCCCCAGGATCAAGAGCACAGGGCACAATGCCCTCACCAGAACCAGTGGGCAAGTTACCCACTTGAGAGACTGTGGCCTTGCACTCCCCAGGGCAAGCACAGGTCACGTTTCCCTCTCCAGAGCATGTGGGCAAGTCACCCACTTGAGAGACTGTGGTCTTGCACTCCCCAGGGCAAGCACAGGGCATGTAGCCCTCTCCAGAGCATGTGGGCAAGTCACCCACTTGAGAGACTGTGGTCTTGCACTCCCCAGGGCAAGCACAGGATATGTTGCCCTCTCCAGAGCATGTGGGCAAGTCACCCACTTGAAAGATTGTGGCCTTGCAATCCCCAGGACCAAGCACAGGGCATGTTGCCCCCTACAGAGCATGTGGGCAAGTCACCCACTTGTGAGACTGTGGCCTTGCACTCCCCAAGACCAAGCACAGGGCATGTTGTCCCCTCCAGACCATGTGACCAAGGCACCCACTTGAGAGATTGTTGCCATGCAATCCCCAGGACAAGCACAGGGCATGTTGCCCCCTCCAGAGCATGTGGGCAAGTCACCCACTTGTGAGACTATGGCCTTGCACTCCCCAAGACCAAGCACAGGGCATGTTGTCCCCTCCAGAGCATGTGGCCAAGTCACCCACTTGTGAGACTGTGGTCTTGCACTCCCCAGGACTAAACACAGGACATGTTTCCAACTCCTGTACCAGTGGTCTTGTTCCATCCGGCGGCTATGGTGCCCCTTCATTCCCCATCCCCAAGATGTGCCTGCTATTTTCCAATTGATGTCACTGCAGTGTTCTCTCCGTGTTGATGCAGGTGGGAAAGTGGGGCCTTGGACTTTGGCCTGTGGCCCTGTGGCCCACGCACACTGATGACTGGGCAGTGTCCCTTGAACTGTACATTTATATATACCAGTTACATTGCATATTTCTTGTTTCTTCTGTGTTGATCTAATTACACTCACTTTGGTAATTTCATGTTGTCCTTGCATTTTTCATCCGAGATATGGGGTATATATGTTCTATTACTGCAGCTGATTGTGTGCATGGTGGTGGGGGGTTGCATTGTGTGTGTGTCACTCTCTTTTTCCTCCCTCCCTCCCTTGTGTGCTAGGCGTCTGTACTCACCATCGTCGTCTTTGTCGTCATTGGTATTCGTGGTGGAGCAACACTTTGAAGAGCATTAGGAAGACATGCAGCTCGGGCTCCATGGCGGCGTGGTTCTGCCCTGTGTCTCCAATGGTGAGTCCTTTCATTTCTGTGCAGTGTTTCCACCAGGCTTTTGATTCGTGGTACCGCCCGGCAAAGGTGGCGGATTGCTGGGTCTTAATAGGGTGGGCGAGACATTGGCTTCTGCCTGGCTGTAGGCAGCTACTGCTGTCGTGGCTGTTGTTTCCGCCCGGGAGGTCGGTATGGTAAAGTGGCTGTCTATCAGAGTTCTCACGACCATGGTCATAATTTGGCAGTAGTTCCCACCAGCCTGTTGGTGGTATTACCACCACTTTATCACCGACCGCCGTGGTTGTAATGAGGGCCTTTGTATTATAGATAGATGCCAGTTTGTCAGTTTGAGGTGCAATTTACTCAACCCATGTCACAGGTGGAGCATAGAGTGTGTTAAAGAGAATGAAACATATAAATTGTTTAGAAATGAAGGTAGGATCATTTTCACTTATCAGTACTATTGAAAACGGACAACATAAGAGCTGTGACCTATATAAACATGTTAGGTGGAAGCAGATCAAAGAGATTGGAGATGTTAGCAATTGAAATGTGGGATTTTTGCTTGAAGAACAAGTTTGCTTTGAAAGCAGAACATTTTCCAGGGCAGTGCAGTCTAATGACCCACTTGAATTTGAGGAATTAGATAGATTTCAGTGATTGGAAACTAGAGACAAATTGTTTCAAGAAAATAGTGGAATTATTAGGTCCATTGGAAGTGGATGTTCAATTGAAAGAATTTTACATTTGGAGACCAGATCCAAGGGCAGTGGCAGTAGATGCGTTTATGCAGGATTGGACAGGGAAAAAATGATATGTGTTTTCCCGTTTTCAATGATTCAGAGGGTATTGCTGCATTGCAGGAAACAGAAATGTCAGATAGTGTTATTGACACCTTTTTGGAAAATGCAGGCATGGTCTCTGACTGCTTTGGAGATGGCTAAAGAGAGACCTTATTTGATACAACTGAGGAAAGATTTATTAGAAGGAGAAGACATGTTGAATACACTTTGGTTTTATTTGACTCACACAACCTTCAAGTATGGATAGTTTCAGGAAATCTGGAAGATTCACGAAACTTTCAGAATCTGCTTCAGGATTGCTCAATGAGTCATGGGCCTCAGGAACTAAGAAGTAGTACGGAAGTTCTTGGAGAATATGGTTTCCTTGGTGCGTGGCAAGGGATTTGGGGCCAGATGTATCATCACGGCCCTTTGCGATTCGGTAATAGCGATTTTTAAGAAATCGCTATTACCGACTCGCAAACTGCCATGTATCACATTTGCGATTCGGTAATAGCGATTTCTTAAAAATCACAAATGCTATTACCGAATCGCAAATTGCAATACCGGCCCCATTCGCAGCTATGGGCCTGTTGGCCCATAGCTGCTAATTTTTTGCATTTCCAAAATTGCGAGTTCTGAACCAGAAATCGCAATTTTGGAAATGCAAATCCCCAGGGTGCTGGGAGCCTATGGCCCCCTCTGCTGCACCCCAAAAATGTTTTGGGGGACATGTAATGTGCACACATGCCAAAAGGGCATGTGTGCTTTACATGTTCAATTTAAAAATGCATTTTAAATGCATTTTTAAATTTTGCACCAGGTGACCACCTGGTTGCAGTCCATGGTATTTTGCATGTGCAAAATGCCATTCTGCAAAAAATCGCAATTTGTGATTTTTTGCAGCATAGCCTTGCGATGTGGATTTTGTGAATCGCAAATTGCGATTCGCAAAACCCAGGTCGCAACGCAAAAAAAAGCTATTTTAGCGATTTCTGTTTTGTGGTCTGCGAATGCCTTTCATGCATTGCAGACCAATGTTTTGCACTCGCAAACAGCTGAATTTACCAATTCGCACCGTTTGCGAGTGCAAAACATTTTCATTCATCTGGCCCTTGGATCCCATGGAGGCTGATGAGATAGAGGTGAATAGTTTTTGGCAGAACTTTTTGGTAAGGGTCTTTCATACAGAACTGTGAATTGTTATTGTTTAAGAATAGTGGCAGGTCATTCATTGATTCATGGAGTTTCAATGGGATGAGTTATCTCATTTGTAGAGTGATAAAAAGAGAGATTTCGGAGAGCTACGTATCAATTCCTTTGGAATGTAGAAGTGATTTTGCAGCTGTTTCAGTAATGGGCAAGTAATATTTTTTGGGGGATAAGTGAAGTGTCTTGGAAGTTAGCAACTATATTATGCTTAATCTTTTTTAGAAGTGTATCAGATATAGGAGCTTTGGAAATATCAAACAGTTTTTATCATCCAACAGGGGCTTTGTTCAAAATATGTTAAATAACTAAGAGTATTGCCCTCATTATGACATTTGCGGTGAGTGATAAAGTGGCGGTAATACAGCCAACAGGCTGGCAGTAAGTACAGCCAAATTATGACCATAGACAGCCAATGTACCACACCAACTGCCAAGGTGGAAACAATAGTCATCCCAGCGGTAGCCGCCAACAGCCAGACAGAAGACAAAGTAACGCCCACCATATTTTAACCCTGCAATACACCACCTTTTCTAGGAAGGAAGCAACACCATCAAAACCCTGGTGTAAACGCATCACAGAAGAGAAAGGACTCACCATTGGAGACACAGGGAAGAACAACGCCGCCATGGAACCTGAACTGCAAGTTTTCCCGATGATCCTCTACGTTATGCTCCACGCGGAACACCACGGCCGGCGAAGACGACGATGGTGAGTTCAGCCGCCTAGCACACAAGGGTGGGTGGGAGGAAAACGAGAGTGACACACACCCGCACAACACACACCAGACACACACACACACCATACACACAACCAGCTGCACACAAGAAACAATTTGTCCCCAAAACACGTCAGAATAATGCAAGGATAACAGGAATGGATGAAAGTGATTGTAATCAAATCAACATCTAAATAACTTAATCGATTTGTCAATGAAACAGATATGTACACATGTACACAAAGGAACACTGCTCAATCCAATGTTCAAATGACCCACATGGCCACAGGGCACAGTCTAAGGCCCAACTTGAATCCTGACTTCATCAGGATAGTACACTGCAGGGGCATCAGTTTGGATATGGGCAAGCACCTCTGCGGGAGGTGGGGCACCTCAGCCCGATGCGGGAACAAGCCCACTGGTTCTGGGTGGGACAACATGCCCATTGCTCTGTCCTGGGGAGTGCTCGGCCTCAGTCTCTGGAGTGGGTGACTTTCACACTGGTTCTGGAGGGGCCAAATTGCCCATTGCTCGGTCCTGGGGAGTGCAAGGCCGCAGTCTCTGGAGTGGGTGACTTTACCACTGGTTCTGGAGGGGGCAACTTGCCCATTGCTCTGTCCAGGGGAGTGCAAGGCCACAGTCTTTGGAGTGGGTGACTTTCTCACTGGTTCTGGAGGGGGCAACTTGCCCATTGCTCTGTCCTTGGGAGTGCAAGCCACAGTCTCTGGAGTGGGTGACTTTCCCACTGGTTCTGGAAGGGGCAACTCGTACAGGAGCCCCTGGAGGGTGGCCTACATGGCATCCACTAGGATGACGGCTACAGTGTGTTGGTGGATGGAGGTGCCTCCTGGGCAAACTCTGCAGGTGGTGATGGCTGCATTGTTGTGGTGGATGGAGGTGACTCCCGGGCAGCCTCTGCGGTTGCTGCAGTGACGTGGTGGATGGAGGAGCCTCCTGGGCAGCCTCCGCATTTGCTGATGGCTGCAATTCATCAGCTGGAGGTGGGGGCCCTGTGACAGTTGGTGGTGGTGTCACCCTGACAGCCTCCATTGGAGTAGAGGGCTTCGTATCCTCAATTAATTAGGGTGTGGATCCCTTACCCGTCCTGGCAGGGGTGTATGGTGGACGCTCCTTACTCTTTTTGCCTGATGGTGAAAGCTCCTTCCCCTTCTTGCATGGAGGTGCAGGCTCCTTCCCCTTCTTGCCTGGAGATGCAGCCTCCTTCCCCTTCTTTGATGGAGGGATGGTATCCTTTCCACCACACGTAGGTGGTGCTACCAATGTCCCCATGGACTGTTTGGCTGAGGTGCTTGGCTGGGTCTTTGGAACTCTGCTCATACGGGCAGGATAGGGTGAAGGGGAGTGGGAGGGAAGCTTTTTAAGGATGTTGGGGGTGGGAGGAGGGAGGAGTGATGGGAGTGGAGGATGAGTGAGTGGTTGTAGGAGGTGTGTGTCTGCTGGATTTGGGTGCGGGTGCATGGGATGTATGCTGATGTGAGGTGGATGGCTGTTGGGTGTATGAGTGCTTGCATTTGTGTCCTTTGGGGGGGAAGACAGGGTGAGAGAGGACAGAGGTGACTCATGCATGGCTGTTGTGGAGGTGTCTGCCAGTGAGTTGTGTGCTCTGCTCTGTGTGGTGATGCTGGTGGTGGATGTTTATGTAGTGCATGCAGGTGTGAGTGTGGACGTGACTAAGAGGGAGGTGAGGAGGAGGAGGAGGGGAGACAGTGGCAGCAGTGGATGTTGTCGTGTCTGCAACTGTATGGTGTTTGCTTGAGTGCTTGTGGGATGAAGTGTGGTGCTTGTGTTTGCCTCTGACACTCTTGGGTGTTGTCTTGTGTGCATGCTCCTCTGTATGTGTGCCTGGGATGGGTTGGGGTTGAGGAGAGTGGGACTGGGAAGTGCAAGGTGGATAGGGTAATGGTAGAAACAGGGACAATGGCTGCCATCAGAGAGGAGGCCAGAGCCTGAATCGATCTTTGTTGGGCCGCCAATCCACTGTTAATGCTCTCCAGGAATGCATTGCTTTGCTGCATCTGGGATGCCAGCCCCTGGATGGCATTCACAATGGTTGATTGCCCTACAGAGATGGATCTCAGGAGGTAAATAGCCTCCTCACTCAGGGCAGCAGGGCTCACTGAGGCAGGGCCTGAGGTGCCTGGGGCGCAGGAGATGCCCACCCTCCTGGGTGAGTGGGCACTGGGCAAGTTGCTAAGGGGCTGATAGGAGGGCTGTGCTTATACAGAGGGTGGTGGCTGTACCTGCAGCTGGGTGGTCACAGAGGTGTCCCCCACCACCAGGGAGCTCTCATCGGAGGAGGTATCTGAGTCTGTGTTGTCTCCTCCAGTGTCCGCCGTGGTGCTCCCCTCGCCCTCCGTTCCACTGGTCCCCTCGGCGTCAGTTGACTCTGCCTCCTGGGTCCCATGGGATGCAGCTCCCTCTATTACTGGTACCCCTGCTCCTCCACCAGATGATGATAATGCACACAAGGATAGGGTAACAAAACAAGAAAGGGCAGAAAGAGACAAAGAATACACTGGGTCAGTGACTGCACCAATACAACTATTGGCATACACATCTCTGTCACACACAGAGAAGAGTCTTAAGCACTATGCATTGCACTACCAGTGATATGGCTAGTCACTGAGGCAAGATGAGGAGCACACACCAACAACTGCAGCACTCCTGGGATCTATGATGCCCTGGCTGAAATGCTAACACAGCTAGGTCCCCTGTATTTGCCATACATCCATTACCCTTCAGCTGACCCACGCTGCAATGTCTGGCCTGGCCTTAGGGGTACCCACTAACATACATTCACCACCAGGATACCTCCCCACCAGCCAAAATGTGTAATGATACCCACTGTACTCACCCCCCTTGCGGCTGTTGTGATTCCCTCAAGCGCCCATCCAGCTCAGGGTAGGCCACCGCCAGAATGCAGGACATCAGGGGGATCAGGGTCCAACGAATACCCCTTCCTCGTTGGGAGGCCATCTCCAGCTGGGCCACCGCGGTCTTCCGTGCACAGCATCTCAGTTCCTCCCACCGTTTCCAACAGTGAGTGGTCTGCCTGCCATAGACCCCCAGGGTACACTCTTCCTTGGCGATGGCACACCATATTCTCTTCTTTTGATGGGCGCTGACCTGCAGAGGTAATAAAGACAGGAGAACACCATTAAACAAACAGTCCTGCCTGTCACACAAATGGCCCAAAATACCCATTCCCATCACCATTGGCACACCCATAGCCCAGCGCACACCATGGACACCACCACAAATCATTCCCCCACACCCTTACACAATGCTTGCACACACACCTCCATGCCTTCTTCCCACTTGCATCGTGCCCAAAGTGTACTCACCTGTTGGTCTGGAGGCCCATACAGCAGTCTATACTGGGTAGTACCCCATCCACCAGTCGCAACAACTCCTCTGAAGTGAAAGCTGGGGCCCTTTTCCCGGTCACACAGACCATGGTAGGTTCCAGACACAGGTCACAGCAGTACACACAGTGTAGGTACTCTCCTGTTGAAGGTCAGGAAACAAGTGAGGAATCAGATAGAAAATGGCGGTCACGTCTGCGGTGGTGTACATCGTCACCGCTGGCACAGATCCCCATTGGCCACCGTACTCCATTAAGCCCCATATTAGCCAATGAGGAATTGTGCGGTGGTGCAAGACCGCCTTCCGCCACGATGGCCAACATCGGCGGAATTACCTCACTTCCACCTGTCCCTACATACAGGACAGGCGGTCACCATTTCAGGGGTGAGAAACAGTCATATCAACAATTACTGTGTCACAGATTAGTTTGGCACATACTTCGCCACTAACAGTGTCCCAATACATAAGTGCACCATGTGGACTGCAGTTGTGGTTTTGTTGTTTCATTTGTGACAGCCTACTCACTCTTGTGTCCCTTAGATACCTACTGCTGCGTATGTATAGGAGGTGAAGCTATACCCCCTTGTACTGACCCTTGGTGGACTTAGCTACACAGGTACATTATACTCACAAATAGACTGGACAGGGACACAATCACTGACCTGATCTCATCTATCCGTCATCTGGCTGGGATCCCCACTCTTGTGCAAGTGCTATCAGTGCTCCATTTCCTGGCAACAGGTTCTTTCCAAGTGACAATGGGCTTGGCACCAGGAATGTCACAGCCAATGTTCTCAATTGTGCTGGCAAGAGTGTGGTCTGCCCTGATAAAACACATGTGCAGCTACATTGCTTTCCCCCAGGTGGAAGATTTGGCCACTGTGAAGGCTGGATTCTATACAACAGGACATATCCTCAGTAGTATTAGGGTGATAGATGGTACACATATTGCGTTTGTCCCCCCGCCAGAATGAACATGTGTACAGGAATCCTATGAGTTTTTACTCACTGAATGTGCAGATGGTGTGCTTAGTGGACCAGATCATCTCCCACGTCAATGCTAAGTATCCTCGGTCGGTGCATGATGCCTTTGTCCTGAGGAATAGCAGCATCCCAAATGTGATGGCCCAACTACAGAAGCACAGGGTGTGGCTAATAGACGACCCTTGGTCCCCACCCACTGTACGTTAGTGTATACATCTGGTGTTGACCCCATAGGATTGTGTGTGGCTATATGTTCATCAATACTTGGTAACTCTGGCTACCCAAACCTATCGTGGCTGCTGACTCCTGTGAGGAATGCCAGGACAAGGGCTGAAGAACGTTATAATGAGGCACATGGGTCAACCAGACGGATCATCGAGAGGACCTTTGGCCTCCTGAAGGCCAGGTTCAGGTGCTTCCATCTGACAGGTGGATCCCTGTGCTACTCACCCAAGAAGGTCTGCCAGAAAGTAGTAGCATGCTGCATGTTGCACAACCTGGCCCTAAGATGCTGTGTACCCTTTCTGCAGGAGGAGGAGACATAGATGCCCCTGTGGCAGCAGTAGACCCTGATGACAGTGATGATGAAGAGACTGAGGACAACAGAACATCAGTTATCCGTCAGTACTTTTAAGGATTCACGGATGAGACAGTGCAACTGCACATTTCTATGATTGTTGGTGTATTCTGTGTGGCTGTGGCATGATGGCATTAACTTCCTTTTGCCTCTACTTACTGACACCCATGGTTTGTCATTTTACGGATGTTGGTGATATAACAACTGTGTACTGATGTGCTGACTACAGCCAGCTACAGGTCATTATTGCTATACTCTCACAATGTACAATTAATTTGTAATGGATGTAACTGTTTCCATAAATACACATTTTCAACACATAAAATACTAGTAGTCATGTTGTGTTCAAGGGTGTTTATTGTAGTGCTAAGAAATTGAGGTAAAAGTGCAATGGAATAGGGTGATGATGGAGGAAAGTCCAGGGTATTGCTCCAGTCTGTTTGTACCACAGATCCAGTGTCCAAGGGGCCATAGGAAGGTGAGCAAAGGCAGTTCAAAGTGGACAAGGTGACTGAGTGGGACACAATCAGGACAGTCTAATTTCCTGGCGGGGGTCCTGGCAAGTGTCTCTGGCTTCTGCCTGGGTCGCAGGGAACATTTGTAGGGTGGTTCACCTTCTGCAGGGGGAGATATGCTGGTGGCCTGTGGGTCCTGGGGCAAGGCCTCCTGCCCACTAGCGGAAGCAGAAAAGGAGGGCTGGTCAATGGACTGGTTAGTGTTAGGGGCCCGCTGGTGTGCTGTTGCCTCCCTCATGATGTTGGCCATGTCTGCCAACACCCCTGCAATGGAGATCAGAGTGGTGGTAAAGGCTTGCAATTCCTCCTTGATCCACTAATACTGTCCCTCCTGCAGCCACCTGTCCTCCTGCACGTTGTCATGGATCTGACCCATTGTGTCCTGGGAATTATGGTAGGCACCCAGGAGAGTGCCACCTGGAGAATCAGTTCCCTGGTCCTTTCCTCCCCCTGGCACACTTCTGTCCTTCCTGTGTCCCTGTTGGCCTGTGCCTCTGTCCCCTGAACGGTGTGCCCACAGCCAGTGGCCCCAGGTCCCTGATTGTCTTGGGTATGAGGTTTGGCCTAGGGTCACTGTACAGGTGGGCACAATGCTGATTGATGTGTCCTGGGGACAGAGGTGTGGGTATGCTGGGTGGGTGCTGTGGTGTTGGATCCTGATGGGGGAGACTCTGTGAGTGGGCTGGGGTTACCGACTGTCCAGTGGTCCCTGATAGGCCAGGTAGGTAATCCAGATCCTGAAGTCCAGAGTTACTGTCATCACCGGGGGCAACTTCAGTTGGGGGACTGGATAGTTGCGACACCTCCTCTCCACTGAGATTGGCTGGGGCACCTGTGGCTATGTAAGAGATGTTTTATGCTTCATGCCTGTGACATATTGTACATCCCTATCTTCCCCTCTATGGTTGCTTTTGCCCTGCCACCTTTGATTGTGTATGGTGATGCATTGTGGGATTGTTACTTCCATTTTGCTGTGCATGCTTTGGTGATGGGTGTCCATGCAGGGCTGGGAGGGCTGTCCATGCATTGGTATGGCCTGCAGGTCTTGGCATTGGGGTAGTCTTCTGCGTTGGTGCCATGTGTGGGATGGAGTGAAGTGATGGGAGTGAGGGTGAGGGGGTGAGATGGCATGCATGTATGGGAGGTGATAAGTGGTAAATGTTGACTTACCAGTATCCAGTCCTACGGCTACTCCTGTGAGTCCCTCAGGATGCAGTAATGCCAAGACTTGCTCCTCCCATGCTGTGAGCTGTAGGAGAGGAGGTGGTGGTCCACCACCAGCCCTCTGTATAGCGAGCTAGTGCCTTGCTGCTATGAAATGTACCTTCCCCCGTAGGTCATTCCACCTTTTCCTGATGTCGTCCCTTGTTCTTGGATGCTGTCCCACGGCGTTGACCCTGTCCACGATTCTCTGCCATAGCACCATCTTCCTTGCATTGGATATTTGCTGTACCTGTGCTCCAAACAACTGTGGCTCTACCCTCATAATATCCTCCGCCATGACCCTTAACTCCTCCTCAGTGAAACGGGGGTGCCTTTGTGGGGACATGGGTGTTGTGTGGTGTGTGAGTATTTTGAGTAATGTGGTGGGGTGTGTCATGTGGGGTGCGTGAGGGATGTATGGGTGTAAGTGGTGTGTGTCTAGTTTTCTAAGTGGTCTTAGTGTGAGTCTGGAGGCAATGATTTGTAATCGTAAAGGGTTGTTGGTACTGTGGGTTTCATAGTGCTGTGGGTGGGTGGGTGTGGTGTGTGTATTTGTGTCAAGTCTGATTTAAAATGTCCGCCGTGGTGATTCATGGGTCATAATGTGATCGGCGTTGTTTCATTGGCGGAATGGTATGGGTTTTGAGACTGCCACTTTTGCATTGACCTTTGGGCTGGCTTATTTGTGTATGTGGCTGTATTCTGTCTGATTGGTGTGTGTGTCTGTGATAGGACGCCGTATGCCGGAGCGAAAGGGAAGTGCTCCGGGGGTATTTCGTGGCTTGATGAGTCTATGCAGGAAGGCGCTGAGCTTTTTCAAAATGCCCCTTGCCCGGAAGACAGAAACATCGTCGGTAAAAAGGAGGCGGACCGTAACGTGAGGAGGAACGGGAAGCAGTAAACAGGAGACAAAATCGCAGCCAATAGACAGAGGAACCGGGAGACAAGAACAAGAGGTGCCGCCAGGAGATGCTGAGACGCTGGCTCACGGGGAGAGCTACATCTCAGAAACAGTGAATCGTGGTAGCCCAGAAGGGTATCGCTACCAGGAGAGGACGTGCTGGAGACGGCCATGTTCTAGGAAGAACGTGGCCAGAGCAGGTACGGGGTGTGTACTGGGGATTGGGAGGTAATGGGAAGAAAAACGCTGACCGAGCATGAAAAGGAGGGGAGGGGGTTAAAGAATAACATAAAAAGAAAAGACACACTATCCTTAAGAATAAAAGCAAGGAAGTCAAGTAGTGAGAAGAGCAGCACTTTATTAACCAGAGAAAGAAGCAAAAAGAGGCATTACTATAAGGACAGCATTAACACATGAAGATAAAGGAGAAGAGAAGATCATATTAATGTGAGAGTGAAAAGTAAATCTACACTAACTACACTGGGAAAGAAACAAGAGAAATAAGGAGAATAAAAAAAGATAGAAGAAGAAAAGAGAGAACACAGGGGAAAAGGGGTGTCCATTACCAAACAACATACCATCTAAAAAAATTCTTCTTCTTTCTCTCCCTTCCAATTTCTTCATTGGGGGAATTCCGAGATGACTACCTGACTGAAATAAGACCCAGTTAGGAAGAACCTGAAGAAACAAAACGAAGACCACAAAGCAACAAAGACAAGAACTGAGAAAGAGAGACAAACCTAAGCTCAATATAGAGAAAATAAAGCGTGGAAGAAATAAAAATAAAAGACCACATCCCTCAGCCTGTTATGCCTTCTGGTACCCATTATTACTTATGAAACACAAAAAGAGAGTGTCGGGAGTGGTTCAACCCCACACTTACTCCCGATTGGACTAGAAAGTCAACAAAACAGAGATCCAAGGCGCAAATTGAGGAACTCCCTCTTCTACACACAGCCACCCAGGATACCTTTCTCTGTCTGGAAAACACGCGCTCAATTTGCTCCTTGGATTAGACCAAAAGTACTCCAGTCCCTTCCAGCTTGACCCCGCATCCGTAGTGTTTTATATCCATAATTACTTACCTGTCACAGTGTCATAATATAGCGAACAGATATTTTCCATCGGGGTGATATGTTGGTGGCCGTCAGGATGGCGGTAGGTGGCATTTACCGCCAATGTCATAATGAGGGCCAATGTCCTGTTCAATTTTTCACCCAAATTTGGATAGTCCTCCTAAATTGTACGAGGTAAAATTTATTTAGGAGTGTCAGTGCAGAATGATGGAGAAAAGGAATACTGGGGTGGATAACTTATTGATTTCATATGTGAAACCATTTAGGCAGTTACGGATGCAACAATTGCAAGATGGGTTAAGTGTACAATGAGAGAGGCAGGAATCGATTTAACAAAATTTATGGCATATTCTGTATTGGGTGCCATGATAAGTAAAACATTTATGTCTGGTGTAAGATAAGATGAGATTATGAAAGCAGCGGATTGGTCTAATGCTGACACATTTAGGAAATGTTATTTTAAACCCATAGAGCATGTTTCATGCTGTACTTTGAGAAACATTCAACAGACACAGTGCTGGCCTCCTGTTTTGCAATAAAATGATGATTCTTATTGGTTTACTGCATAAAGAATCACAATTTTATTAAAGACAAGGACGCTAGCATTATTCCACCACGCACTCCTAGTGTTTTTACTTGGGGGACATAGTTGTAATTTATATCACAGAATAAAAGATTTGAAATAAAAATTGATCACAATTAAAAAAAGATGCATTTCAAGTTTTACAGATCAGTATAAAATTGGTGTTTTAGAATTATAGAAGAGGATGAAGATAATGAACAGAAACAAAAGAGGAAGGGAATGGAGGACGGGGAGACTTATTTGGGCTTTTGGACTCTATTTCATTATGACCTAGTTATGCTCTACTTTGGAGCTTTTAATGTGCTACTCAAGTGAATAAAAGATTTATGCATAATGCTAGCCTCCTACCTTTAATAAAATCGCAATTCTTTATGCAGTAAACCTGTACTAATAATCATTTTAAGCTGAATGAATACAACAATCATGCATGTTCACTGAGGGCCTCCTATGAAACACTGTGATTCCCCAAAGTGTGGCTCTGAGGTTGGAACTAGTACACAATCTACACCATCTTTTGAGAGTAAACATTGTACTTTCACCAGGCTGAGGGTGACTGAGATCTGTGACAGCTAATGACTATATTTGGCAGGATTGGCCCTTTTTGCCTAACACTTTTACTGTAGAAGAGCCAACTAGCCTCTTGTAAGTCAAAGGTCTTCCTAATCCGCTAAGCCAGTTTTGTTCCTCCATCCAATTGGAAAAGGATGGCAGGAACATGATTTATTCCTCGTGTAAGTGCAAGAGTGATCTTGGAGTGCATATGTTGTTTTTCACTGTATGGGAGAAGGAGTCTAGTGGAGCCCCTATTGTACATGAATAAATTACAAAATGGAGACAGGATGTTTGACTACATAGGTTGTTTTGTGGAATGATGGAAGCCTTGAGACATTTCACAGTCTGGCCTTTAAAACGGGGCCGGCCTCCAAAGCTGGATGGTGAGGGGTAATTCACCTTTGAAGTACAAATGATGTCTCTATCCATCCTGCTTCCACTCTTCCTGCAGACATGTGTAGTGGGCAAAGAGGATGTAAATCTCTCATATATACCTTAAAGTTTCTCCTTGCAGTGCACACTGAACTTCATCCCCTCTACCAGTTTTTTTATACAGACAAAAGGACTACCGCTTGATAGTCTGTGTATACGTTGTCTATTTTCTTAAAACTGGACCTAATTCAGAGCAGAGAGAGACTCTGGAATTTACATATACATTTGTCACCCAGGAATAAATATTGGGTAGGTTGCCCATGTCACTGTTTTAGGGACATCTCACTGACCTATGTCCAGGTTCCAAATAACAGTGTAGGGGAGAATATTTCTAGGGTCCATGGCTGGCGTCTTTGAGAGCCAGCGTCTGTACCAGGTAGGTAACAGGACCAGGAAAATAGCCCTACAAGGAGAGCTTAAGACAACCTCATCAAGTAGGACCTGCTTGCTGGATAAAGGTTACTGCAAAAATAGCATTCCCCACAACTGAATAGGCAATGTGCATGAAACTAGCCTTTCTGAACTCAGGTATAAGTGCTGCTAATTCTGTCTGGAGGAAGGAATTATCAAAAAGTAATGCTAGCAGGTGCCACAGTGGGGTGAAAAGATATTCAGAGGAGATTAAACCCTGTTGTCTTCTTGTCTTTAGAAGCTGTGTAATGTGACAAAGAAACTATTTCCACATTATAACTGCCAAAGCACAGACTCAGTACTACAAGAACTCTGGTGAATGAAATGTGTCCCTGAAACTTTCAGTGTGTGAGTCTGGTTGCCCTGCAATAGGATCTCCTCTCTGCCCTGGGAGTGTTTGATGAGGTTGCAAGCTATCAACCCTTTTAAACCTCATAGAAAATCACCTGTGGCTGAGAGGAAAGTTCACATTAAAGCTCTGATTTGGGGGAGCCTTTGCATACCTGCTTTTGCACAGTGTTTCAGGAGAGAAAATACTAACTGGTGTGCTTCATATACCCTGTTGTCAAACCCCGTAGGCAGTGGGTAATTGAATCTGAAGAGCTGTTAGTCAAATAAGTAGTGCATTATTACTTTTCAAAAAAACATCTTTCAAAATTTATAAACATGATATAGTTGGCTCAGAATACTGCATTTTGATTTTGACAAACTCCTGTCAAAGTCTTTACTCTAGGGCATACTTGATTACAAAAACCATCTGGCAAAAACAGAAAGCAGAGGTATGCTTTATTACATTGCTTTTGTTTCTTCATGTACATTTATAATTACAAGTGTAGAACTATCTGTGTGCACAACTAAAATATGTTTTCTTTTTAATATGAAAACACTGGTTGAAGCACTACTGCCTCTGCTGCATTCTGAGTCCACATCTTCTCTCTGAATAAGCCTTGGACTGTTATGTCTTCTCACATTGCGGATCAAAATGCTAAAGGTGTACTTGGTGAATAGTTTTAGGTCCAATTGTAAGTGACCCAAATACATGTTTGTAAAAGGCTCCATTAACACAACTGTGGACAAGTAACTCCTGATAGCTTCGTGAAATCCTGTGCCAGTTCCCACAATCATCTACCTACCACGTCATGCTTAAAGAAGAATTAGCAGCTGGGAAGGAAACAATTTACTGATAATGAGAATTGTGTTTTTTCCAGATTATGGATAATTATTCACAGACATGAAAACAACCATATGAAATATGGGTTGCACTTTGTTCCTTTGTGTTCATTAAAAGCAGCTAGTCAATTTGTGTTTATATTTTCTTTTACAGCAGAACCATACCCACCAAGTAATATTTTGATTGTAGCACAGGGAAACCACTAAGTTACCCAGAGGGTTCTTTTAATCAATGAACCAATAAAACTAAAGCTGGATAAGAAATGTTTAGAAATTGGATTATTGATTGACTGGGGAAGGAGCCCTGGTCAAGCAGCACCCACAATCCCAGTCTGGGTAAGGCACAAGCAAAGTCCAAACACTCTGGTAGCTGGACACAGAACAGTCAATCTTAACTTAGAGACAAAGTGTAAAGTATTTGTGAAAGAGTAAAACAGTGAAAACACAACACAAAAAAAATCCCACACCAAGTTAAAAGATATGGGGCCAGATTTAGGTAGGTTTCCTTTTGCGAGGTGCAAATTGCGAGTCCAAGCGACTCGCAATTTGCACCTCGCAAAAGGAAATGCAGAAAGGTGTCTCAGACACCTTCTGCGACTCGCTATGGGGTCGCAAAGACCCACCACATAAATATTTATGAGGTGGGTCGCAGTAAGCGACCCTATAGCGAGTCTAGGCACTCACGGGGATGGTGGCCTGCTGGAGACAGCAGACCACAATGTCCGTGACTGCTTTTCAATAAAGCAGTTTTTTTTTTCTCTTTGCAGCCTGTTTTCCTTAAAGGAAAACGAGCTGCAAATAGAAAAAATACCAAAACCTTTTAGTTTAGGTTTTTTTCAGAGTAGGCAATGGTCCATAGGACCACTGCCTGCTCTGAAAAAATATTTTTGTGAGCATTCACAAAGGGGAAGGGGTCCCATGGGGACCCCTTCCAGTTTGCGAATGAGTTACCATCCACTTCAAGTGGATGGTAACTGCGAGTTGATTTGCGACCGCTTTCGCGGTCACAAATCAACTCTACATCGCGGTGCAACTCGCAAATAGGAAGGGAACACCCCTTCCTATTTGCGAGTCTGAAACACATTTTGCGAGTCGGTACCGACTCGCAATATGTGTTTCTGCATCGTGTGAGGGCATGAGCGCCTCGCAATCGGCGTTTTTCGCCGTTTGCGAGGCGCTAATGCCTTCCTACATCTGGCCCATGGTAATGTGTAACAAATAAAACAATACCAAAATGACAACAATCCAATCACGAGAACAGGAGTTATGATTCTTTACAGAATAAAGTGTAAAAAAGCACCTAAAGCAAAAAGATCCTACCACAGTTATCTGGATGCTCTGGACTGGGTCAAATTCAAAAGTTCAAGTTGTCCTCAATGAACTGCAGGCTGGATGAAGTCCCAGATTAGTCCAGCTGAAGTTTTACCTTCTCAGGTTTTGTGCCAAAAGTCCCATTTGTGCTGGAGAGAGCTGCAAGGAGAGTGCCGCAGGAAGCTGCATGGTGTGATGACCATACAAGGCATCACAGTTGAGGGGTTGGAACTTTGTGTTGGTGGTGCCTCATGAGTGGTTGATGGTGCAGTGTGAAGAAATGGGTTGGTGATGGCTCACGCTGGTTGTCTATGTAAATGGCTCGGTCCTGATGCAAATATGACCGTTCACAATTATAAAGCTTCTATAGGTTCTCCTTTGAAGTCCTTAGGCAGCCTGCCCTCCCAGTCCTGGCTCCAGAATAACTACAGGGGTTATGCAGCCCATTGTCTGGAGGCAGGACACAGCCTATTCAAGTGTAAGTGGGGCTGTGCTCAGCTTCTTCCTCCCATCCTGCCTGTGATGGCCCATCCAGGCACACCTAAGCTCCCTAATGTGTGTGGCTGTCTATGAGGAATAAACAAAGCCTAACTGTCAGCTACACCCAGCCATGTCTCCAGGGACAGACTACAGGCAGCAAGTGGCTAATACAGGAAAATTCCAACTTTCTAAAAGTGGCCTTTTCAAAATTGTAACTTAAAATCAAATTTTACCATCAGTTAGAATTTTAAATTCCAATTCCAGAGACACCAACCATGAGCCGAAGGTTTTCCTTCTTCTGTTACAACAGTCACTATTGCTTACACTCCTGCGATCCAGCTGCCATGCTGGTGTCGGCTGGTTTGCTTGGTGCAGTGGAAGCATCGCAGAGTAGCCTTGAAGAAGGTCTCTGGGCAGAGGCAGATTTTGGAAATTGAATCTTTGCCCAGGAAAACCCTGGTAGGCCATGTTCATCCTTCCCACGTAGCCATGGAGCATGGCACATGGTTGAGGGGCTGAATCCGGCTACCGCTGCCTGGAGACCTTTGTAATTGGCTATAGTACAGCCTCCAGCCTGCGCAAAGTACAAGTCATTGAAAGCAAAAATGACGGCAACAACAACTCTCTTTTACTCAAGGGTGGAGGCAGAGTGGTGCACAGTGGCCATGTAGTTTGAAGGGATGAGGTAAGTGACTTGGAGTCAGATATCAAGATAGTTGTAGATATATCTGTTAAATGTTTAGCCAACTTGCCTAATATTCAGGCCCTAGGGTTTTGGTAACCTGACATACTGTCATATGTCTATCAGCCTGGGGGAATTGTGCAGCATTCAGAAGAAGCCCTAAATAGGCTTATAGTCTGGACAAGGATGGCTACACAAACAAGTATGAGTCAGTACAACAAGATGCTTCAAAGCAAACTAAAAACACAAGGTTGACATGCACAAAGGAGGAACTGAGGAGGTAGTTCTGTATAAATGCAACCAGTCCTTGAACGTGTCTGGTGCGATAATGCAAGAGAAACACAATAGGTACCTATTCCGCTTTTCATCCTTTGCGTGGTCTCCCTTAACTTTTTGCCTCTGTTTCCCAGGTTGTTGATGTGTGCTGGACTCTGTTTTTGCTGTTTTTGTTACTATGGGCACCTTACCATTGTTATCCAGTGCTAACGTGCAAGTGTTCCTATACAAAATGTGTATGTAATTGGTTCATCCATGATTGGCATATTTGATTTACTGGTAATGCCCTAGTACAGTGCATTAGAGGTGTCCAGGGCCTGTAAATCGAATGTTACTAATGGGCCTGCAGCACTGGTTGTGTCACCCACAGTAGTAGCTCTATAAACATGGCTCAGACCTGCCACTGCAGTGTCTGTGTGTGCAGTTTTAAACTGCCAATTCGACTTGGCAGGTGTACCCACTTGCCAGGCCTAAACCTTCCCTTTTCTTACATGTAAGGCACCCCTAGGGTAGGCCCTATGTAGCCCCATGGGCAGGGTGCAGTGTATGTTTAAGAAAGGACATATACCAATGTATTTTATATGTCCTAACAGTGAAATACTGCCAAATTCGGTTTTCACTGTTGCAAGGCCTATCCTTCTCAAAGATTAACAAGGGGGGTGCCTTTAAATATGATTAAAGTGTAGATTCCCTTTGGGAGTGGATAGACATGTGGAGTTTGGGGTCTCTGAGCTCACAATTTAAAAATACATCTTTTAGTAAAGTTGATTTTGAGATTGTATGTTTGAGGAAAGCCACTTTTAGAAAGTGAGCATTTTCTTGTTTAAACCATTCTGTGACTCTGCCTGTTTGTGGATTCCCTGTCTGGGTCAATTTGACAGTTGGCTGCTTGCACCTCTCTGTAGACAGTGACACAAAAGGAGCTGGATTGTAGCCTGCGTTCCCTGATGAGCCATCTGTGCTAGGAGGGAGGGGAAGAGTGGTTACTCACTCCTAAAAGGGCTGTGCCTGCCCTCATACAATGCAGTCTCTAACCCCCTCATGTGTGTGTGTCTGGGGCCTGGCCTGGGCAAGGCAGGATATCACAAACAAGAGAGACTTTTCTTTGAAGTATGCCTACTTCAAAGGGCAAAATGGCCATAAGAAGGGCACCTAAAACCACAGACTTTAGATCACTTCTGGAAACCAAGAGGAACCTCTGCCTGGAGAAGAGATGAAGAGCTGAGGAAGAAGAGCTGCCCTGCCTGTGACTGTGCTTTGTGGAGCTATCCTGCAGTTGCCGCTTCTGCCTGTGTAAGATGACAAAGACTGGACTTTGTGTGCCTTCCTGCTTGTGAAGAACTCTTCAAGGGCTTGAACCCGAGCTTGCCTCCTGTTGTTGAAGTCTCAGGGACAGCAAAGACTTCTCTCTGCAAGTTGAGACTCCTGCCCTGCAAGTGGTTCCCTATCCAGTTCCTGGGGCCTTGACTGGTGAAGCTGGTGGACCAAGGTGAAAATCCACACACAGATCGCCGTACGGGGAAATTGTTGACTCAACCTCCGGGAGCGGCCAAAGAAATGATGAGCTGCCGGCTCTGTGGCTGAAATCGATGCAGCGCTTGCAACGCTACTGTGAAATCGACACAAGCAGCTGGAGAAACAATGCTCTGCATCGCTGACGGAGGCTGCAATGACGCAACATCGCTGGGCACGGAAAAACAATGCAAACCTGCCCGGACCCGAGGTGTTTTGTCGGGATCGACGCATCTTTCTCTTGCGGAGAAGGAAACGACGCACGCCAATCGGACCGGAGAAGGAGAAACGACACAGGACCTCTCTTGCGGGTGAGAAATTGCCACACCACTTTAACCCACCACTCGTGTGGGTTATTGTGACGCAACCCAGGTACGTTTTCACACTAACAGCATTAGCGTTGTGTTTAAAAGAACATGAAGACTCTTTGCTTTTTAATTAATAACTTGACTTGTGTATGGTGGATTTTTGTTGTTTTGGTCTTGTTTTGTTTAGATAAATATTCTCTATTTTTTAAAACCTGTGTTGAGTCATTTTGTAGTGTTTTCATTAAGTTACTGTGTGTGTTGGTACAAATACTTTACACCTAGCACTCTGAAGTTAAGCTTCCCTGCTTGTGCCAAGCTACCAAGGGGGAGAGCGGGGTTAGCTGAGAGTGATTCTCTTTTACCCTGACTAGAGTGAGAGTCCTTGTTTGGACAGGGGGTAACCTGACTGTCAACCAAAGACCCCATTTCCAACAGTACCCAAGAAGGAAACGTGAATAGGAGTGCGTCGGAGAAGAAAGAACTTAGTGGTAACTCCCTGGCGGCCTCATAGGTTGTAAGTAAGATACCCCCGAGACAATCCATAAAAAACTTTGTAGGAAAGCACTTTAAAAGGATGCTAAGTGAACACCATCAGTCCATATTATCAACAAAGGCATCCTTGTAATAAGCAGAATAAAGAGGAGATAATGTAAGTGGACGCTTGAGTTTGTTGAACCATGAACTTGATCTGGATTATTTTTCAATGAAAGATCTGGATGTGTTGACGGTAGAAACCATGGTTATCCTCCTCACCTTGATTCACTTCTTTTACAATCAAAAGCCTCATATTGGACGAAGGGGGTCCAAACCTGGAAAAGGAGGTCAATTTGGTGGAGGGTACTAATGGAATTAAGTGTAGGAGGCCGGCCTGATTTGCAGTGGGTACCAAAGGTATTTACACCTTATACCAGGTCCAGTTATCCCTTATCAGTGAAATGTAGTCAGTGTCTAGACACCAGGCTGTCTAGAGGTAGCAGTAGGCAGAGCAGGCAAGGCTGAACAAGGAGACATGCAAAACTCTTGCAGTACCACTGTAGTCACACAGTACTTACAAACATGAAAGACAATACTCAGTGTTACAGAAATACACACAATGCCAAAAATACTTTGGAGACTATACTCCCTTAGGAAGTAAGTCAATTACACAATATATACACTAGTAACAAAAAACAGGTAAGTACACAGTAGTAAAAAATTGCAAACAGTGAAAATCACAATAGGTTGCAGTGGGCCTAGGGGGAACACAAACCATATAATGTGAAAGTCGGTTTCCCACCTAGGCAAGTGTAATATGTAGAGGGGTAATGGGATTGCAAGAAAACACCAGAGGTAAGTAAAATACCCCACCCCAGAGCCCAGCAAGTTTCCTAAAACACACCAGAAGTCATGATAGAAGAGAATGCAAGAACCAGAAGAGACTGCAAGACACCAGTGATGGATTCCTGGACCTGAAGACCTGTGGAAGGAGACCTGGTCAAAGAAGCACTGAAGAGTCTAGGGAGAACAGGAGCCGCATGAAGGTTCAAAAGGAGAACCACTCGAGAGAAGACAAAGTGAGCATTGCACCAAAGAAGATAGATACGGGTTCCTGGTTGGTGCAGGAGATGTCCCATGCAGGATGGATGAATGCAGTCTGGTTTGCATCACTGGATTCTGCCAACAAGCCTTGACACCCATAAAGCTTGCGGTTAGCAGAAAATGGTGTTGCCCAGGACCAGGAGGAACCTGGTGGCATCTGTCCAGGAGGGGGAGATAGAGGGGGCTCTAGCAACTCAGAGAGCCCTCAGAAGACCAGGCAGCGCACAGAGAAGTCCCACAGCAAGGGGACAAAGGAGGTGCAAACGGAGGCCCATGCAGCATGACACAAAGGATTCCAACACCGCCGGAGAACCACTCAGGAGCTGTGAACTGCAGGATGGAGTGCTGGGAGCTTAGTCAGTGCTGTGCATGAAGAACTTCTTGGAAGATTGCACACAAGCCCTGGCAACTGCAAGTCCAACAGTGCATGGGGGTACTATCTTATGTGAAGAGGCAAGCTCCACCAAAGTTGTACAGCTGGATGTTGGGACTGCCAGAGTCACTTTAGTCCACCACCCATGTTGCTGGATCCACGCCTGTTGTCTGTAGAGGGGACCCAAGCCACTGGTTGCCGTTGCAGAGAGGTGCCTGCTGAAGCAGGGAATTGACTCTGTCACTCCCTGGGAGAATCCTTCGGTTCTTCTGGTGGAGGCTGAAGACAGACAGTCCTCAGAGGAGGTACGACCTGAAAACTGTTGCAGTTGCTGGCAGGAGCTGAAGTTACCATGTTGCAGAAGTCATCTTATCTTTTTTGTTGCAGTTTTGTAGAGTTCCTGGAGCAGTCAGCGGTTGATCCATCTGTAGAAGATGAAGTAAAGGATCTGGAGGATCCCTGCTGGAGTCTTGCAATCCCAATCTTAAGAAACACCCAGAGGGGAGACCCTAAACAACCCTGAGTGGGGGATTGGTCACTTAACCAGGTAAGCACCTATCAGGAGGTGTCTTGGACTTCACCTAATGGCCCTGGCCACTCAGATGCTCCAGAGTGCCCCACTATCTTGGAGTCCAAGATGGAAAAACCCAGAGACAATCTGGAGGAGCTCTGGGCACCACCCCTGGGGTGTTGATGGACAGAGGAGTGGTTACTCCCCTTTCCTATGTCCAGTTTTGTGCCAGTGCAGGGACTGGGGTCCCTGAGCTGGAATAGACTGGATTATACAAGGAGGGCACCATCTGTGCCCTTCATAGCATTTCCAGAGGCTCTGGGAGGATACCCCTTCCTTGCCTGTAACACCGATTTCCAAGGGGAGAGGGTATAACACCCCTCTCCTAGAGGAAATGCATTGTTCTGCCTTCCTCGGACAGAGATGCTCAGGCTCCTGGAGGGCAGAAGCCTGTCTGTGAGGGGGCAGCAGCTGGGGCTGCAGTGAAAACCTCAGAAGGTTGGCATGGCAGCACTTGAGGTCCACTGTGGAGCCCCCAGAGTGCATGGGATTGTGCAACCAATACTGGAATCAGCATTGGAGTTCAATTTCCAGTTGTTAGACACCTTACATGTCCATATTTGGAATTACCATTCTGAAGCTGTACATAGGTATTGACCTATGTCCAGTGCTCACTTAAAGTGGCGTCCCCGGACTCACAAAGCCTGGAAAAATGGGCCTTGACAATGTGGGGGCACCTCTGCTAGTGCATGGGTGCCCTCACACACAGGTAATTTGTACCCAGCCTTCAGTGCCCGAGGGCCTGATGTATACGTGACTTATACGTGACCTGGTGCAGATAAAATGGCTGTGAAATAGTGCATGGGCTCTTTATTTGTTTCAACAGAAATGCTAAAACCCATAACGATCCCCTGGAACCCCAATGCCTTGGGTACCTAGGTACCATACACTAGGGACTTATAAGGGGGGTCCAGTATGCCAATTTGGAGTGAAATACTGAGTCACTAGGATGTAGTGACATATTTAGGAATGGAGAGAGCATGAGCACTGTAGTTCTGGTTAGCAGGAGTCCAGTGACAATTTAGAATCCAGTGAAACACACTGACAAGCAGGCCATAAACCACAAGCACTGGGGTCCTGACTAGCAGGATCCCAGTGACACAGTCAAAAACACATTGACATTAGGCAGAAATTGGGGGTAACATGCCAAAAAGAGGGTACTTTCCTACATAAAGGAGAGTAGGTCCTTAGATAATGTAGGTACTAGGGTGAACTCTCAAGGGCCCCCTCACAAACCATTTTGAGATTAGATACTGGGAAAAGGTGGAAAAAGATAGGCCAGAAAAAGAAGGTAATAATAGCTGGGACAGTAGGTGGGTTTTCCTAGAACGTCAGCAAGGTTACAATGGTAAAAAGCATCTACGAAAACTCAAACCATTGAATCATTCCCAAATTTTGTACTCGCTTGTTAAATTCCTGAACCTGCGTGAATAATCACTGGGACATAAAGCAGAAGGGATTTGCAACACATAAGGAAGGAAGAGAGGTGACAAAGGTGCTATTTTATTCAGAAATTGTAAAATCAAAATTGGTGTAAGTGGAGGGAAAAGTATAAGGCTGGTACATGAAAGCGAGTTAGGAAAGGATGATCAGAAGGCCTTTAACATCTTGACTAGTCATGCTGGGCAAAGTCTAAACCAAGTTATTATTGGCTCGTAGGATGCCCCTTGTAACAAAAATATTGCTAATTTTAGGGAAGGAGTCCTGTAGGTGACTATTTTGGATGAGAACTCAAAGCTGCCAGTCAGGGACATAGAATTAAGAAATCGCTTTGAGTGTTTGTCTGACTCCACAGTGGGTCTTGAAGATAGTGTAAGGGAGGATGAGAACGATTTGGATTAGGTATTAGGCACTTCACACAGCCTGATAGTTCAATCATGGAATATAGGTGGGTATGGGAAGTTCTTAAATCTAAATATCTTCATAGAATTGTTGGAAACTTATGAGATTATGGGGGTCATTACAACATTGGCGGTAAAAGGCGCTTACCGCCGTGCAGAAGACTGCCAATACACCGCGGCGGCGGCGGGAGACCGCCACAGCTATTATGAGACACATTACGGAATCCGCCGAAAATCAGACACCCACACAATACCGCCACACCAAAGGTCAGCGATAAACATGCGGAAACAAATCCTCCACGTCAACAGAAACATGCCCATGCTATTACGACACACGAATCCATGCGGCGGTCTTTCAACCGCAGTATTCCATTGGCGGTACACACCGCCGCGCTCAAAATACACACACATCTCCAAAACACCGCCACATTGGACAATTCCAAATACACACACCTGATACACATACACACACCACACCCACACACACAACACTATATAAAACACACACCCACATCACCCACAAACCCCTATGACCAAAAATTTGAGGCGAAGGCCATAGAGAGACAGCACAGAATAGAGAACCCCATCACACAGAGGCACACTACACCATCACCCACACAACATCCACGCACAAAACACCACATATCACTACACTCACCACACTCATCAACACATACACCGCCCCACACATCACACACACCACCCCATGTCACGCCAAAGACACCCCCGCTTCTCCGAGGAGGAGCTCAGGGTCATGGTGGAGGAAATCCTACGGGTAGAGCCACAGCTATTTGGCTCACAGGTACAGTACACATCCATAGCCAGGAAGATGGAGCTATGGCAAAGAATAGTGGACAGGGTCAATGCTGTGGGACAGCACCCAAGAAATAGGGAGGACATCAGGAAGAGTTGGAACAACCTACGGGGGAAGGTGCGTTCAACGGTATCCAGGCACCACATTGCGGTACAGCGGACTGGCGGCGGACCCCCACCTCCTCCCCCACAACTAACAACATGGGAGGAGCAAGTCTTGTCCATCTTGAATCCTGAGGGCCTCGCAGGAGTCGTTGGAGGGACAGACACTGGAAAGTCAAATCTCAACTATCATGTCCCCCACCCTACCTGCATGCTATCACACACCCCCACCCTCAAGCCCTCCACTAACACCCTAACTCCTCACTAATGTACCCATAACACCAACCACCCATCCCAACCCCAAGACCTGCATGACACAACTAAGCATGGATACCCATCACTAAAGCATGCCCACTGCACAGACCCAGAACACCCCCCAACCATCAGCACACAAGCTCCCACACAGGAATGCTAGCACTGGGGTACACGCACACCCAAACATTGCACATCATGAAACACACACATACAATAATCCTGTACTCATACCCCCGCAGGAACCCGAAGGAACGTCACCACACCAGAGGGTCCAGACAACACCACTCCACCCCCAGAAGAGGCCCACAGTGACAACAGCAGCCCTGCCCTACTGGATCTTGATGACCAGCCCGGACCATCGTGGGCCTCAGGACAGTCGGTTCCCCTTGCCCAGCCACAGCCCAACACCGAGCTGACACCCTCTGGTAACACCAGCACAGCACCCACCCAGCGGGCCCATACCTCCCTACCCAGAACAGGTCAATCAGCGGTGTGTCCACCACTACAGTGAACCCAGGCTAACCCACCACCCCAACAACAACAGGGACCTGGGGGCAGTGGTAGTGGGCACACGGTCCAGGGGAAGGAGGCACAGGAACATAGGGGAACTGGGAGGGCTGCTGTGCGACAGAGGGAGGACAGGCCAAGGGAACCTACTCTCAACGAGGCCCTCTCCTCCATCATGGGAGCATACCACCACTCTCACGAGATAATGGCAATGGTCCTGGACAAGTTGCAGGAGACCCTGCATCTGTAGGAGGAGCAGTATTTGGGGTTCAGGGAGGAGCTCAGGACTATAGGCTCCGCCCTGGGCACCATCGTAGGGGTGCTGACGGACATTCAAAAGACCTTGAGGGACACCGTGGCACTCCAAGGGGCCCCTGACACTAGCCAGGACGACGAATTGCCCACCACCTCCGCCGGCGCTAGTGGACAGGACGCCCCGCCACAGGACCACCACACCAGCACCCCACCCCATGCAGACGGACAACCACCACGAAAGCGGTCCCTGAGATCCAGGAACAGGACAGAGCAAGATGGCAAGACCCCCGCCAGGAAATAAGACTACCCTGATTGTCCCCCCACTGTCCCACTTTGTTACCCTGTCCACATTGGAACTGCCCCAGCTCCACTTTCAATGGCCAGATGTGCAATGTACCTGTGAGACTAATAGACTGGACTCTGCCATGGACATTCTTCCACCATGTCCTATCCCCATTTCACAACCCCCCTACATTTTTATGCACTTAAATAAACACCCTTGAAACCTTTATAATATTGGAGTCAGTCAATGATTGTGAACTTTGTATTGTCAATTACAGTGTTAAAAAAGGTTACCCATTGGAAGGCCAACATACCAATGTCACACATCACAAGCCTTTCAAGGGTGCAAGCTGTTGACACGTAGGTTACCACATTACTGAAACTGAAATGGAAGGGGACAACTCAGTTAACAAATAGGGAGTGAAATGTAGGTACTGGATAGAGATAGACGTGTGAAATTTAATATTATGTGAAACATGAAAATGTACTCACCTGTGTCTCACTGAAAAAATTGCTGTATGACTGACTCCCTGTTGTCGTTTTCATCTTCCTCAGCTTCATCCTCATCACTGTCCCCAGGCTCCTCAGGCTCCACAGCTGCTACAACACCGTCATCTGGATCATCCTCCTGCAGAAAAGGCACCTGGCGTCGCAATGCCAAGTTATGGAGCATGGAGCAGGCGATGATGATGTCGCACACCTTCTTCGGTGAGTAGAATAGGGACCCACCTGTCATATGGAGGCACCTGAACCTGGCCTTCAGGATGCCGAAGGTCCGCTCGATCACCCTCCTAGTCCGTCCATGGGCCTCATTGTAGCGTTCCTCTGCCCTGGTCCTGGGATTCCTCACTGGGGTCAATAGCCAGGACAAGTTGGGGTAACCAGAGTCCCCCAATAGCCATACACGGTGCCTCTGGAGTTCACCCATCATATCAGGGATGCTGCTATTCCACAGGATGTAGGTGTCATGCACTGAGCCAGGGAACATTGCATTTACCTGCGAGATGTACTGGTCTGCCAAACAGACCATCTGGACATTCATCGAAACATAACTCTTCCTGTTCCTGTACACCTGTTCATTCCTGCGGGGGGACCAGAGCTACATGGGTCCCATCAATGGCACCTATGACGTTGGGGATATGTCCAAGGGCATAGAAGTCACCTTTCACTGTAGGCAAATCCCCCACCTCAGGGAAAATGATGTATCTCCTTACGTGTTTCAGCAGGGCAGACAACACTCTAGACAACACATTTGAAAACACTGTTGTCTGAAAAGACCCACTTGCAAGGAAATGGAGCACTGACAGCACCTGCACGTCAGGGGGGATTCCAGTCGAATGGCGGATTGGTGACATCAGGTCTGGCTCCAACTGGGTACATAGTTCCTGGATTGTGGCATGGTCAAACCGGTAGGTCACGATGACATGTCGCTCTTCCATTGTCAACAGGTCCACCAGCAGTCGGTACACCGGCGGATTCCGCCATCTTCCAATATTACCCAACTGACGGTGCCTAAGAAGGACAACAACGAAGAAACTGTCAGCATTCCTCCAGGTATGTACCCACAGTCACACACAAGACTACACCAGACAATTAACCCATCCGGGAAAGGTTTTGAGTGTAGGCCTCGGTATGTGTGACGCAGTAGTAATTGAAGCCATGTGGGCCCCTGAAATGGCGGCTGCCTGACCTCTAAACTGGGACAATGGAATTGTGGGGTAACTGCGCTGGTGTTGGACACCATCCCAGTAGGTGGTCGTAAAGCGCGGCGCAAGGATGCATTGGTTAACATTGGACCCTATGGGTCCCAGGAGGCAATGAACAGGTGCGCTGGCAGTGATGATGCGTACCGCCGCAGACGTCACCGCCGCGGACGTCACCACCATTTTCTATCTCTTCAATCACTAGATACCTGACCTTCGACAGGAGAGGACCTACACTGCTAGTGCTGCTGTGACCTCGGTCTGGAAGCGATGATGGCTGCTGCGTCTGGGAAAAGGGCCCCTGCCTTCACTGCACAGGAGTTGGAGAAACTTGTGGATGGGGTCCTCCCCAGTTTACACTACTCTACGGTCCTCCCGACCAACAGGTTAGTACACAGGGAGCACGTTGTATGGGCTAGGCCTGGGTGGAGAGGGCTGGGTGGATGAGGGAAGGGGGCAGAGTACATAGAACAGTCATGCATGGGGATGAATGGGCCACAGGGATAGAGTTGGGAGGGGGCAAATTACAACGACGGTGCAGTAGGTAATGACTGTTCCTCTTTCCTTGTGCATGTCATGTAGGTCAGCGCCCACCAGAAGAGGGACATTTGGCGTGCCATCGTCAAGGACGTCCGGACCCTGGGGGCCCACCAGAGACGGGGCACCCACTGCCGGAAGAGATGGGAGGACATTCGCCGCTGCAGCAAGAAGACGGCGGAGGCTCAGCTGGGGATGGCCTCCCAACGTGGGAGGGGTGCCCGTCGCACCATGACCCCCCTGATGTTCCGGACCCTGGCGGTTGCCTACCCATAGTTGGATGGGTGGTTAAGGACATCACAGCAGACACAAGGGGGTGAGTACAACCTCATCCTATGGACTTTGCGTGCAGTGGAGCTGTCTGGGTGGGGGTGGTGGGCTGTGCGTGTCCCTAGGCCAGGGCGAGTTAGGTAGGCAAGGCCCCTCCGTTATGTAGGCCATGTGGCACTCTACCCCAGCTCCCAAAAAAGGCAAATTGATGTATAGTTGCCCCTTTGCCATCCATGTGGGCAGATTTCTACCATTGCCATGTAGGCCATATCCCAGAAATAGCATGTGCAGAGGGTAGGAGCACGGCGTAATGCATGGGGCTGCTGCGTCTGTCTTGTCCGCCAACGGTAGCGGTATGCCATGCACTAAAACTCTCTTTCTTCTGTCTCCCCCCTTTTTCTGCTCTCCCTGTCCTTCTGTACATCAGCATCAACAGGCGGAGGTACAGTGGCACCGGAGCACGAGGGAGCTGCATCCCACATGGCCATGGAGGGCCACACCACAGACTCTGAATTCACCAGTGGGACGGAGGGCGAGGGGAGCTTCACGTCGGCCACAGGATCACCAACCAGCGACACGGACTCGTCCACCGATGGGAGCTCCCCTGTTGTGGCGGCACCATCTGTGCGCCCCACTTCTACAGGTACAGCCGCCACCTCCCCTACCAGCACCGCCCTCCCAGCAGCCCCTCAGCGTTCGCCCCGTGCCCGCTCACCCAGGAGGGTGGGCATCACCTTCGCCCCAGGCACCTCAGGCCCTGCCCCAGTCACCCCTGCTGCCCTCAGTGAGGAGGCCATTGACCTCCTCAGGTCACTCACTGTTGGGCAGTCTACCATTGTGAATGCCATCCAGGGTGTAGAACGAGAGTTGAAACACGGTAATGCATTCCTGGAAGGCATTCATTGTGGTCAGGCTGTCCTTCAGCGAACCCTGCAATCTCTGGCCTCAGCACTGATGGCAGCCATTGTCCCTGTGTCCAGCCTCCCCCCTTCAAATTCCTCCACCCAGACCCAATCCCCTGTACCCCAGCCCATCCCAAGCACACCTACAGACCAGCATGCACACAAGTCAACACACACAAGTAGCTCAAGCAAACATAGGCACCACACACACCACAGGCACTCACACAAGCATCAGACCCATACAGATACAGCAACATCCACTGTCTCCACTGTGTCCCCCTCCTCCTCTTCTCCCTCCTCCCTCCCAGTTTCATCTACACACACACCTGCATGCACCACATCTACAGGCACTAGGACTTGCACCAGGACACCCAGCACCACAAGCCGCTCACCTGCACTCACCACCTCCACTGCCATATACCCGTCCCCTGTGTCCTCTCCCAGTGTGTCTGTGACGCCCCCTCCCAAAGTACACAAACGCCGGCAATCACTCACCCAACATCCATCCACCTCACGACAGCTTCCAGTACCTGCACCCAAAACAGCTAAAGTGACACCTCCTACAACCACCTCCTCTTCCTCCACTCCCAGAGCCCCTCCAGCTACCCATCCCAGTGTAGGTCAGAAACTGTCCCTATGTCAAATTGGCCTTTTGCACCCACCCCCCCCTCCAATTCATCAGTCCCGTCGTAGCGCCTCAGCCAAAAAGCCTCCAGTACCAGTGGTGCGTGCTCGAGGTTTTTGGAGTGCCCCGTCCACCAGGGCAGGCAGTAGGACCCGGAGCCAAGGCACTGTCAGCCCACCCCCTGTTAAGGCTCTGAAATTGGAGAGTGGACGATGGGACCGTGTCAAGACTCCTGTGGGACAAAAAGTGAAATGGGATCCAAGGCGATTGGTGAGTCAGCTGTAACTCCAAAGAAGGTGGGGAAGGTCCCGAGGAAGTCTCCCCAACCTGTTGTGAGTGTCATGGCGGAGAAGTGCGCCATCATTTCAGGCGGTCCTGACACAACTGCCAGCACCGTCGTTACTGGTCCAGAGACTACCGCCAGAGTCACAGCCCAGGAGGGCTCAAGTATCGTTACTGGTCCAGAGAACACCGCCAGAGTCACAGCCCAGGAGGGCTCAAGTATCGTTCCTGGTCCAGAGACCACCGCCAGAGTCACAGCCAGGAGGGCTCAAGTATCGTTACTGGTCCAGAGACCACAGCCAGAGTCACAGCGCAGGAGGGTCCAGGATCCCACAGCCCGCTGGGCAATGATGGAACGTCAAGCCACACACCAACGTCCAGTGTGGAGTTCGTCATGCCACACACCAATGTCCAGTGTGGAGATCGTCATGCCACACACCAATGTCCAGGGTGGAGTTCGTCATGCCACACACCAATGTCCGTACAGGCCAAAGACTGCCATGGTGAAGACCGCTGAACAGAGCAAAGACCGCCATGGTGAAGACCGCTGAACAGGGCTAAGACCGCCATGGCAAAGCACCGCTGAACAGGCCAAAGACTGCCATGATGAAGACCGCTGAACAGAGCAAAGACCGCCATGGTGAAGACCGCTGAACAGGGCAAAGACCGCCATGGCAAAGCACCGCTGAACAGGCCAAAGACTGCCATGGTGAAGACCGCTGAACAGAGCAAAGATTGCCATGGTGAAGACCGCTGAACAGAGCAAAGACCGCCATGGTGAAGACCGCTGAACAGAGCAAAGACAGCCATGGCAAAGCACCGCTGAACAGAGCAAAGACTGCCATGGTGAAGACCGCTGAACAGAGCAAAGACTGCCATGGTGAAGACCGCTGAACAGAGCAAAGACCGCCATGGTGAAGACCGCTGAACAGAGCAAAGACCGCCATGGCAAAGCACCGCTGAACAGAGCAAAGACTGCCATGGTGAAGACCGCTGAACAGAGCAAAGACTGCCATGGTGAAGACCGCTGAACAGAGCAAAGACCGCCATGGTGAAGACCGCTGAACAGAGCGAAGACCGCCATGGTGAAGACCGCTGAACAGGGCAAAGACCGTGTGGGTATGAATAGTCCGGCACATCAGGCATCGTTCTCCCATGTGCAGCTGGGACAGTGACAGGACATGTACTTTCACGGGGAGACTCATCCAGTCTGGGCACCAGTCCCACCCAGTACCAGTAGAGAACTGCATCTACTTGCGAAGATGTGTCTTTGCACTCCCCAGGATGGCTCAGTGGGCAAACCACCCACTGTAGAGACTTGAGAGACTGTGACTTTGCACTCCCCAGGATGGTCCAGTGGGCAAGCCACCCACTGTATAGACTTGAGAGACTGTGGCTTTGCACTCCCCAGGATTGATCAGTGGGCAAACCACCCACTGTAGAGACTTGAGAGACTGTGGCTTTGCACTCCCTAGGATTGATCAGTGGGCAAACCACCCACTGTAGAGACTTGAGAGACTGTGGCTTTGCAATCCCCAGGATTGAACAGTGGGTAAGCCACCCACTGTAGAGACTTGAGAGACTGTGGCTTTGCACTCCCCAGGATTGATCAGTGGGCAAACCACCCACTGTAGAGACTTGAGAGACTGTGGCTTTGCACTCCCTAGGATTGATCAGTGGGCAAACCACCCACTGTAGAGACTTGAGAGACTGTGGCTTTGCACTCCCCAGGATGGCATACATGGGCATGTAGCCCCGTCGTGGATCTGGCTTCGCATTCATCTGGCTGAGGTGCCCCCCCTTCCCTTCCCCCTGAGGTGCCTGTATTGTTTCTATCTGATGCCCCGGCAGTGTTCTCTCGGATTTTGGTCAGGTATCTATTGTGGGCCCTGCCCATGCATTTTTGGACTGTTTGTGCACGGACATTGTTGTGTACATATCTGCACTACTTCTTGTATTGTATATTTAATTTTGACAGATTTCGTGATATTTATCATTATATTTTTCTATGAGTAGTATATTGGCACAATACAAAGTTTGACCGCAATTCGCTTTGTCTTTGCATTCTTCCGGGGGGATTGTGGGTTGTTACTGTGATTTTTGTGACTGCATTGGTGTGTATGTTGTCTAATGCGATGGTGGGGATGGGGGTGTTTGGTGGGTGTCCCCCTAACTTTTGCCTCCCCCCTCCCCTGTGTCGTAGGTGCAGTACTCATCATTATCTTCTGCGCCTACGTCGCTGTTGGTTGTAGATGAGCAGGAATACAAGGGCAGGGAGTATTTGTAGTTCCGGCTCAATGGTGTCCTCGTTCCTCGTGGGATGTGTTGAGGTGAGTGTTTTCCCATAGCAAAAGCTGTTTCCACCGTGTTTTTATCCACGGTGAATCCGCCCCGGAAAAGGTGGTGGATTGGTGTGTTGTGATAGTGTGGGCGGTACATTGTCTCCTGCCTGTCTGTTGGCGGTGTCCGCCGCGCTGTTTGTCTGTACCGCCGTGGCGGGCGGTGTGTTAAAGTGGCTGTCTTAGTTGGCGGTTTCCTCCAGGGTCGTAATTCCCTTTTTATGTCCGCCGGCCTGTTTGCGGTATTACCGCACCTTTAACACCGTCCACCAGGGTTGTAATGACCACCTATGTGTTTGCAGGAGACACAGCTGTGCAAAGCGCCTGAACCAGTAGATGGGTTCCTAATGCTGTATAAAGTTCCAAAGAGGCAGAGTTCCGGTCTCCCTTAGGGTGGGTTGATCAGGCTTATCTCAACACAAATGGCAACTAAAGTGACTTCTTTAAAGGTTAAAAGTAGATCAATTTTGGCAGGTCAAGTAGAGCTCCATAGTAATAGTATGGCATGCATAATAATCATTAGTATATATCTTCAGTCACTTACAAGTATAAGTACTGAATATCCAATCCATCTGATAGCTTTGTTAGTGGGTGTTAGAGGATTTTAACTATAAATTAAACCCCTGATTTAGTAGTCTATTGCATAAAGATTTGCTCTGTGCTTCCCCGATGCACTCAAATAGTTTTCCTGAAAACTCGCTGCTCAGCACACAATGCTACACTTGTGAAGTTCCTAGAGTCAATAGGGCTGGTCTGTGTAAACTGTTGGGTAACCACGGAAAATCAAACATTTCATTTTGGGAATCAGGTATGCTCAATTTACCATTTACTTATTAATGCAATTATTCCACTTTGTAGAAGAGCTAAAGGTGCTGCATTTAGAAGGAAGCGATCACTGGTCCCTGCATCTAGCGTTAAGTTAAGTGTTAAGTTTGGGGCAGAGGGAGCACAGGGAAAATGTTATCCAGATGCAAGTTGAATACCCCTACTCACATTTCTGAACATCATTCAATGATTTTATACAAGTACATGAGTTGCCTGGTGAGAAATAGGCTCTGCATGGTTTCTTTGTGTGGCATGTGGGATACTGGCTCAGGTTGTCAACTGTTTAAGTGTGAATTTTCTCAACAAAACACAAAAGGAGGAAAGAAAGCTGGACATAGAGGAGTGGTTAGTTTGATTGGGCATGTGGAAGATTAAAACAAAAAATAAGGAAATGGAAGAGAGCTAAGAAAATGTGTGATCAGGTGCTAGGTTGTAACCTGCGCATGGTAAAAAATGAAAAAGAGAACAGGCGAAAAATTTGGAAAATATGTTCTTTTTACTAAAAACTGATCGTGGTAATAGAAACAAAGAATGTCAGGAAATTTTGGCAGTTAGTATGTGAAGGCAGTGGGTCAGGGCAACTTAGATTTTAGGTAGGTGAAGAGATTGGATTAATTACTTGGGAAAAATATATGATAGTGGCCACAATGAGGTATATCCGAAGGCAAAGTTTGAAGTGGGTATGAGACTGTGTTATATTTTTTTCCATTAAGAGGATAAAAGAAACCATCCCGCCTCAAAAGTTAACAAAGACTTCTGGCTCTGACAATCTCTGAATAGTTATAATTAAAAAAACATAGAATGGTGAACAAGCTTTTATTATGTAGTGTTACAAAAGGTCATTGGCCTCTGGGCATTCCCCAGACAGTAGGAAAGGAATGATTATAAGAGCAATCTATAAGAAAGACGATGCTACGGCTCCTAAACACTATCAGCTGATCAGCCTACTGCATGTGCGTGACAATTTTTGTTTTAAAAAATGTTGTTAGGCCTGATTAAAGACTGGGTAAAAGAAAATAATACAATCCCATTTGAACAAAGTGGGTTCAAAGAAGGCCACTCTGAACACTAGACCAATTTTTATGGGCGAGCGCAAAGCGCTGTGTCCATTCTGTAATCTCTCTTTGGACTTCAAACCACGCCCATGTCACGTCAGTCACTTACATTGGTTCGTGGGCTTGCTATTTAAAATCCGGTTGCTTTCATTTGTGAAAGGCATGCATACGTCATGCCTTTTATGGTGTTTAGCCCACCTACACAGCACCAGTAAACTACTAAAAACATGCGAAGCTCGATGTTTTCAGCCTGGGGTCCGGACTACTTCATCTGTTTATTTTCCATGCAGCGCTGCATTTTACATAGCGCGATCGCGCTGCATTTTTTTTTCTTTACAACGCTAATAGCTCTAACTCGAGCCATGCGAGACCCGTTGCCTTGAAAATGTTTGTTTAGTTTGTGGGCAATGGCAAGAAAATCAATAGACCTTAGGGGGAAAGTGATTTGCTGCTTTGTCGATTTCAACATGGCTTTCGACCTAGAGGATTGCAAAGTATTTTGAGAACTTCTCATGAATGTTGGGATTCACAAAGTTTTACCCTTTCTTCTCCAGGAGCTACATAGTCAGAACTAGGGTTGGGTGATAATATATATGACAGGTACGTTAAGTAGGAAGTTACAAATTAAAAACAGGCTGTGTTCTAGCCCCATTACTATTATCTCTATTTTTAGCAGATTTGACTACCACATTAAGGCCAGATGTGTCAAACATTTTTGCATTCGCAAGCTAAAATAGCAATTCACTGAAATTGTGTCTCCATTTAGGGAATCGCAAATTGCGATTCTCTAAATAGGAAATCGTAAATATGGAATTCCTATTTGTGATTTCCAAAGCACATGTATCAAGCATTTCCTAGATGCGAATTGGGCATTTAGGAAATGCAATTTCCACCAAATCCAATTTGGTGGTAAGCATGTGCAATTAAAAAAAATTATATTATACATGCATTATAAATGCATTTTTAAAAATGACATGTAGCACACATACCCATAGTGAATGTGTGTGCTTCACATGTCCAAAATTATTCTTTTGGGGTGCATCAAAGGGGGCCTTAGGCCCCCGGCACCCCGGGGTTTGCATTACATAATTTGCAAATTTCCTAACAGGAATTAGTAAATTCAGAAAATAAAAACCATTCGCACCTATGCGCCTACAAGCCCATAGGGATGAATGGAGTCCCATTCCCTAATTGTGATTCAGTAATAGCGATTGTGATTTTTAAGAAATCGCTATTATCGAATCACAATTTATATACATCCCATATTGCATTTCTTAAACACCGATTTCTTAAAATTTGCTATTTAAGATATAAAAACCGGGGGTTTTATACATCTGGCTCTAAAAGAAGTAAAAAGTTCATTTCCCAAGATGAATGGTGTGCATGTCTCCTATCTGTTATATGCCAATGGTTTGGTGACAATGGACATGACGGCAATAGGCTTATGAAGGAAACTGGGTGTCTTCCATGAGTATTGTTTAAGTAAGAAGCTCACAGTAAACTTTGAAAAGCTGGGGAAAGGAATTTCAAAGTTCTAATGATCCTTGAGAGGGAATAAAGTGGAATTTGTGGAAATGTATAAACACCTACATTTATGGTTTGATGTGCAGATTACTAGTAGCAATGAACAGACTCATTAAAAGTCATAGCTTCGGGGGCACAGCTAACCATCATGTACATGTGGATGCGATCCACAGAGGCTCCACTAAACATCCCACAATTCTCAACTCATCTAATGTAATCTAAGAAATGTTCACCCAGCAAAGCAAGAGATGCATCAGGAGCTCATTTTTCACCTCTCTGATGGTGAAAATCAACCTTAGGTGAAGGACCCTAGCCCACGTAGCCTGTAGCAATTTGTTGGCAGCAGAGATAGAGATGACCCAATGTACTTGGGGTGATCCGAGATCTCAACGGGGGTCGACGGGAGCAGCGAGCCCCCAGGGAATGCCTCAGACCTCAATACAATGAGCAAATGCGGTCCCTGGAAAAGGTGAGCTGTCTTCCCATCCTGGCTAATGCCTCCAGCCTGCAGGGTGATGAAGACCATGGCCTCCACATATAACCCTGGCAAAAAATGTAACCTGTGGATCCCTTTTATAGCCTTGAATGCACCGTCCCGGCCGAAGCTTGTTGCTGTGATTCCTGACTCCGCAGATGTGCAGTTCATACCACGTGGTCTGGGAGCTCTCCATCAAATGCTTTAAGGGGCCTGCCCCTGCTCCTCCCCAGTTGCCGCTATTGCGATCAGAGTTCACATCGCCAGCGTATAACCTTAAGGGGGAAAAGAAGGGACTGCCTGGACTGGCCTATTGAGAGTCTCCCTATGATCCCTCTACCATGCAGTGCCACAATTCTCACCACAAGTGTCCTGGGATCTCTGGGAGGATCCCCCAGTGTCATGTAGGATGGAGCCCACCTGAATTAGACTGGAAGCCGCAGTGAACCAGGAAACCTTCGGGTTTGGCTCCCCTTTTCAAACTTTCATACCATATTGGCTGATGCAAAGCAAGTGCTCTGCTAATCAACTTAGGATAACACAACTCAGGAGTAATGGTCCCATGTGACCTGCTGACCAACATTTCTTTTAGACCCAACTTGCACATTATGGCCCTCATTCTGATTCTGGCGGGCGGCGGAGGCCGCCCGCCAGAATTCCGCCATCCAAAATACCGCGCCGCGGTCAAAAGACCGCGGCGGGTATTTCAAGTTTTCCCCTGGGCTGGCGGGCGGCCGCCAAAAGCCCGCCCGCCAGCCCAGGGGAAAACGACCTTCCCACGAGGATGCCGGCTCGTAATTGAGCCGGCGGAGTGGGAAGGTGCGACGGGTGCATTTGCACCCGTCGCGTATTTCACTGTCTGCCAAGCAGACAGTGAAATACTTGTAGGGGCCCCCAGGGGCCCCGAGACTCCCCCTCCCGCCATCCGGTTCCCGGCGGGAGAACCGCCAGGAACTGGATGGCGGGAGGGGGAGTCGGAATCCCCAAGCCGGCGCAGCAAGCTGCGCCGGCTTGGAGGATTCCTGGGGGCAGCGGGAAACCGGCGGGAGACCGCCGGTTTCCCTTTACTGACCGCGGCTAAGCCGCCGCGGTCAGAATGCCCCGCGGGGCACCGCCGGCCTGTCGGCGGTGCCACCGCGTCCCGCGGCCCTGGCGGTTCTATACCGCCAGGGTCGTAATGAGGGCCTATATTTTGCATCTCATGCCATAGATACCTCAATGCAACAGTGCAATAGAAGAAAGCCCAGAGTAACCAGGAGCTTAGTTACTTCACACCATCAGAAGCAAGGGCAGCAACTACCGACCCCCCAATAAAGCAACAATAGACTTAACTAAGGAGGAGCTCCTTTCCTCCCTGCAAGACTTTAAGAAAGAACTCAGGGAAGAACTCAAGTCTAACATTCCCACATCTTTTGATTCTTTAAAAGCCGAAGTTAACTCCTGTCTGATATCCCTCCAGGCTTAAATTTACTCTATTGGAACGGGCACAATGGATCTGGAAAAAAAAACATCAGGACTTGGAGCACTGTTTATGTCCGATAAAGCGCACTTCGGAATGACTTCACTTGCAATGGCAAACAACCCTTCTGAAATGCAAAGATTGATAAAATCTGTATTCAAGAGGGTGGTTTTGAGGGGGTTGAGAGCTTTGATCTGGAGGCCGTCATAGATGACCTGTTCTCGGACTTACTGGGCAATAACCATCTAGAGGTGCGGCTGGAGCGAATACACAGAGTGGGCCCCCAACTCTCAGGAGATGACAAGGGACCAAGAGCCATTGTTGCTAAATTGCACTCATTCAAAACCAAGGAGCTGATCCTTCAAGCAGCATTAAAGAGAGACCTCTTCCGAGGGCAGTATGTTCCCTCTGTCAGGGCATAGCTCTCCCTACTTTAGCACAACACCAGCAGTTTAAACCTGTGATGAAAGCTCTGCACAGAGAACACTTTAAATATTGATGGACCTGCCCCTTTGGTATCGCCTTTGAGTTCCACAATAAGCTACATCCCTTTATGACACTAGAAGACACAGATTTTTCATTAGACCTCATACTCCCAGCGTCCTCTATTTCAGATGGGAGTGGTGAGGTGACCTCTGCAGATCCCATCAACAAGACTAATCCAGGAGCATGGCACTCATGAAGGAGGAGGCGGCAAGAGATGAACTCTAGTTCTTGTTTTCCTAAAAACTCCTTTTCCTTTTGATGCAGAAATTGTTGCACTCTTAGATCTGGGAGGCTATTCATACAGCACACTCTCTCTTTTACTACTCTTCTATTGATACCCAGGGAGATTAAAGGTGAACTTATTATGCAAAGGCTGCCATGGAGGATTACTTCTCTCTAGCCCATGTGCTTCTTCCTAATTTATACCATAAGGCTGGATTATTCTATGGCAGTACATCAGAGTACGTTTTATTTCTTTTAAATAGAAACAATCTGTGGGGTGTTTTGGTGGGTTTGTGTTTGATACGCCAGTAACGTTTGCTTTTCAGATGCAATTCATTATTCAGGGGGAGTGATTACTCCCAGGGATCTGTTATCCAAAGGCCCAGGAAAAAGTCTGACTACTGTGCTTCATATTGGCCAAATGCCTTACTTAACATCAGTGCTAAATTGTACACTAAAATCCTAGCCAACAGATTAAAGGACATTGGCGGTCATTCCTACTTTGGCAGGCGGCGGTCGCCGCCCGCCTGGCAGGAACCGCCAGAAGACCGTACCACGGTCAAAAGACTGCGGCGGTCATTCTGACTTTCCCGCTGGGCTGGCGGGCGACCGCCAAAAGGCCGCCCGCCCGCCCAGCGGGAAAGCACCAGCAACGAGGAAGCCGGCTCCGAATGGAGCCGGCGGAGTTGCTGGTGTGCGACGGGTGCAGTTGCACCCGTCGCGATTTTCAGTGTCTGCCAAGCAGACACTGAAAATCAATGTGGGGCCCTGTTAGGGGGCCCCTGCAGGGCCAGTGGCATGGGCACTGCAGGGGCCCCCAGGGGCCCCACGACACCCGTTCCCGCCAGCCTGGTTCTGGCAGTGAAAACCGTCAGAACCAGGCTGGCGGGAAGGAGGTCGGAATCCCCATGGCGGCGCTGCTTGCAGCGCCGCCGTGGAGGATTCACAGGGGCAGCGGGAAGCCGGCGGGAAACTGCCGGCTTCCCTTTTCTTACCGCGGCTTTACCGCCGCAGTCAGAATAGCCCCAGAAGCACCGCCAGCCTGTTGGCGGTGCTTCCTCCGTCCCCTACTCTGGCGGTCTCGGACCGCCAGGGTAGGAATGACCCCCATTGTGCCAGAACTGATACACCCAGACCAATCTGGGTTTACTAAAGGGAAGTAGACCCATGATAGCCTGCGACGAGTGATACACTTGGTAGAGAAAGCTACTAAAAAGGAAATTGTTGCAACTCTCCAAAATTAGAAGCAGAAAGGACCTTTGACCGAGTGGACAGGACTTTCCTCTTTCATACACTTAGCTGTTTTGGGTTTGGGGAAAGCTTTCTAGCTATGATTCAAACCAACCTATGCATGGCCATGTTCAAGAGTACTAGTGAATGAATCTGCCTCTGACTACTTTGAGGCGGCTCGAGGAATGAGGCAGGGATGCCCTCTGTCCACTTTGCTCTTGGTGTTCAGTATGAACTGCTAGCAGCAAAGATCAGGCTACGCCTTCTGTCCACTGCCTCCACTTTAGCTCAGTTGAACACAAAATGTCCTTATTTGCTGATGATATCCTGCTGTGTCTTTCATCTCCACAGACATCACTCACAGCCCTGCGGACTGAATTCCAGCACTGGTTAGTAGTAGTGGTAAAGTGGTAGTGGTAAAGTGCCCAGAGTCCTAACACCAGCAGAAATGAGGTCAGAAAAAGTAATGCAAAACGTTTGGGGGGTGACCCTACAGAGAGGCATTTCTAACATGCTCTATATGTTAGTAAATATGTGCATTGTGTTCTCCCACTTGAATGCAAAGCAATACAGCAACTTTGGTGCAGTGTTACCGTACCTCACAGCATAGTAACTGTGCGCTCATGTATATGACCCCATATGTTATGCGTAAATTAACCTAGGGTTTAGTGACAGATTCAAGAGGCGTAAAAAGCTAATAGAAATCTATATATCCACATGGTGGTGATGTACAAGATATTTGAATGAGGTAATATGAAAATTACCAGAACATGTGAGATTGTGAATACTACTGACTCTCAAATATATCTGGTGACTCCTATTTATATCCAGTCAAAAATGGAAAACATATTCTTACATTTATATTTTTAGGTCTAATGGAGACAAAAACATGAACTCAAAGAGTGCAGTAATGCCCTCATTGGGGATCCGGTTGGAAGATTTTGGAAATGGGTGTTGGCTGAGACTGAAAGACAGAAGAGATTGAGAGACTCTCTCCTGGTGTGGCTGGCACAGTAATCTGGTATAAGGTGACTGTGGCACTGGAAAGTCATGCAGATGATAGAGCCCCATGAGGACAGAGGTAGCTCATAATTTTGTGAGGAAATAGTATACTGAGATGTATAAAGTGGTTATTGATGGTAAAATACATATATGATCCAAAGTGATGGGAAAAAGTGGCTGCAGAAGAAGGCTTGTGGTTTTTCCCCTGACAATGGCATCAACAAAGGGTTTATGGTGCTAAACTCATCAGCTTCCCAGCTTTCAGGAACAGGCAGACTTGAATCAGAAAACCAAATATTTAAACACAATTTTGGCATTTTACTGGGACATACCCCATTTAAAAAAAATGTTGTGTTTCAGCCTCCTTCAAGTCAGTGACAGAAATGGGCATGAAACCAATGCTGGATCCCAGACACCTAAACATTTCTGAAAAGTAGACAAAATTCTGAATTCAACAAGGGGTCATTTGTGTAGATTCTACAAGGGTTTCCTACAGAAAATAACAACTGAAAAAGAAAAATATTGAAATTGAGGTGAAAAAAACAGAAATTTTTCTCTACGTTTTACTCTGTAACTTTTTTCTGCAATGTCAGATTTTTTAAAACAATATACCGTTACGTCTGCTGGACTCCTCTGGTTGCGGGGATATATAGGGCTTGTAGGTTGATCAAGAACCCTAGGTACCCAGAGCCAATAAATGAGCTGCACCCTGCAGTGTGTTTTCATTCTATACCGGGTAGACAGCAATTCATTTGCTGAAATATAATGAGTAAAAAATAGCTATCAAGAAAACCTTTGTATTTCCAAAAAGGGCACAAGATAAGGTGTTGAGGAGCAGTGGTTATTTGCACATCTCTGAATTCCGGGGTGACCATACTAGCATGTGAATTACCGGGCATTTCTCAAAAAGATGTCTTTTTTACACCCTCTCCTATATTTGGAAGGAAAAAATGTAGAGAAATACAAGGGGCAATAACACTTGTTTTGCTAATCTATGTTCCCCCAAGTCTCCCGACAAAAATGATACCTCACTTGTGTGGGTAGGCCTAGCGCCCGTGACAGGAAACTCCCCAAAGCGCAACATGGACACATCCCATTTTTTAAAAGAAAACAGAGCTGTTTTTTGCAAAGTGCCTACCTGTAGATTTTGGCCTCTAGCTCAGCCGGTACCTAGGGAAACCGACCAAACCTGTGCATTTTTGAAAACTAGAGACCTAGGGGAATACAAGATGGGGTGACTTGTGGGGCTCTGACCAGGTTCTGTTACCCAGAATCCATCGCAAACCTCAAAATTTGGCTAAAAAAACACATGTTCCCCACATTTCTGTGGCAGAAAGTTCTGGAATCTGAGAGGAGCCACAACTTTCCTTCCACCTAGCGTTCCCCCAAGTCTCCCGATAAAAATGATACCTCACTTGTGTGGGTAGGCCTAGCGCCCGCGACAGGAAACTCCCCAAAGCGCAACATGGACACATCCCATTTTTTGAAAGAAAACAGAGCTGTTTTTTGCAAAGTGCCTACCTGTAGATTTTGCCCTCTAGCTCAGCCGGCACCTAGGGAAACCTACCAAACCTGTGCAGTTTTGAAAACTAGAGACCTAGGGGAATCCAAGATGGGGTGACTTGTGAAGCTCTGACCAGGTTCTGTTACCAAGAATCCTTTGCAAACCTCAAAATTTGGCTAAAAAAACACATTTTCCTCACATTTCTGTGGCAAAAAGTTCTGGAATCTGAGAGGAGCCACAAATTTCCTTCCACCCAGCATTCCCCCAAGTCTCCCGATAAAAATGATACCTCACTTGTGTGGGTGGGCCAGGTGTCTGCAACAAAATAAGGCCCAAAACTTGTAGAGATAGAGGACATAGCACAGCGAGTTTATAAGGACATAGGGGGTCATTTTGACCCTGGCGGCCGGCGGTAAGCTGGCGGGAACACCGCCAACAGGCTGGCGGTGTCCCGCCAGCTATTATGACCGTGGCGCAAAAGCCACGGCCATACCGCCTGCCCCTCCACTTTACCGCCAGGCGGACTGGCGGTCATAATCCCCAGGGCAGCGCTGCAAGCACCGCTGCCCTGGGGATTATGAGTCCCCCACCGCCAGCCTGTCCGAATTTCGGGCAGTGAAATGTGCGACGGGTGCTACTGCACCCGCTGCACACTAGCATTGCCGCCGGCTCCATTACGAGCCGGCAGCAATGTTGATGTGACACTTCCGCTGGCCCAGCGGAAATGTCATAATAGGGAGGCAGGAATACCGCCGGCAATGGCGGTATTCTGTCTCCTGCGGCCTCGGCGGTCGTAATGACCCCCATATTCTTTTATACATCTTTAGACGGACTCTGCTTTGGGGACCCACATAAGTGAGGTGTCATTTTACTTGAGAGACTGAGGGGAAAACTGGGGAGTAGGAATTTTGTGCTGGAGCGGTGATCCTACTAAGAAAAGTCAGGAAAATATGCTTTTTTAAGCAAATTTTGAGGTTTACAGAGGAGTCTGGGTATAAAAATGTTGGTGGAGCCACGCAAGCCACACCTCCCTGGACTCCTTGGGGTGTCTAGTTTTAAAAAATGTCTGGGTTTTGTAGGTTTCCCTAGATGAAGGCCGCACCCAGGACCAAAAACATAGGTGGGCCCTCCCCCCCAAACACAGGTATTTTTGTAATATATCATTTTGATGTGTGCACATACGTCTGTGATGTGCCAAACACTAAAATTGTGAAAAGAAACACACTTAGGTTATGTGAAAAAGACCCCTCAACCACCAACCAAGTTGGCGGCATGCTTCATCATCAGGGTCCCACCCGAGGCACCTAGCGTGTCACAGGTGTGCTGCGACGTCTGATTACAGCGGAGCAGGTTTTGTCATTTTTACCACACATACCGGTTGGATTTGGAACGAGGGTGAGTGATGGTTCAGTGGATCCACTTTTATTAACAAGAGATTTCACAAAAATGAAATGCACTGTTAATAACTGAAAGGCAAAAAACGGAACCAATGACTCACAGCTTGTGAGCTGTAAAGCCGCGACAAGGCACCAACCGCTTTACAGTCCATTCACACACCTTTCATACATGACACGCACAAGATCATTCACACCGCCAGCCACGGGCCCAGCACATTACAACACTCACATCGACAGACCGCGCCACTCAAGGGCTCATCACTTACATACGCCCACATGCCTGATACAAGAATCACACCAGCTGATGGGAGTGTGGACTGGCGTTTGGCTGGCACCGCCAGCCAAGCGCCACCCCAAGCACACCGCCAGCCAAGCCCCACCCCAAGCACACCGCCTTTCAAGCGCCACCCCACGCCGCCAGCCAAGCGCCACCCCACGCACACCGCCAGCCAAGTGCCATCCCACGCACACCGCCAGCCATGCGCCACCCCACGCACACCGCCAGCCAAGCGCCACCCCACGCACACCGCCATCACTTTTTTTTTGTTCATAAACGACAAAGAAACCACTAATTATAAAATAAGCACAAAACTATAAACACAAAAGCTCTAACTAAGTACATGACAGAGATACCAACCGTGAAACATATGAAAATATCAAACAGACAGCTTACGCTCACGGTATTTCCCAGAAGTTTTTTTTTGTGTGGTAACTTCTATAACAGCTGGGCACACACAGCCCAGGCTTTGAAGGGCATTCGGGGCAGTACATCCGGCTCTCCCTCCGGATTAATCTCCGGGCACATACTCTACATTTCTTTATGGGAAAGTATTTTTTGGGAGTGGGAGGAATGTGATCTGGAAAGTGACGAGCTTTCAATCTAGCCACATCCTCCACCTCTTCTACTCTAGGAACTCTTGCCGGTTCCACCACAATAAGGCTTTCTATCACCGACTCCTGAAATTTAACAAATGTCATCCTTGACTCAGGTGAACAATCCTTGTATACAATAAAGGCATTAAAAGTTGCCAAATGAAATAAATGTAGGGCCAACTTTTTATACCACACATAAGACTTACGAAGAGCAGTGTAAGGTTCCAACTTCTGATCTACTCTATCAACACCACCCATTTGCCTATTATAGTCCAAAATGCACACAGGTTTGCGCACTTCCGCAACCTGACCCCAAACAGCCACAGGGGAATTACTCTCATCATGGATGGTAGATAACATGTACACATCCCTCCTGTGTGAAAATGTCATAGCTAGCAGCTCATTCTTCCGCAAGGCACTGCACTGTCCCCTCTCAAGTTTTTTACAGACAAGCTCCCTTGGATAGCCTTTCCGGTTAGAACGGATTGTGCCACAAGCAACAGTGTCCACTCTAAACAACTCCTTGAACAACTGCACTCCAGTGTAGAAATTATCTACGTACAAATGGTGACCTTTGTTAAACAGTCATCTACCAAGTTACCACACAATTGTTTTGCTAATTCTAAAAGTGGCTGGACAACCAGGAGCGTCAATACTGGAATCCCTACCAATGTAGACCCGGAAATTATACACATATCCTGTACTGCTTTCTGACAGCAGATACAATTTAATCCCATACCGTGCCCTCTTTCTAGGAATGTACTGCTTAAAAACTAAATGCCCCTTGAAAAGGACCAAAGACTTGTCCACACTTATCTCTTTGCCTGGAACATAGACCTCTGAAAACCGATCCACAAAATGATCAAGGACAGGCCTAATCTTAAAAAGACGATCACAATCAGGGTGATCTCGTGGCAAGACTAAAGCATTGTCTACAAAATGCAGCATACGAAGAAGAAGCAAATACCGATTACGTGTCATAGTTGCAGGAAATATAGCTGTTGCCATCAAGGGACTAGTAGACCAATAAGAAGCCAGTGACGGCTTCCTGATCAACCCTATCAAAAAAGTCAAACCTAAAAACCTTTTCATCTCTTCCAGATATGTGGGAACCCACTGAGTAGCTCTAGACTGAGGCTTAAGTCTGGCAGCGTTGTCCCGCAAATATTGCTCTGCATACACATTTGTCTGCTCCACAATCTCTTCCAAAAATACATCGTCCATAAACAAGTGAAAGAAATGGACAGGCAAAAAGTTTTCCTTATTAACTCTACACCCTGGGAGACCAGTACATGCAGGTAACTGTGGCTGCTCCATGTTTGGGGCAATCCAGGTGTCAGGTCTTCTAATGGGAAACCCTTCAGCCCCAGGCTGCTGCACTCTTGGCACATCAATGTCCTCCTCTAACACAGGCCCTTCATCTGCACTGAGAGTAGCTTCCTCATCAGAAGAATACTCTCGGACAGAAAACTCACTTCCAGAATCTCCTGCTTCCTCCTCTGCCTCAGATGCAGAGTCAGTGTCGTAATGAAGACGACTCAAAGAGCATGCAAACAACCTGCTGAGCGGTCACTCTGAGGCTAGCCATGATCCTCACTAACAACAAATGGATTGCCAACAAAAACTAGCACTAAAATAAGTAATAAACAAAGTGTAGCTTTATCACAAAGAGTTATGTACCAAAAAAAACTATACCACTCACTTGCCTGAAAAAGCTTCTCACCAAGCAACTACTCTGCACAAACACAGCAATCACCAATGATATCCCACTAAAAAGAAAAAAAGAAAAAAGCAAATTAGACATATGACAACACAAATATAATTGTGCTCAAATCTAAGGACAATGTCAAACCCACAATACTGCATTTAGTACACCACCTACAAACATGTCATTCATGCATGTCAACAATACTCCTTTGGAGTAAATTGCTTTCACTTACCTAAAACATGCAACTATGCAAACCGCAGGACAACTACTGCCAAAACCGCAAGGATCCACAGCAAAGGAAGCAAAAGCGTTGAACTAGAAGAAAAAGAATAAATAAATTGTTATAATAACAAATGGGGGCAGATGGGCGTAAAAACATTGGCCAATCTGCCCTCAAGGGGGGCAGAAATGGGCAACACCTCTGTGCCCCCTTTAGGGGGCGACCCTTCCCAAAGGGGGCACCCCCAGCACAAAAAAAAAATAAAAAAAAAAAATCCCTGGTGTATTGGTGGTTTCTGCCCTCCTTGGGGGCAGATGGGCCTACAAAAATAGGCCCATCTGCCCCCAAAGGGGGCAGAGATGGCCAATACGAACTTTCCCCACTTTAGGGGGGCGACCGTTGCCCAAGGGGTGCCCCCAAACACACACCACACACACACACACCACACAATCCCTGGCGCCTAGTGTGCTTCCACCCCCCCGGGGGCCAGATCGTCCAAAAAATGGCTGGTCTGCCATCAGGGGCCGAAACAGAAAAAGAAAATAGCTCCCCAGGGGAGCGACCCTTGCCCAAGGGGTTGCCCCCAAAATAAACAATAAAAACAAAATCCCTTGTGTCTAGTGGATTTCGCCCCTCCCCCCCCCCCTTGGGGGCAGATCGGCCAAAAAATCGTCGATCTGCCCCCAGGGGGGGGCAAAATACTAAAACAAATAGCCCCCAAAATAAACTTTGTTTTACAAATAAATCCCTGGTGTCTAGTGGATTTCGCCCCCCCTGGGGGCAGATCGGCCGAAAAAAAGGCGATCTGCCCCCAGGGGGGAGCAAAACACTAAAAAACATGGACCCCCGGGGGGGCCACCCTTGCCCAAGGGGTCGCCCCCAAAAAACACAATAAAAACAAAATCCCTGGTGTCTAGTGGATTTCACCTCCCGGGGGCTGATCTGCCCCAAGGGGGGGGCGCAATACTAAAAAAAATAGCCCCCCAGGGGGGGCGACCCTTGCCCAAAGGGTCGCCCCCAAAAGAAACTTTTCTCTAAAAATAAATCCCTGGTGTCTAGTGGATTTCGCCCCACCCGGGGGGCAGATCGGCTGAAAAAAAGGCGAAACACTAAAGAAAATTGACCCCCGGGGGGGCGATCCTTGCCCAAGGGGTCGCCCCCAAAATACATACACAAAACAAAATCCCTGGTGTCTAGTGGATTTCGCCCCCCCTGGGGGCAGATCTGCAGAACAATTGGCGGATCTGCCCCCAGGGGGGGGAAATACAAAATAAAATTGCCCCCCAGGGGGGCGACCCTTGCCCAAGGGGTCGCCCCCAAAATAAACAGACCTCAAAAAATCCCTGGTGGCCAGTGGCCCTGCCCGCAATCGTGGAGCAGGAATCTAGTGAAAACAGGCAAAGGGAGAAAGGAAAAACCTTTCCTTTCCCCCCGTGTCTGTTTCCCCCCCCCAAAAACCCCAAAAAAGGAAAGGACTCACCTGTTGAGTTCCTTTTCCCTCGACGCGCTGGAAGCAAATGGCTTCCAGCGGGTCCGCCAACACTTGATGACATCGGCGCTGTGCGCGCGCTGACGTCATCGGATTGCCGGGGGGGGTCGGGGGTGGAAGGGGAAGGTCTTCCCCTTCCATCCCCGCCTTGGGGGCGGAGGGGGGTGCACAGGGGGGGCGCGCTCGTCCAAGGCACACAGGAACTCTAGCCTTCGACGAGGTCACAGAACGGGTTAAAAATAATTAATTATTTAATATATATTTATTTAATGTGTTGATGTGCTGACATTTGGGCCCTTGTTATGACATTGGTCGTAAGTGCCGCTTACCGCCATGCTGACTGCCGCCAGCATACTGCAACTGTGGCGGTATACCGCTACGCCAATTATGACCCACACATAGAAATCCACCACTATACACACACACAAATCCGCCAGCCCAAAGGTCAGTGATAAAATGGCGACAAAACCCACACTGTTACGCCAACAGAAATACGCCCACAGCATCATGACCCACGAATCACCGCAGCGGACATTCAACCGCGGTAAACCATTGGCGGTACATACCGCTGAACTGAAAATGCAAACACTCAAACAAAACAACACCACATTGGACAATTCAAACTACACACACCTGACACACATACACACACCACACCCACACAACACTATAAAACACACACCCACACTACCCACAACCCTTTACGACAAACAAAATTGACAACTGAGAGAGAGGCAAGCCAGGAGCACCCACTGAATCAGAGCCACAAAACACCATCATCCATACACCATCCAGGCACCTCACAGCACACACCCCAACACATCACCCCACACACCCTCACACACACCACTCACACCACACCCATGGCACCACAAAGACACCACAGGTTCTCAGAGGAGGAGCTAAGGGTCATGGTGGAGGAAATCATCCGGGTAGAGCCACAGCTATTTGGATCATAGGTGCAAAAGACGTGCATTGCTAGGAAGATGGAGCTATGGCGGAGAGTCATGGACAGGCTCAACACTGTGGGACAGCACCCCAGAACAAGGGATGACATCAGGAAGAGGTGGAACGACCTAAGAGGGAAGGTGTGCTCTGTGGTAGCAAGATAGCTGTTCAGAGGACTAGTGGTGGAGCCCCACCTCCTCCCCCACAACTAACAACATGGGAGGAGCAAGTGTTGGCGATCATGCATCCTGAAGGCCTGGCAGGACTAGCAGGAGGACTGGACTCTGGTAAGTCAAATCTTTACTAATTTATCCCCCCTACCTGCATGCCATCACAAACTCTACCCCTACCCTCACCCCCATCACTCTACCACCTCACATACACCCCACCATCACAAGCCACCCATCCCAATACCAAGCCCTGCATGCTATACCAATGCATGGACCACCATCACAGACTTGCATAGACACCCATCACTACAGAATACACAATAGTGAAAATCTATTAGCCAACCAAGTCACAACTCACACAAGCCAAAGCTGCCTTGGAAATAACAACTATAGAGGGGAACATACCCATACACAAGATGTCACACGCAGAAACAATAACACTGCATTTACATCCCCACAGGGCCCCCACACAACGTCACCGGAGAGGAGGTGCCAGCAACATCCAGTCCCCCCCCAGAAGAGGCCCACAGAGATGACAGCAGCTCTGCACAACTGGATCAGGATGACCAACTTAGCCCATCAGGAAACACCAGCACAGCATCCACCCAGCGGGCCCAGACATCTGTCCCCAGAACACGCCAATCTGCAGTGTGTCCAGCACCACAGGAACCCCAGGCAACTCCACAAACACAGGACGATCAGGGACCTGGGGTCAGTGGCAGAGGGCACACGATTCAGGGGACAGAGGCACTGAACAACAGGAAAACTGGGAGGACTGCTGTGCGACGGGGGGGACAGGCCAAGGGAACTGACTCTCCACGAGGCACTCACCAACATCCTGGGAGCATGCCACCATTCCCAGGAGACGATGGGCCAGATACTGGCCAAGCTGTAGGAGACCCAGCGGCTGCAGGAGGGACAGTACATGGGGATCAGGGAGGACCTGAGAGACATCCATACCACCCTGGTCACCATTGCAGGGGTGCTGGCAAACATGGCCAATACCATGAGGGAGGCAGTGGCACACCAACGGGCCCCTGACACTGGCCACACCGAAGAACAGCACTCCGCCGACACTAGTGGACAGGAGGCCCCCTCCACAGGAACAACAGGCCACGAGCACCCCTCCCCCTGCAGAAGGAGAACCAACACACAAAAGGTCCCTGCGATCCAGGCAGAAGCCAGAGAACATTGCCAAGACCCCCACCAGGAAATAAGACTGCCCGGAATGTCACCCTTGTGTCCCACTCTTTCACCCTGTTCACCTTGAACTGCCATTGCCCCACTCCCTATGCCCTCTTGGACAATGCATCTGTGAGACGAATAGACTGGACTCTATCCTGGACATTCCTCCACCATCAACCCAGCCAATTGCAATACCCCCTACACTTATTATCACAGAAATAAACACCTTTGGAACTAATACAAGTAAGGAGTCTGCCAATTGATTGAAATGCATTAGTTTAACAAGCTGTAAACATTACAATTCAAATGTACAGTTACATTTACATAGGTATGACCTGTAGTGGGCAGAAGTAAACAGACCTGGAGCCAGAGTGGGGCACAGATATCTGAAAATAGAGATGCCAAAGGGTACAGTAAATGGCCATAGAAATAGGAAAATCAGGCTGCCTTGTACAATGTCCAATACAAAACTGCAATGGAAGGTGAAGTTACAGTGTCTTACCTGTGTGTCACTGGAAGTACTATTGAATTATAGTAGTTCTGTTCACATCCTCCTCTTCGTCACTGTCCAGGCTCCACCGCTGCCACACGACCATCTCCAGGCTCATTCTTCTGCAGAAAAGGCACCTGGCATCTCAAGGCCAGGTTGTGCAACATGCACCATGCAACGATGATCTGGCAGACCTTCTTCATTCGTCATGGGGTCAGTAGCCATAAGAGGTTGGAGTAACCAGAGTCACCTGTAAATATCGAGGGATACTTGTTAGCCACACACTCACCTTATGGCCAATCCCACACCCATATACCTATATCAACTGGGTGGGGCCCATGGGCTCACCTATTAGCCACACCCTGTGCCTCTAGAGTTGAGACATCACATATGGGATGCTGCTATTCCTCAAGATAAAGGCATCATGCACAGAGCCAGGATACTCTGCATTGACATGGGAGATGTACTGGTCCGCTAGGCACACCATCTGCACATTTAGAGAGTGAAAGCTCTTTCGATTTCTGAACACCTGTTCATTTCTCCGGGGTGGGACAAAGGCAATATGTGTACCATCAATGGCACCAATAATGTTGGGGATATGTCCCATTGCATACAAGTCAGACTTCACTGTGGCCAAATCCTCCACCTGGGGGAATACGATGTAGCTGCGCATGTGTTTCATCAGGGAAGACAACACTCTGGTCAGCACGTTTGAGAACATAGGCTGTGACATTCCTGATGCCATGGCCACTGTAGCTTGGAAGGAACCACTTGCAAGAAATGGAGCACTGACAGGACCTGCACTGGAGGCGGGATACCTGTGGGGTGGCGCATAGCTGAAATTAGGTCTGGCTCCAATTGGGCACACAGCTCTTGGAATGTGGCCCTATCAAGTCTTTAGGTTAGGATAATGTGCCTGTCCTCCATTGTCGCCAGGTCCACCAGGGGTCTGTACACAGGGATATGTCTCCATCTCCTATTCATCCTCAGAGGTGAAAAACAGTGAACAGAAGGTCACATTCAAACATATACTCGGATTAATTTGCTATTTTTGTTTTACAGAAACAGTATGTGAACTTGTAAGTCACTTGATGTGCCTATGTCTGCTGTGATGCAGTTAGGTGCCATGGCCTGTGCCCCCCTGAAATGGGGGCCGCCTGACCTGTGAGGAGGGACAAGTGGAAATGAGGTAATTCTGCTGGTGTTGTGCGCCTTTGCGGGTGGAGGTCGATGGCTGCCGTGCAGAACCGCATTGGTTATCATTGGGGCCTACGGGTTCCAGGAGCCAATGGTGGTGTACGCCGGCGGTGACGGTACGCACCACCTCGGACGTGACCACCATTTTCTATGTGTTCCCTCACTTGCTACCTGACCTTCAACAGGAGAGGACCTACTCTGCAAGTGCTGCTGTGACCTGTGTCTGGAAGCAACCATGGCTCGAGTGTCTGGGGAATGGGTCCCTGCCTTCACTTTGGAGGAGTTGGAGAGACTGGTGGATGGGGTCCTACCCCAGTACCCTTTACCTTATGGTGCTCCAGACCGACAGGTGAGTACACTGTGAGCATGATGTGTGGGGCATGAATGTATGGAGTGCTGTGTGTGTAAGCCTTGTATAGGTGTGGGCTGATGGTTCCTGGCAGAGTTTTGCATGTATGGTGGTCAATGTATGTGCGTAAGGGGATGGGAGGGATATGTTGGGCCATGAGAATGACAGTCTGGATGGTATGAATAATACCTTTTCTGCTGTTTTTTTTTCTGCAGGTCAGCGCCCATCAGAAAAAGGGTATTTGGCATGCCATTGCCAAGGAGGTGTAGACCCTGGGGATCTTTGACAGGCGGAGCACCCACTGCTGCAAACAGTAGGAGGACCTGCGCCGCTGGGCAAGGAAGATGGTGGCGGCCCAGCTGGGGCTGGCCTCCCAATAAGGAAGGGGTACCCGTTGTAACCTGCCATCCCTGATGTTCTGCATCCTGGCAGTGGCCTATCTGGAGTTGGAGGGGCACTTGAAGGGTCACAGCAGCCACAAGGGGGTGAGTACAGATTCAGAATCATGACTTTGCGCGTGTTAAGGTGTTACCTGGGTGGGGGATGTGGGCTGTGGGTGCCCTTTGGCCAGGGCGAACATGGTAGGGTAGGTTCCATGATGGCACGCTCAGATGCACTCCAACCCCAATTATGTTAGTATGGATCTTCTACTGGGCAGGGTCATGTGGGTTTCAAGTGTGCAGCTAATGGCGTTAGACATCGTACCCTACGGCCTGGTGACTAGCATTGTAACTGGTAGTGCATGGCCTAGTGCATAGGGCTGTTCCCTGTGAGTTATGTACTCCAACAGTAGTGTTGTTGCTGGCATAGACCAAGTGTATCCTCTCTCTCTTCCCCCGCCCATTTTGTTTTGTCACCCTGTCCTTATGTGCATCAGCATCGTCTGGCGGAGGAGCAGAGGCACTGGTAACGGAGGGAGCTGCATCCCACATGGGCCTGGAGGCTGAATTCTCCAACGGTGAGGGCAGCAGTGGGACGGAGGGCGAGGGGAGCACCACGACGGAGACAGGAGGGGACAGTACCGACAGCGACTCCTCCTCTGATAGAAGCTCCCTGGAAGTGGTGGACACCTCTGTGGACACCCCAACTACAGGTACAGCCGCCACCCCTCGTACCAGCACTGCCCTCTCAGCAGCCCCTCAGCGTGTTTCCCGTGCCCGCTCACCCAGGAGGGTGGGCATCTCCTTTGCCCCAGGCACCTCAGGCCCTGCCTCAGTCAGCCCTCCTGCCCTCAGTGAGGAGGCTATTGACCTCCAGAGATTCCTCTCTGTTCGGCAGTCAACCACACTGAATGACAGGGTCTAACAGGCATTTTCAACAAACAAATGCATGCCTGGAGGGCATTCACTCTGGCGTGGCGCCCAACAGAGAGCATTCCAGGCTCTGGCCAACTCACTGATGGCAGCCTTTGTCCTTGTGTCTAGTCACCCCCCTCCAACTTCCTCTACCCAGTCCCAATCCCCTCAACCCCAGGCTATCCCAAGCATACCTTCAGACCTGCATTCACCCAAATCAACACAGAAATGGCTCAGGCAAACACAAGCACCACACTTCATCCTACAGGCACTCTCACAAGCACCATCCAGATGGAGATACACCAACATCCACTGCCTCCAATGTGTCCTCCTCCTCCTCCTCATCCACCCCCCTCCCAGTAGCTTCTCCACTCACACCTGCATGTACTACATCCACTACCTCCATCACCTGCACACCTATCACTATACGTCCCTCACTGGCAGTCACCACCCCCACATCCATGTACACATCCCCTGTGTCCTCTCCCACTCCCAAAGTACACAAACAAAGCACTCAGACACCCAACAGCCATCCACCTCCCGACAGCATCCAGCCCATGCACCTGCACCTAAACACAGCAGACAGACACCTCCTACAACTATTCCCTCTTCCTCCACTCTAAAACCTTCACCCTCTTCCCGCCCCAGTGTCCCTAAGAAGCTTTTTCTCACCACCCTTGACCTATTCCCTACCCCTCCCCCATCCTTCACTTCGGGCCAGGGTGGCCAATACCCAGCCCAGCACCTCAGCCAGCCAGTCCACAGCCACTGTAGTTTCTGCAGCTACTGCAGGTGTGAGAGGCTCCAAGGAGGCACCCATCAGCACAGCCAGTGTGCCTGCAGCACCTCCCAAGGGCAAGAAGGGGCCACCACCTAGCAAGGGCAAGAAGGGGACACCAGCCAGAAAGGGGAAGAAGGCACCACCAGCCAGCAAGGGCAGGAAGGAGACACCAGCTGGCAGAAGCAAGGAGGCACCACCATCTGCCAAGGGCAGGAAAGTGAAAACAACTCCAGCCATGGTACTTCAGCCGTTTGAGGCTGCAGGGGAAGGGCTGGAGGCTGCCCCCACCACTGACAGCACCGCCACCTGCACCGCAGCCAGCACCGCCACCTGCACCCTGGCCAGCACCGCCACCTGCACCGCCACCTGCACTGCCACCAGCACCACTGCCAGCAGCAGCAGCCCCAGTGAGCAGCCGTCTGAGGCTGCAGGGGAGGGGCTGGAGCCTCCCCCTACCACTGACAGCACCACCACCTGCACTGCGGTCACTCCCGCCCCCTGCTCTGCCAGCAGCACTACTGCCAGCAGCAGCAGCCCCAGTGGGCAGCCATCTGAGACTGCAGGGGAAGGGCTTGAGAACCCACCCACCACTGACAGCACCTCCACTTGCACTGCAACTACCATCCCTTGAGCAGCCGTCACCGCCGGCAAACAGTGTGTAGTCGTGACCCCTGCAACACCTTTAGGTGTGACATCCAGGTAGAGACAGTGACCATGCACCATCCAAGATGAAACACACTGGACACAAAGCCCCCTCCACAAGTAGTGGAAGAAGGCATCCACTAGAGAGACTGTGGCTTTGCACTCACCAGGACCAAGCAGTGGGCAAACTACCACTAGAGAGACTGTGGCTAGGCACTTCCCAGGACCAAGCAGTTGGCAAACCGCCCACTTGAGAGACTGTGGCTTTGCACTCCCCAGTACCAAGCAGTGGGAAAACCACCCACTTGAGAGACTGTGGCTTTGCACTCCCCAGGACCAAGCAGTGGTTGTGTAGCCCCCTCCAGGAGCAGTAGCGTTGTACCATCTTTTGGCTGAGGTGCCCCCCTCATGCCCTGTCCCCCTGAGGTGCCTGTGTGTTTTTGACCTGATGCCCCTGCTGTGTTCTCTCCGTACTGAGGCAGGAGTCAAGTGTGGGCCATGGACATTTTGGAGTGGGCATTGTACCTCCATTTGGATATATTGTACATACTGTTTATTGCTTTAAGGCCGTATTTATCTAATATTGTACTATTACACTCAATTTAATCAATTCCTTTTGTCCTTGCATTATTCCGGAGGGTTACGGGATGTATATGTAATGTTGTTGCATCTGTTTGTGTGTATGGCGTTGGGGGTGAGAATGGAGATGGGGGTGTTGCTTGTTGCGTGTGTGTATCACTCTCTCCCCCCCCCCCCCTTGTGTGCTAGGTGCAGTACTCACCGTGGTCGTCTTCACCGCCGTTCGTGTTCCTGGTGTATGAAGAGGTAGACCAGCATTGGAAAAATGTGCAGCTCAGGCTCCATGGTGTTGTGGTTCTTCCCTGAGGGTCGAGAGGTGAGTCGTTTCCCTTCTGTGTACTGTTTCCGCTGTGCTTTTGATGGCGTTGGTACTGCCCCAGAAAAGCTGCCGGATTGGCCTCTCACATTACTGTGGGCGGTACATTGTCTTCCGCCTGGCTGCTGGTGGTTTCCGCCATGGTGTTTGTTGCTAGCGCCGTGGCGGTTGGAATGCCAAAGTGGCTGTCTGTGTTGGCGGTTTCCGCCATGGTCATAATTCAATTTTTTTTACCGCCGGCCTGTTGGCGGTATTACCGCCGCTTTATCACCGACCGCCAGAGTTGAAGTGAGGGCCCTGATGTTGTGAGTTGTAATATGTTAATAAATATTTTAGATTTTTTCACATTGATCTTTTATACTAAAATATTTTAAAATTCCTTTTAAAGAATAATAAACTTTAATTGCAGTTCCTTCAAGTTCAAGTTTTATTTTACTTTAAGTTAACAGTATGAAACATATTGGTTAAAAGAAGTGTTCAACACCAGAACTTTTTTCACATTGTCAATAAATACTAAAAATGATATAATTATGCAATAGCCAATAAAAAGTGCATTTACGAGAGCATACTGATCATAAAAATTACTTGACCACTAATATTATCCTATAAGCATGCATATTAATTACAAAATGCTATGTGCTTTAAACTGATTTTCAGCAGGGCTGCTACAAAATCATTTGACGTGAAAACAAAAATATGTACAAACAAACAGCAAACGTTTTTAAAACCTTATTTCACTAAAAAGACATGCAGACTCAAAATACTTGCTTATGGCAGCAGGATAGTTGGGAATTTCAACTGTAAGCTTTTATTAAGAGAATAATTATGAAGTAAAGACACAGTTAAATACCAGCCCTCCCCTAGCAGCCTAACCGCTATGAATTGCAGATTTGTTAGTGGCCAACGAAGAAGTCTTCTTTTTTTTATTTATTTTTAATTAAGTGTGGACAAATGCACAGGAGATGTGGCAGCGTCTTCTTATACGTGTGCCAAAAAAGAGTCAGGTTGGATCACTAAAGGCGGCAAAAGCTCTAGTGAAGAAAAACAGCACCTCCAAATCCAACAGAACTTGAATTTATAATAAATAGTGAATTGTTCAGTAAGTTACTGTTGTGCAGTGCTTTATTTTTAAATAAAAACATGCCGGAGCCCAAAGCCCTCCTCTTAGACATGCTGCTGCTGCAATTAAATGTGGGAACACGGAATACTGAGGCGGCGTAATCCTGAAGCCATCTCAGGGCTCTTCAATCCATATAAAGCCGCTCCCTGCCCTTTCAGCTCACTCTAGCAGCTTTCTACTTTCTCCCTTTGTGACGCTTTTTCATTTTTCCCTCTTTCCGATATGTGTCTTTTGCTTGCAGCAAATGCTTGAGACAGAAGAATAAGCCCCGGCCCTCAAAAATAAGTGCTGGTGCTCAGCACTGGAAACAACAAGCACAAATTAAGAACGTCTGTAGTGTTCCTCCATGTTCATACCTATCAATGACAAGTTGGGCATGCTTTCATGTCTTTAAGCCGCCTAGGTCCATCATTAAGGAAGCAGTGTGAACTGCTTCATTCAAAACTACTGTATTTTAAAACGATAGTGGGGCAGATATTGGTTCTTTAGGACAGCAGCATCGTTAATTTCAAGACCATCTTTGAGGGCATCTGACCAGCAATAACGGCTCTGTCGGTTGTAAGACATTATTTCAGTCCATATCATTATATTTTGTAAGTTTATGCCGCTTTTACATCAAAATATGACACAAATACGGTGCTAAAAAGCTATAAATCAGGCCCTAACGGGCATATTTATACTTTGTGGTGCAAAACTGCACTAACGCAGTTTTGCACCAAAAAGTTTAGCACCAGCTTGCACCATTTCTGAGCACCAGCTTTGCACCATATTTATGGAATGGTGCAAGCCGGTACAAAGGGTAGGCTAGCGTAGAAAAAAAATGATGTTTGCCAGGTGGGGCTGGTGGTATGGGAGAAGGGGGTATTGCACCAAAAAATGCTGTTAAGCAGGTTAGAGTAAAACAAAATGACTCGAACCAGACTAGCTTCATTTTCTGATGCAAAGCCATCCATACCACATGAATCCTGTCTTAGAAAAGACAGAAGTCATGCCCACCACCCCAATGGCCAGCACAGGGGACCAGGGTCCCCTGGGCATGGCCATTGCACCCAATGCCATGTAGAGGGCCCCATGTCAGGGCCCCCAATGGCTCTTTAAAAAATAAATACTTACCTGTACTTGCTTATACCTACCTGGGATGGGGTCCACCATCCTCCGCTGTACTTCTGGTGTGGGTGGGGGTGTTCCTGGAGCATGGGGAGGTCACCTGTGTGCCTATTCCATGGTGTTCCCCCAAAGAAATAGGCCCACAGGTCCCATAACGCCTGCCCTGACCCAGGTGTTAAATAATGGTGCAAAGCAAGCTTTGCACCATTATTTGACCCCTACTCCCCCCGTGCCTGACTTTAGCACAGGGGGGATAAATATAGCACTACGGCCATAGAGTAATTTTATGCACAGGAACACCTACCTTGCATCTCATTGACGCAAGGTTGGTTTCCACATCCAAAAAAGGACTTTAACTCCATAACTTTGGTGCTAGACGGGTCTAGAGCCAAAGTATAAATATGGAATCAGTTTGCACTGAATTTGCATTAAAAAAATGACGCAAATTTGGCGTAAAACAAATATAAATATGCCCCTAAGTTCTTTAATGTTCCTGTGCTGGCAGCTAATGCTCAGTGCATACATTTCAGAAAATGTGCTTTCTGAACAGCTTGTTGGTCATTTCATTTGAAATCCAACCTGGTCTGGGCCATAGTAGATCTTACTTTTCGTGGAAGTTATACTATTGATTCTCAATTTTACTCTGGTCCAGGTATTAGAAATGAGCATTTGTATGTACACAGTATTGGTGAAGGAATTTGCTAGGCAGCAAGTTTTGCACAGAGCAGCTGTCAGTTCACGTGGTCAAAGGCTTTGCTATAATCTATAAAACAGTATTAACGTTGTTCTCCGTTACTTATTTGTTTTGCTACAAGCATCATAACAGCCACCAGGTTATCAGCAGTGCCAAAAAAAGGTCTGAAGCCATTTTGATTGATTAGTATTAAATTCTTGGATTTGTCCTAGGCTTCGTGATCTTCCAGCAAGAGAGAGGCAACTTACTTGGCCTCAAAATCCAAAAAAGCGATTGGGTGGTAACTCTCCGGACCCCCCACTGGGCCTTTCTTATATAATGGGTGTAAAATTGAGCTTTGCGAAGAGAATGGAATGAAGTCAGTATCTACGCATGTTCGGAAAAGCTTTTCCAGTGATTTAGACAAGAAGTCGGCATCCTGTTTGTAAACTGACACCGGGATGTCATTAGAGCCTTGAGCCTCATCTGCTCTTCTTTTCTGGATCTGTTTCCTGATGTTTACATCTGTAAAGGTTAAAGTAAATGACTGATGTTGATAGAGGCCAGCCTCAAGGCTTGTATCCTGAATGTTTTGCCTGGTGACACTGGGTGGTGGTTTCACATGTTTTATTAAATCACCATAGAGGGAAATAATGTGAGTGATCCAGTTTACGAGGTCAACAATGTTCCCATTTATATTTACAGTCTTGGTTTCCCCGTGCAAGCAATTAGTGCTGCTCCATTACTCTTTCAGGCTTCTATTTTGACAAGTGAGAAAAAATTGGGTTTGCAACTTTTCTCCTAGTATTGTTTCGCTTGTGAAATCTGTTTTTTATAGGAGCTGAGTAGAGAATTTATTTCTACCAACAGAGATGAATTCACAGCCGAAGACTTGAGAAACGTTGCCTTCTTAATAATTGATCTTGTCTAGGCCATAAGCGCTCTTGTAAACCAGGAATGCTTGAAAGTTGGCCTTGGGGCTCTTGATGAAGAGTTAGGCTGTGGGCTGCTGCCGAAAGAAAGCAGTAGCTGCTGAGCAGAGTTCCTAGTCACAATTCGTATGAAACAGAGCACTTCACTGATTGGGTAAGACTGCTTTCTAAAGAACATATTTTGTGGCTACTTTCATGCTCCATTTAATCACGTTCTAGCCGTCTTGGCATTCATTGGATCCAATGGACTCTAAATGAGAATGCATTCCAATAGGGTTAGGTATAAGCAGACTCCATGGCATGTGACTGCTTTCACAGTGTGGGCTAATAGAAAAATAAATTATGGGCATGATTTAAAGTTTGGCTGAGAGGTTACTCCATCCCAAATGTAATAGATATCTTGTCCTCCATATTTCAAGTTCCATAGGGTATAATGGGATTGTAATACAGCATCATGTTTGGAACCCCCTCCGCCAAACTCTAAATCAGGCCTTATGTCACTAAAAAGTGGAATGGAACTGAAAGTATAACATAAAACAGCCTGTCTTTTCTCAGAAGTGTGTGTAGGACGCAGTGGTTGATTGTCCAAGAAGTGATCATTCTAGACTTGCAGAGGCATTCCCTTTAGGTCAGCCAAAAGGTTGCGGCCTATGGAATCTGATCTTTGTGGCCTGAGGATTTGTGAGAGAATCAGCCATTGCAAATTGGCATATAATTATGTGTTAGATTTGACTCTCCAGTCAGAAGAAAGTGAGCGTTAGAATGTTTTAGCTTGATTTCTGAAATGAGTTGCATGAAATCATTTGCCTTTTGGGACTTCCCTAGTTCTATCAGGTGTATGTACATGTTTAGCAGGAATAAGTGTCCCCTCTACAAATTGCATTTCCAATTCTTGATCTCAATAGAAAGACAGCCTTTGTGGCCTGTTCGATACTCAATGGCAACAAAATCCCAATCAGTGGACAGGTAGTTGGAAAAGCCTCCCTATCCATGGCCTTTAAGGTGAGATCTAATAGCTGGAGAAAATAAAATCATAATAACCTTCCCAGGGGGGTTTGTGGTCTCTCAAATATTCTTGAGTGCATATGATGTCATGAGAGACTAGAAATGACATGAAATCTTTGCCCATGTGAAGTTTTTCTAACTCTGCTGCATTTCCTTTATTTCAATATAGGGATATCTTGACCATAGTGGTGGAAATCTCGACCCTTATTAAAAGTTAGTAGCAGTACTCTATACTCATAAATCATGCGCAGATGTTTCCACCCCTTGAATTAAGGCAAGGGTGCCATGGATGTTTACATTTAGGTGTACATGTACACACATATAATGTGAAAAGCACAAAAGTGTTTGATTTCCACGTAAGTACACGAGTAGATTCATACAAGAATAGACTAACACTTGTAAAGGCACATTTGTAAATAGACCCAACAATATGCAGATTTACACCAAAGTGCAAGCCCACATTTACATTTGATTAAATATGCATGTTTAAAGTTGTCTTTATGAATATGGCCCTCAAGCAAGACATTTTAAAAGGCTGGTACTTGTTGGTCAAAACAGGAGTATCTAAAAATGTTCAAATGGATAAACATAACATTTTTAAATAGAGATTTTATTACTCACTTAATTGTGCAAAACTATCTACCACAAGAATGTTCCCTTAGCTCTTATTATTAGTTTATCAATTCCACTCGTGCAATTATCTTACCTTGGCTCTCAGGTATTTTGGAAGAGGTGAGGGGTGTGGGATAATGTTGAAGAGTAATATGTTCTGATCACTGATACCAATTTTGTAAAAAACCTATGCAAATTCCAGTAAGTTTAGACATTATTTTATGCAAATTAGTTCACTACATTGCTGTTAGACCTGCCACCCCTACAGCCGTTTTCCCTAATCATTTTGCCCCCCTCCATTTTTACTGTACTCATTTTTGTTTGCTTTAGGATTCTGTGCATTGTAGCATTGCTAACCAGTGCTTAAGTTCTTGTGTGCCCCCCAAAACATGATTACATTGGCTTGTTCCAATGTGCCATATTTAATGTACTTGTAAGCCCCTTGTAGAGTGGCATACTTAATACCTAGGACCTGCACATTAAATGCTACTTATGGGCCTGCAGAACTTGTTGTGCCACCCACTTAAATAGCACCTTAAAACATGTCCCAGGTCTGTCATTGTGGTCTGCACGCAGTTTTCTACTACCATGTCGACTTGCAATTGAAACCCCATTGTAAGCCTTAAACTCCTCTTTTATTATATATGTCACCCTTAGTGTAGGCCCTAGGTAGCCCATAGAACAAGGTGCTATGTAATTAAATTATTAGACAGGTACTTTCAATGTTTACATGTCCTGGTAGTGAATAACTCTTACATTTGTTTGTCATTACTGTAAGACCTATACCTCCCATAGGATACCATTACATTTAATAAGCAGTATATTTCCAGTTGGGAGCTGGTAGTTATTTAATGTTTGGTGTCTTTGGAAATGTGATGAAGAGCCCTACTTAATGGTAAAGTCCGGTTTTTTGTTATAATTTTAAAAATTCCACTTTTAGAAAGTTGCCATGTTTTGTCTTTATCTCTATGGGCCTGTAGCCTGGTCTGAGTCGTTTGACTGGATGTAGCTGACAGATTTTATGAATTTCTTCCTGACAGTCACACAATTGAAGGATTAGGTGTGCCTCAATGGGCCATCTTTTGGCAGGGTTGGGGTGGAGGTGAGCACAGCTACACTTGTAACTGATTAGCCTGGGGTCTGCCCTCATACAAAGGGTCTAACAACTCCACATTTTTACTGTAGCCAGCTTGGAGCCAGGTCAGGGAAGGCAGGAACTTCCATGCACTTAAAAGACACTATTTAGAAGCTTCTCTCACCTTCCAAAACCAGATCACCAGGGTATAAAACTAGGACCTCACACACCAACTGTTCAGTACACTTCTGGGCCTGTAGATACTCTGCCAGGAAGAAGGACAGTTGGAGGGACTGCCACTCTGCTAGACCGCTGCTCGACTAGACTGCTAATCTGCTGGATTCCTGCCCTGTTTGTCCTGCTGCTCTGCTACTTTCTGCTGGGGGACAAGGACTGGATCTTCAACTGTCCCAGGACCACTACAGTAAAATACAAGGGCTAGTAAGTTGACCTCTTTTTCAGAGCCACAGGGACACAAAAGGCTACTTTCATCTTGAACCCACACCTGGACCCAACCTGAGTGAATCCTAACCATCCAACTGGTGCCCCCTCCATTCCTGGATCCATGGAAGCGGTGCTAAATGTGCTCAGGCAGCCAAAATCCAAAAGTGGGACTTAAAACACTCTTGGAGAAAACACTGCTCTGAAAATCGGGAGGAGACTGGGACTAACCTGCGTGCCTATCTGCTCCAGTTGCCAACCAAATTGACTTTGGGGCTTTTCCTGCTGCATTGCTCTCAGCAGCAGTAAATCTGTTTCAGTGGTTCTTCGCCAAAGGGGTATCTGACCTCGTGGAACTTTTTTCAACTACAACCATCTGACTCATCCCACTGGAGTTTTTCAAATTCTATTTCAAAGACTAAGGGGGTCATTACAACATTGGCGGTAAAAGGCGCTTACCGCCGCGCAGAAGACCACAAATACACCGCCGCTGCCGCGTAACTATGCCACAGCTATTATGACACACATATCGGAATCCGCTGAAATTCAGACACCCACACAAGTCCGTCACACCAAAGGTCAGTGTTAAACTGGCGAAAACAAAACCTCCACCTCCACGCCAACAGAAACACGCCCATGCTATTACGATCCACGAAGCCACGCAGCGGTCTTTCAACCGCGGTATTCCATTGGCGGTACACACAGCCGTGCTCAAAATACACACACATCTCCAAAACACCGCCACATTGGACAATTCAAAATACACACACCTGATACACATACAAACACCACTCCCACACACCCAACACAATATAAAACACACACCCACATCAGCCACAAACACCTACAACCAAAAATTATTCATGAAGGCCAGAGACACAGCACAGAATAGACAATCCCACCACACAAAGGCACACAACACCATCACCCACACAACATCCACGCACAAAACACCACACACCACTACACATCACCACACACATCAACACTGACACCGCCCCACACATCACACACACCACCCCATGTCACGCCAAAGACACCCCCGGTTTTCTGAGGAGGAGCTCAGGGTCATGGTGGAGGAAATCCTGCGGGTAGAGCCACAACTATTTGTCTCACAGGTGCAGCACACATCCATAGCCAGGAAGATGGAGCTATGGCGCAGAATAGTCGACAGGGTCAAGGCTGTGGGACAGCATCCAAGAAATCGGGAGGACATCAGGAAGAGGTGGAATGACCTACCGGAGAAGGTGCATTCAGCGGTCTCCAGGCACAACATTGCGGTTCAGCGGACTGGCGGCAGACCCCCACCTCCTCCCCCACAACTAACAACATGAGAGGAGCAAGTCTTGACCATCATGCATCCAGAGGGCCTCGGACGAGTCGGTGGAGGAATGGACACTTGTAAGTCAAATCTTAGCTATCATATCCCCCACCCTACCTGCATGCTATCACACACCCCCACCCTCACCCCCTTCCCTATCACTCCAACTCCTCACTAATGTACTAAGAACACAAACCACACATACCAACACCAAGCCCTGCATGACACAACTAAGCATGGACACCTATCACTAAAGCATGCTCACTGCACATACCAAGAACACCCCCCCAACCATCATCACACCACCCCCCACACAGGAATGCTTGCACTGGGGTACACAGTGAGCCACCAATTGCACACCATGACACACACACATGCAATAATCATGCTCTTATGCCCCTGCAGGATCACGAAGGACCGTCACCACACCGGAGGGTCCAGACAACTCCACTCCACCCACAGAAGAGGCCAACAGTGACGATAGCAGCTCTGCCCTACTGGATCCTGATGACCAGCCCGGACCATCGTGGGCCTCGGGATAGTCAGTTCCCCTTGCACAGGCACAGCCCAACACTGACCTTCCACCCTCTGGTAACACCAGCACAGCACCCACCCAGCGGGCCCAAACCTCCGTACCCAGGACAGGTCAATCAGCGGTGTGTTCACCACTACAGGGAACCCAGGCTAACCCACCACCCCAACAACAACAGGGACCTGGGGGCAGTGGTAGTGGGCACACGGTCCAGGGGACGGAGGCACAGGAGCACAGGGGAACTGGGAGGGCTGCTGTGCGACAGGGGGCGGAAAGGCCAAGGGAACCCACTCTCCACGAGGCCCTCTCCTCCATCATGGGAGCATACCACCACTCCCAGGAGACGATGGTGACAGTCCTGGTAAAGTTTCAGGAGACCCAGCGCCTACAGGAGGACCAGTATTTGGGGTTCAGGGAGGAGCTCAGGACCATCAGTTCCGCCTTGGGCACCATCGTAGGGGTGCTGAAGGACATACAGCAGACCTTGAGGGACACGTGGCACTCCAAGAGGCCCCTGACACTAGCATGGACGATGAACTGCCCACCACCTCCGCCGGTGCTCGTGGACAGGACGCCCCGCCACAGGACCACCACACCAGCACCCCACCCCCTGCAGACGGACAACCACCACACAAGCTGTCCCTGAGATCCAGGAACAGGACAGAGCAAGATGGCAAGACCCCCGCCAGGAAATGAGACCACCCTGATTGTCCTCCCACTGTCGCACTTTGGTACCCTGTCCATACTTAAACTGCCCCAGATCCACTTCCTATGCCCATATGGGCAGTGCACCTGTGAGACTAATAGACTGGACTCTGCCATGGACATTCCTCCACCATCACCCCTCACCATTTTACAACCCCCCTCCATTTTTGAGCACTTAAATTAACACCCTTGAACCACAAAACAATGTTGAGTCAGTCTATGATTTGGTACGACTCTTGGTGGCCCACCGCACTGGGCCCCCCACCCACTCCAGCCAACCACGCATGCAACCTCGGATTCAACCTCGACTCCGCTCTCACCATGTCCAAACAGGTCAACGCAGTCTCCTCCTCCTGTTTCAACACCCTCTGCATGCTCCGCAGAATCTTCAAGTGGATCCCGACGGAAACCAGAAAAACTGTGACCCAAGCCCTCGTTAAGTAGCAGACTTGACTACGGCAACACACTCTACACAGGCATCCCAACAAAAGACATCCAACGACTCCAACGCATCCAAAACGCATCCGCCCGCCTGCTCCTCAACATACCCCGCCGATGCCACATCTCCCACCACCTGAAGGACCTCCACTGGCTCCCCGTGGACAAGAGGATCACCTTTAAACTTCTCACCCACGCGCATAGGCACTACATGACGCCGGACCCACCTACCTGAACAACAGACTCAACTTCTACGTCCCCTCCCGCCAACTCCGCTCTGCCAACCTTTCCCTCGACATCGTTCCCCGAATCCAGCGCAAGACCTCCGGCGGCAGATCCTTCTCCTAACTCGCCGCCAAGACCTGGAACTCACTCCGCCAGACCCAGGACCTCCTCACCTTCAGGAGACTCCTCAAGACATGGCTCTTTGACCGATAGCAGCCAACCCCCCCCCTCCCCAGCGCCTCAAAACCCTAACGGGTACATAGCGTGCTTTATACATTTAATGATTGATTGATTGATTGGTAAAATGTATTATCAATGACAGTGTCAAAATTTGTTTCTAGATGTAAAGGCAACATACCTATGTCACACATCACAAGTCCTTGAAGGATGCATGCAGATGACACACGTTGGTAACCACACCTGTGAAACCGTAATGGAAAGGTACAACTCAGTTACCAAATAATGCTATGAAATTACACACAGGATAGAGGAAGACGTGTGACAGTGAATGTAATGGTAAAAATGAAAATGTTCTCACCTGTGTGTCATTGGAAATTTTGCTGTATGACTGACTCCCTGTTGTCGTTGTCTTCTTCCTCAGCTTCCTCCTCATCACTGTCCACAGGCTCCACAGCTGCCACAACACCGTCATCTGGACCATCCTCCTGCAGAAAAGGCACCTGGCGTCGCAATGCAAGATTGTGCAGCATCGAGCAGGCGATGATGATCTGGCACACCTTCTTGGGTGAGTAGAATAGGGAACCACCTGTCATATGGAGGCACCTGAACCTGGCCTTCAGGAGGCCGAAGGTGCGTTCCATCACCCTCCTAGTCCGCCCATGGGCCTCATTGTAGCGTTCCTCTGCCCTGGTCCTGGGATTCCTCACTGGGGTCAATAGGCAGGACAGGTTGGGATAACCAGAGTCTCCTAATAGCCACACACGGTGCCTCTGGAGTTGACCCATCATATCAGGGATGCTGCTATTCCGCAGGATGTAGGCGTCATGCATTGAGCCAGGAAACGTAGCATTTACCTGAGAGATGTACTGGTCTGCCAAACATACCATCTGTACATTCATCGAATGATAACTCTTCCGGTTCCTGAACACCTGTTCACTCCTGTGGGGGGGGACCAGAGCTACATGGGTCCCATCAAGAGCACCTATGATGTTGGGGACATATCCAAGGGCATAGAAGTCACCTTTCACTGTAGCCAAATCTCCTCAGGGAAAATGATGCATCTCCTTACGTGTTTCAGCAGGGCAGACAACACTCTGGACAGCACGTTGTAAAACATAGGCTGGGACATCCATGATGCCATGGCCACTGTTGTCTGAAAAGACCCACTTGCAAGGAAATGGAGCACTGACAGCACCTGCACATCAGTGGGGATTCCAGTGGGATGGCGGATTGGTGACATCAGGTCTGGCTCCAACTCGGTACATAGTTCCTGGATAGTGGCACTGTCAAACCTGTAGGTGACGATTAAATGTCGCTCCTCCATTGTCAACAGGTCCACCAGCGTTCGGTACACTGGAGGATTCCTCCATCGTCTCAATTGTCCCAAATGACGGTGCCTAGGAAGGACAACAGCGACCACAGAGTCAACTTTTTTCCAGGTATGTACCCACAGTTACACAGAACACGACACCAAACACAAAACCCTTCCTGTATGTGTGTTGAGTGTAGGCCTAGCTATGTGTGACGCAGAAGTAAATGAAGCCATGTGGGCCCCTGAAATGATGGCTGCCTGACCACTAAACTGGGACAATGGGATTGTGAGGTAATTGCGCTGCCGTTGCAAACCATTGCAGTAGGCGGTCGTAGACCGCGGCGCAATGCTGCAGTGGTTAACATTGGACCCTATGTGTCCCAGGAGCCAATGAACAAGTGCGCCGCCGGTGATGATACGCACCGCCGCGGACGTCACTGCCATTTTCTATCTGTTCAATCACTAGATACCTGATCTTCGACAGGAGAGGACCTACACAGCTAATGCTGCTGTGACCTCGGTCTGGAAGCGACGATGGCTGCTGCGTCTGGGGAAAGGGCCCCTGCCTTCACTGCTCAGGATTTGGAGAAACTAGTAGACAGGGTCCTCCCCCAGTACACGCTACTCTACGGTCCTCCAGACCAACAGGTTAGTACACAGGTAGCACGTTGTATGGGCTAGGTCTGGGTGGAGAGGGCTGGTTGTAGAGGGAACGGGGCAGAGTTCAGGGAACATTAATGCATGTGAATGAATGTGCCACATGGCTAGGGTAGGGAGGGGGGACACTCACATCTCACATCGACGGTGCAGTTGGTAATGACTTCTCTTCTTCCCTTGTGCATGTCATGTAGGTCAACGCCCACCAGAAGAAGGACATTTGGCGTACCATCGCCAAGGACGTCCAGACCCTGGGGGTCCACCAGAGATGGGGCACCCACTGCCGGAAAAGATGGGAGTACATTCGCCGCTGGAGCAAGAAGACGGCGGAGGCTCAGCTGGGGATGGCCTCCCAACGTGGGAGGGGTGCCCGTCGCACCATGACCCCCCTGATGTTCCGGATCCTGGCGGTGGCCTACCCGAAGTTGGATGGGCGCTTGAGGGCATCACAGCAGACACAAGGAGGTGAGTACAACCTCATTCTGGGTACTTGGCGCGCAATTGAGGGGCTGGCTGAGGGAGGAGGGCTGTGGGTGTACCTATGCCAGGCAGAAATATGTAGGCTAGGCCCCTCCGTAATACAGGGCATGTGGCACTCGACCCCACCTCAGTAGTGGCCCAAGTACAAGTATAGATGCCCCTGTGGCATCCATGTGTGCAGCTGTCCACCATAGCCATGTAGGCCAGATCCCTGGATTTGCTTCTGTAGAGGCCAAGAGCACGCCGTAGTGCAGGGGGCTGCTGTGTCTGTATTGTCCTCCAACTGTAGCGGTAAGCCATGGACTCAACCTGTCTTTCTTCTGTCGTCCCCCCCTTTTTCTGCTCTCCCTGTTCTTTTGTGCATCAACATCATCAGTCGGAGGTACAGTGGCACCGGGGCACGAGGGAGCTGCATCGCACATGGTCATGGAGGGCCACACCACGGACTCAGAATGCACCAGTGGGACGGAGTGCGAGGGGAGCTACATGTCGGTCACCGGATCACCAACCAGCGACACGGACTCGATCGCCGAAGGGAGCTCCCTTGTGGTGGCGGCACCATCTGTGCCCCCCACTTCTACTGGTACAGCCGCCACCTCCCCTACCTGCACCGCCCTCCCAGCAGCCCCTCAGCGTTCGCCCCGTGCCCGCTCACCCAGGAGGGTGGGCATCACCTTCGCCCCAGGCACCTCAGGCCCTGCATCAGTCACCCCTGCTGCCCTCAGTGAGGAGGCCATTGACCTCCTCAGGTCACTCACTGTTGGGCAGTCTACCATTGTGAATGCAATCCAGGGTGTAGAAAGGGAGTTGCAACACACTAATGCATTCCTGGAGGGCATTCATTCTGGTCAGTCTGCCCATCATCGAACCCTGCAATCTCTGGCCTCAGCACTGATGGCAGCCATTGTCCCTGTTTCTAGCCTCCCCCTTCCAACTCCCTCAACCCAGACCCAATCCCCTGTACCCAGCATGTCCCAAGCACACCATCAGACAAGCATGCATACACCTCAACACACAAAAGTAGCTCAGGCAAACATAGTCACCACACAACCCACAAGCACACACACAGGTATCACCCACATGCAGACACAGCAACATCCACTGCCTCCACTGTGTCCCCCTCCTCATCATCTGCCTCCTCCCTCCCAGTCTTGTCTACACTCTCACCTGCATGCACTACATCTACAGGCACCAGGGCTCGCACCAGAACACCCAGCACCACACCCCGCTCACCAGCACTCACCACCTCCACTCCCATTTACAAGTCCCCTGTGTCCTCTCCCAGTGTGTCTGTGACGCCCCCTCCCAAAGTTCACAAACGCGGGCACCCACACACCCAACATCCATCCACCTCACGACAGCCTCCAGTACCTGCACCTGCACCTGCACCCAAAACATCTACAGTGACACCTCCTACAACCACCTCCTCTTCCTCCACTCCCAGACCCCCTCCAGCTACCCATCCCAGTGTTCGTCAGAAACTGTCCCTCTGCAAAGTTGACCTTTTTGCCCCCACCCCCACCCCTCCAATTCATCAGTCCTGTCGTAGTGCCTGAGCCAAAAAGCCTCCAGTACCAGTGGTGCCTGTTCAAGGTGTGTGGAGTGCACCGGCCACCAGGGCAGGCAGTGTGACACGGAGCCAAGGTACTGCCAGTCCACCCCCTGCAAAGGCTCTGAAGTTGGAAAGTGGCCAACAGGACTGTGTGAAGACTCCTGGAGGCAAAACAACTCACAGGTGTCCCAGGGGTATTGCAGAGTCAGTTGTGACTCCTCCAAAGGTGGGGAAGGGCCAGAAGAAGTCTGCACAGCCTGGTGTGAGCATCACGGCGGAGAAGGGCGGCATCCTTCCTGGCGGCCGGGACGCCACCGCCAGCACCGTCGTCACTGGTCAGTAGACCACCGCCAGAGTCAGTGCCCAGGTGGTCCCAAGTATCGCCACTGGTCAGGAGACCACCACCAGAGTCATTGCCCAGGAGGGCCCAAGTATCGTCACTGGTCAGGAGACCACCACCACCGCTGGAGTCATTGCCCAGGAGGGCCCAAGTATCGTCACTGGTCAGGAGACCACCGCCACCACCGGAGTCATTGCCCAGGAGGGCCCAAGTATTGTCACTGGTCAGGAGACCACCGCCACCGCCGGAGTCATTGCCCAGGAGGGCCCAAGTATCGTCACTGGTCAGGAGACCACCGCCACCGCCAGAGTCATTGCCCAGGAGGGCCCAAGGATCGTCACTGGTCAGGAGACCACCGCCGGAGTCATTGCCCAGGAGGGCCTAAGTATCATCACTGGTCAGGAGACCATCGCCAGAGTCATTGCCCAGGAGGGCCCCGGCAGCCACAGCCCCGCTGGGCAATGAGGGACCGTCATGCTACACGCAAATGCCCAGTCCAGAGAACGTCATGCCACACACCAATGCCCAGTCCAGAGACCGCCATGGCAAAGCACCGCTGAACAGTCCAGACACCGCCATGGCAAAGCACCGCAGAACAGTCCAGACACCGCCATGGCAAAGCACCGCTGAACAGTCCAGACACCGCCATGGCAAAGCACTGCTGAACAGTCCAGAGACCGCCATGGCAAAGCACCGCTGAACAGTCCAGAGACCGCCATGGCAAAGCACCGCTGAACAGTCCAGACACTGCCATGGCAAAGCACCGCAGAACAGTCCAGACACCACCATGGCAAAGCACCGCTGAACAGTCCAGAGACCGCCATGGCAAAGCACCGCTGAACAGGGCATGCACCGCTGAACAGGGCAAGCACCGCTAAAGAAGGAAAAGACCACCACATCAAGCATCATTATCCCATGTGCAGCTGGGACAGTGATGGGACAGGAACTGTCACGTGGAGACTAATCCAGTCTGGGCACCAGTGCCCCTCCAGAACCAGTGGAGAAATCCATCCACTCTGTCTGTCCTTCACAGGATAAAGCACTCTGGGCACCAATCCCCCTCCAGAAACAGTGGAGGCTGTTATCTACTTGAGAGACTGTGGCTTTGCACTCCCCAGGATGGTACAGTGGGCAACCCACCCACTGGAGAGACTTGTGAAACTGTGGCTTTGCACTCCCCAGGATGGTACAGTGGGCAACCCACACACTGTGGAGAATTGAGAGACTGTGGCTTTGTACTCCCCAGGATGGTCCAGTGGGCAAACCACCCACTGTATAGACATGTGAGACTGTAGCTTTGCACTCCCCAGGATGGTCCAGTGGGCAACCCACCCACTGGAGAGACTTGTGAGACTGTGGCTTTGCACTCCCCAGGATGGTCCAGTGGGCAACCCACCCACTACAGAGACTTGTGAGACTGTGGCTTTGCACTCCCCAGGATGGTACAGAGGGCAACCCACCCACTGTAGAGACTTGAGAGACTGTGGCTTTGCACTCCCCAGGATGGTCCAGTGGGCAACCCACCCACTGTATAGACTTGTGAGACTGTGGCTTTGCACTCCCCAGGATGGTCCAGTGGGCAACCCACCCACTGGAGAGACTTGTGAGACTGTGGCTTTGCACTCCCCAGGATGGTCCAGTGGGCAAACCACCCACTGTATAGACTTGTGAGACTGTGGCTTTGCACTCCCCAGGATACATCAATGGGCATGGAGCCCCGTCGTGGATGTGGCCTGGTGCTGTAATCCGGCTGAGGAGCCCCCCTTCCCTTCCCCCTGAGGTGCCTGTTGTATTTCTCTCTGATGCCCCGGCAGTGTTCTCTCCGTTTGTGGACAGGTAACTTGTGTGGGCCTCGCCCATGCATTTTTGGACTAGTGGTGCACGGACATTGATATGTGCATATCTGCACTACTTCTTGTAATGTATATACTTTTGAATGATTTTATATATATCTGTATATATTTGATACTTGTATATTGATACATTACAATGTTTCAACTGATTTTGTTTTGTCTTTGCATTCTTCCGGAGGGTTGTGGGTTGTTACTGTGATGTATCTAAATACATTGGTGTGTGTGTTGTAATATGCGAGGGTGGGGGTGTTGCATGTGTGTCCGCCTGACTTTTGCCTCCCCCCTCCCCTATGTCGTAGGTGCAGTACTCACCATTGTTTTCGCCGGCGCCGGCGTTGGTCTTCGTAGATGAGTAGGAATACATGGGCCGGTCGAATTTGTAATTCCGTCTCCATGGTGTCCTCTTTCCTCGTGGGATGTATTTAGGTGAGCATTTTCACATTGCAGAAACTGTTTCCGCCGTGTTTTTATCCACGGTGAATCCACCCCGGATTGGCGGGTTGTGATACTATGGGCGGTACATTATCTTTCGTCTGTCTGTTGGCGGTGACCGCCGCGCTGCTTGTCTGTACCGCCGTGGCAGGCGGTGTGTTAAAGTGGCTGTCTTTGTTGGCGGTTTCCGCCAGGGTCATGATTCCCTTTTTTTGTCCGCCGGCCTGTTTGCAGTATTCCCGCACTTTTAACACCGTCTGCCAGGGTTGTAATGACCCCCTAAAAGCCTGATTTACAGTTTAGCAGAGGGGATTACTTTATCACAATGCTGATGGATATCTGCTAAAATATAAATTGAATAGTATATAATTTTGGCAGACGGGATAACTGTCATCGTTGTGATGAAATAACTCTTCCACCAAACTCTAAATCAGGCCCTAAGCCCAAAAGTGGAAACCTTTACCGCGGCTTTGACCCAAGGCTATTTGGTACTGAAGGTTCCTCCTCACACAGCTCCTTCAACCTTGCCCCAGTGAGCTTTACCTTCTCAGAACATTTTTCTCCAGAATGTTTCTAAGTCTGAAGGTAAGTGCTGTTTGGGCCCAATCCCCTTCTTGTATCTGAATCATGCTCCATCGAGGTTAGTCATATTTTTCAACTCTGATCTGGTCTCATGCTCCCAGATTTACGCAGTTGGTGCTTTAATTTTTTAGGGGCTAGTTTTCACTAAAAACTTTACAAAATCATAACTCCAATTTTACTGATTGGATTTTTGTCAATTTGGTGTCAAATAACGTATTAAATATACTTAATTTTTATAAATTGGTTTGGGATTTCACTTGTTTTCACTTCATTACTGTTTTTGTGCTGCATAAATACTTTACACATTTCCTCTAAGTAAATACCTGATTGCTTTTAGTGCCAAGTTACCTATGGTTAAGCATAGTTTAATTTGAGGACTCTTTGTGGTTCATCCTGCAAGAGATTGTGGCTGTAGCTTGACTAGGGCTCACAGCCCAGTAAACCAACAACCCAGTTTCTACCATTGGTGTTCAGCAGTGTGGCTCAAGACACCGGGGGCAGAATTGTTTGAAGATGAGGACCAGGACCCAAAGTGAGCTGCAGGAAGGGCCCTACTGCTCCCAGAGAGGAACCACGATGCCTAGGATGGGGCAGGGAGAAGTGTGCATTGCAGGGGCCTATCACTAGAGGATTTTGAGGTTAGGAGGGAGGAAAGGAATCTCAAGCAAGAGCTGGCTAAATTAAAACTAGAGGCTGAGGAGAAGAAGGTTAAGGCTAAGAGGACCTTAGCTGAAAAACAGCTACTTTTGGAACATGAAAAGAGCATGGGGGAGCTGGAGCTAAAGGCAAGGCAACCTAAACAACTCAACAGTGATGGAGGCAGTGCTCCAACAGTGTCTGCTGGATAGGTGAGAGTCCTCATACCTCAAGATCTGGCTCCTAACTATGTGGTGGGAGATAATATAGACAAGTGGTTTGTAGTTCCAGGCAGAATTATAATTGGCAGATTTTGGTCACTCCACATTATGTATGTCACATGGAGTTCATGCCAAATTCTGCCAATCGGCCCCTGGCATAATTATTCTGCCTTTCGCGGCTTAAGATGCTCACTGTAACAATGCAAAGCTGAATAACCTGCTCTATGATTTAGGCCAGGGATGGGATTGGACGAAATGCAAAGAGTGTTTTTTGTATTTAACATTTGATTTGTGCTGCAAAAAGTGTTTTTTTGGCGAAGTGATATATTTTGATGCCTTGGGTGGATGTGTGTTGTTATTATAGCTGACTTCATTTTCAGTTTTGTCATTGCTGAATTAATGATAGTGTTTTCTTCATTGTTTGCCATGCCTTCTTTGTCAGGAGTGTGTGTGTGTTTGTGTGTGTGTGTGTGTGTGTGTGTTTGCCCTAGGCCACCATTTTCTATTTGTTTTCCATGCTATGTGGCTGGTGGCAATTTTGTATAGTCAGTGTCCGTAGGCCTACATGTGTTCTTTGTTGTCCGTGCCTCATTGCTACTTGATGTTGGAACGTGTGGTCGGCAGACATTTTTTGCAGCCTGCAAGTGTGGACTGCTTTTGCCAATGGCCTACATGAGTTCTTTATTGCCCATGCCTCCTTGCTTGTTGTTATTTCACCATGTGGCTGGCAGCCATATTGTGTAGTCATCAAGTGTCCTTTTGCCATTGACCTTCATGTGCTCTTTGTTGTCCATGCCTCCTTACTTCTTGGTGTTTGAAAATATAGGCAGTGTCCATACTCTGTAGCCAGCCAGTGTGTTAAATCCCTTTTGTCCAGTTTTCAAAGCCATTTTGTAGGGCAATTGATAGAAGAGGGCTACAGCTTTTTGTGTTTTGTTCAATATTTGTTTTTACTTTTCTCCCCTTCATCAGTTTAATGTGCTTGAGGTTCATTGAAGTATGTATGTACAGTGTTCATATATTATAGGCATCTTTCCCCCGCATCTCCTTGCCTCCCAAATGATTTCTCATAGTCCGCAGTGAGACACCAGCAATTACTTTTTAAGCATATATTCTTTGATTTTGCCCTGCACCTCCTGCTTGCTGTAGGGCTCTGAGGGCAAAGGCACACACCAGCATTCACTTTTGTTTAGGGATTATTCAATTTTTCCCTGCACCCATGGCCTGAAATAGGTCTCTGAGTCTTAGGCCCTTGGCACACACCATTATTAATTTTTAAGGACTATTATTTCACTTCTCCCTGCACCCCATGCCTGCCATAGGTCTCTTAGGCCTTAGGAGCACACCAGCTCCCATTTTTTCCTGCACCCCCAGCCTGCCATAGGTCTGAATCCTAAGCCAAAGGCACACAATAGCATTTACGTTTTTCAAGGATTACTACATTTTTACCTGCACCCGCAGCCTACCAATGGTCTCTTAGACCATAGGCATACAACAGCATTCACTTTTCTAAGGATTACTCTGTTTTGCCCTGCAACCACCTGCCTGCCACAAGTGTGTCACCTTAAAGGCATGTAAAACAGACATTTAAATATATATGTTGTAATCCTAATTAAAATATTGTGTTATCGTTTGCACTGGAATGGATACAATATTGTTGTTAAATATTTAGGAAAACATCACTATTATTTGTACGAATAATTCAAAATACAAAAACGCCACATTTCACTGAATGTTTTATTTATTTGCTTCCTTGGGTGCACAAGAGGCATCACCGACAGTACTGCCAGACATAAAATGACCCCACACTACCTCACTTGAGTCCTCCTGTGCCTGCTGCAGCTTGCACAGCTAAGCGCCAACTGACTTGAAGATGGCCCCAAAGAAAGGTGTTCCTGCCAAAAAAGTGGCCAGTGAAGAGGAGGAGAAGAGGAAACTCTATACCTTTTTCAGGAAACACTGTGTGCCTGCTGCATAATCCTCTGGGCAGCAAGTTGGGAGCAGCACTCCTACCTCAACTGTACCACTCCAACCTCAGCCGAAGGCCAGGACACTCAGCAAGGCAGCCACTACAATCATGGTGACGACCAGTGATCTGGATTGAATTTGTCTCAGCTGAAAATACCCAATCATCACAGAAAACTAAGCAAAGTGGACAACAGGAGCCATGGTCAGCAACACTTCTTTCTGAAATAGAAGCAGAACAGGAGATTGAGCTTCCTGCAGAGCTAGATGCAGCTTTTTGCTCTCGTGCAAGAAGAATAAATGTTCTCCACCATCTTCTCCAAGCCGTCTTTCTGATGATCTGGACATGAATTGGAACCTGGCCAAGTCCAAGACCCTCCATGAGAGACAAAGGAAAAGTAACTTTCCTGATAGTCTTAGAACTATGGAAAGTGACAGTGATTTAGGACGAGACAGTGATTGTCAGTATGGGACAACGTGGCTGAGAGGGCACTGAGATTACCCCTGGTGTTCAATCTGCTCAGAGGGATGTGGCACTGTTTCCTCCACCACCACTGCCAGGTTCCATATTTTTAAGGGTGCCACAGAGATCTGCATCAATCACTACCTCAGTTAGGGTACTCCCTTCTGAGAGGCAAACAACACACACCTACCTCCAGTTCTTCAGGCATTGGCACACTAAAAGCGTTATTTCCCCAGTTTGAGACTTATTTATGATTAGCAATCAGGGGGATAATATTACAATATGCTACATTTGCCATGCATGTGTGCATCAAGGTAAGCTTTGTTCATACTATGGTTCTGGAGGCCAAACGTCCAATATGAAAAAACATCATGTAATCCAATAGAAGGAGCACCTTGTAAAGGTAGCTGCTTTAGGTGGTGGTGATGATAAAGGGGAAGCAGCTCTAACCATCATAATAGAAAAAGGGGATGAAGGAGAAGAGAATGACAGCTTTACACAAAGCAGTCCTGTCCCAAGCAGTGTGCCAGCATCACCCACATCAGAGACCATGAAAAGGCTGAAGACTCAGATGCGGGCACCAGAGCCACAGTGATTCCCCCAAGACGAACCTTGGGTCTACCACCTTCCTGATCTCTCCAAAAGTCTCCTGTGTCAGTGGCACCACAAATAAATAAAATCCGAGCTACTATTATGAGCATGTGTAGACAGGAGAGGCTTTACAAATGCAACTAAGCAAATGCATGTTTGTACAACAGGAAGAAGGCTAAATTGTCGTGCTGGACCTCCTCCCTCTTTCTTTTGTGGAAGTAGTGAGTCTTTTAGAATTTGTGGCAGCCATCTGTCCAACATCAAAGGTTCCCAGACAGATCTAATTTGCAAACGTTGCTGTTCCAGCACTCCATCATAATGTGCTGTAATTAGTTGGACAAGCTTTACAGCAGAGCTCTGTTCACATTATCCCCCTGCTGAAAGACATGTGCACCAGTGAAGCAACTGATTAAATGTGTATCACTGCACATTATGGCGGTCATTCCGACCATGGCGGTCATGGACCGCCAGGGCCAGGGACCGCGGGAGCACCGCCAACAGGCATTCTGACCGCGGCGGTACAGCCGCGGTCAGAAACGGAAAACCGGCGGTGTACCGCCGGTTTTCCGCTGCCCTGGGGAATCCTCCATGGCGGCGCAGCTTGCTGCGCCGCCATGGGGATTCCGACCCCCATACCGCCATCCTGTTCCTGGCGGTTTCGGCCGCCAGGAACAGGATGGCGGTATGGGGTGTCGTGGGGCCCCTGGGGGCCCCTGCAGTGCTCGTAACAGGGCCCCACCAAGATTTTCAGTGTCTGCCATGCAGACACTGAAAATCGCGACGGGTGCAACTGCACCCGTCGCACCCCTTCCACTCCGCCGGCTCCATTCGGAGCCGGCATCCTTGTGGAAGGGTGTTTCCCGCTGGGCTGGCGGGTGGCCTCCTGGCGGTCGCCCGCCAGCCCAGCGGGAAACCCAGAATACCCGCGGCGGTCTTGTGACCGCGCAGCGGTATTCTGGCGGCTCCCGCCGGCCCCGCAGATACCGCGGCCGGCGGGAGTCAGAATGACCCCCTATATCTCTTTTGTGGGGGATAGGCAACAGCTATCGGAAGGTCTCACTCTTAGTGCTGAAAAACATTTTAAGTGTGTTAGGCAACATGCATCAATAACAATGTTCACTGTTAGATTTAGCATCCTTGGCATGGTCTCCCTTAGTTTTTTGCCTCTGCTTTCCAGGTTGTAAATGTGTGCTGGTGTTTTTGCTTTTTGTGATACTCTGGGCACTTTAACACTGCTAACCAGTGCTAAAGCACAGGTGCTCCTGTGTAAAGTGTGTGTAATTGGTTATCCATGATTGGCATATTTGATTTACTAGTAAGTCCCTAGTACCCTGCACTAGAAGTTCCCAGGGCCTGTAAATCAAACGTTACTAGTGGACCTGCAGCACTGGTTGTGCCCCTCACATGAGTAGCCCTGTAAACATCTCTCAGACCTGCCACTGCTTTGTCTGTAGGTGCAGTTTTAAACTGCCAATTCAAATTGACAAGTGTACCCACTTGCCAGGCCTAAACCTTCCATTGTTATACATGTAGTGCACACTTAAGGTAGGTCCTAGGTAGCCACATGGGCAGGGTGCAGTGTATGTTGAAGGTGGGACATGTACCGATGTGTTTTACATGTTCTCACAGTGAAATACTGCCAAATTCAGTTTTCAGTGTGCAAGGCCTATCTCTCTTATAGGTTAACATGGGGTCTGCCTTTAAATATTATTAAACTGCGGATTTCCTTTGAGAGCAGATAGAAATATGGAATTTGGAGTCTCTGAACTCACAATTTAAAAATACATCCGCTAGTGCAGTTGGTTTTTAGATTGCAAGTTTGAAAATGCTACTTTTAGAAAGTAGGTACTTTATTGCTTAAACCATTCTGTGACTCTGCCTGTTTGTGTCACGACTCACGTGCTGCTTGCGCCTGGAATTTGCAGATCTGGTGGCGTGAATCTTCAATGTTCGGCTTTGGCCCAAAAAGGGGCGACTCTTTCTGGTAGCCACGGTGCTGTAGGCAATGGAGACACCAAGAACAGACCGTGCCCTTCAGAAAGTAGCGCCAGAGGGAAAAACCCCTTCCAAAGGGGAAAAACCTCCAAACAGGAAAAGTCCTGGAGAAAAACAAGAACAAACAAACAGGAATCCAAAAGGAGCAAAAATCAGAAAACACAGAATGCTGAGTCCAAAACCAAAAGGCAAGGAAATCAGGAGCGAAGTCACCAACTGAGCAGAAAGTGTTGCAGCGCAAAGAAAGAGGAAAAACACAGCCCTTATATACCAAAAAACAGGAAGTGACCCACAGGAAGTAAAAGGACACCATCTTAGATAGGGAAACAATATATAGAACAGAATAGTAGAGGAACCATAGAGAATAGGGAACAAGGAATGCTGGGAAAGCACAGGAATCTGGGAAGGAGGAAAAGACATAAAGAAAGGCACACAACAGACTGCAAAAAGAAGAAAGGACAAAGAAACGAAGAAAAACAGGTAAGAGGGTTCAGAGACCCCTGGGACAGTGAAAGGCAGAAGGAAGAACGAGGCCCCAAGCAAATCTGGGGCCTCGAAACGCGCAGGAGAGGCTGGGGGCGCGCCGCGTCTTAATAACGCGGTGCGCGGCCCGAGCCGAACGCCCGGCAGAAGTCGAGCTCTCGGCTCGCGCCGCACCGCGCGGCGCAACAGTAGGTCCCCCTCCCGAAGGCCCAGGTTTAAGAGGGAATAAACAGTGAAAGCGTTGAGTCAGGAGAGGAGCGTGAACGGAAGAGGCATCTTCCCATGAACATTCACTGAGAGGATAACCCTTCCAATGAATCAGATACTGAAGTCGTTTATGAAAAAGACGAGAGTCACAGATTTCCTGCACTTCATATTCAGGAGCATCATTCACAAGGACAGGAGGTGGACAAGGAAACTGACGTGAGTAAGGATCAGGCACATAAGGTTTAAGCTGAGAAACATGAATAACCGGATGGATCTTCCATGTATGGGGTAAGTGAAGACGGACAGTGACAGGATTGACCAACTGGAGAATACGGAAAGGCCCATAGTAACGAGGTGTGAACTTGTTTTGAGAGAGACGTGAGGGCAAGAATTTGGAGGAGAGCCAGACTTTATCTTGCAGATGATAATTTGGATTGGTTGTACGTCTCTTGTCTGCAGCCTTCTTCATATACCTCTTGGTATGTAACAAATTAGATCGAATTAGTTTATGGAGTTGGAGAAGGCGTTTGGAGAAATAGTTAATAGCAGGTAGAGGAGAGTTGGATTGTGGAGAAGTAGGGAAAGAGGTAGGATGAAAACCATAGGAACAGAAAAAGGAGTGACCTTGGAGGCACTATGGACTGAGTTATTGTAGGAAAATTCAGCTAAAGAGAGGTAAGTGCTCCAGTTACTTTGGGTAGAATTGCAAAAGCATCGAAGATATTGCTCTAGTCCTTGGTTCAGACGCTCAGTCTGTCCGTTGGTCTGAGGATGGAACCCTGAAGACAGGGCTCTATTCATATTCAGTGTTTTACAAAAATGCTTCCAAAATCGGGAGATGTACTGAGGTCCTCTATCAGAGATTATGGTATGTGGAAGTCCATGGAGACGGAAGACATGATCTATGAATATTTGACCTAGTTCTTGGGAAGTAGGCAGCTTTTTTAGGCCAGTGAAATGAGCCATTTTTGTGAAAGAATCCACTGTGACCATGATAACCCGGTTTCCTGCTGATGGTGGGAGCGAACACATAAAATCAGTAGAGATAGTATGCCATGGGGCCGATGGAACAGGCAAAGGTTGTAGTAATCCTGCCGGTCTGGTGTGAGGTATTTTGACTTGGGCACATATGGGACAGGCCTGAACGTATCTTTCCACATCCAGTTTCCAGGTAGGCCACCAAAAAAATCGTGAAAGTAGTTCTTGTGTGGCTTTGATGCCTCTGTGACCAGCTACAGGGGAATCATGGCACATTTGTAATGCTTTCTTTTGCACCTTGTTTGTAGGGAGGAATATCAGGTCTTGGTAATAAAAATATCCTTGTTTCTTGTATAATAATGGTCTTAGTTCTTCTATGTCATGGTCCGATAGGTTGGCGTATTCTTGTTGTACTTCTTCCAGGAAAGACTGAGCCACTCCAATGATCTTACTGGGTTCTAGAAGATACTGGGATGAGGAAGGAGAACACTCTGGATATCGGCGAGACAGAGCATCAGCCAGAATGTTTTGAGATCCTGGAATATATGTAATATAAAAATCGTACTGACTGAAGAAAAAGGCCCAGCGGGCCTGACGACTATTCTGGCATACAAAATTTCTTAAACATTGTAAATTACGGTGGTCTGTCCTCACTTCAAATGGTTCCTTGGAACCCATCAGAAACTGTCTCCACTCAAGGCAGGCTGTTTTCAGAGCCAATAATTCCCTTTCAAGTACGGAATAATGTTGTTCAGCTGTGGAAAGGATATGAGACAAATAGAAAACAGGATGTTCAAGGCCATCATCCTCTTGTCGTTGGAGTAAGACAGCTCCGATGGCTCTCTCAGAAGCATCAGTTACTACTATAAATTGCTTGGTGGTATCTGGATGTCTTAAGATGGGGGCTTGGGTGAAGGCTCTCTTTAAGCTTTGAAAGGCTGCTTCAGCAGCCTCAGTCCAGACAAACCCCTTCTTTAAATTGTCCTTCTTTAAGGTGTGAGTTATGTGGCTAGTCTGACTGGCAAAGTCTAGAATGAATTGTCGATAGAAGTTTGCTAAACCTAGGAAACATTGTGTTTCTTTTATGGTAGAAGGAGAAGGCCACTCTAGGATAGCTTGTACCTTTTCTTGATCCATAGCTATGCCGGTGGTACTTAAATGATAGCCCAGATATTTGACTTCCGTTATGTCGAACTCACATTTCTCTGGTTTGCAAAATAGTTGATGATCACGAAGTCTTTGAAGAACTTGTTTCACATGGGAAGTATGGAGTTCAGGATTTCTAGAATAAATAAGAATGTCATCTAGGTAGATCACGACTGTCTGATTAAGTAGGTCTGAAAACACTGAGTCCATAAATCTCTGGAAGATTGCGGGGGCGTTAGTAAGACCAAACGGCATAACCCTATATTCAAAATGGCCAAATGGGGTCCTGAATGCTGTCTTCCATTCGTCGCCTTCTCTTATGCGTAAAAGGTGGTAGGCTCCTCGTAAATCCAATTTAGTAAAACGTTGGGCCCCTCTGATTGCTTCCAGTATGTCCCTGATGAGAGGCAAAGGATAACGATCTTTAATGGTGATTTTATTCAGACCTCGAAAATCCAGGCACGGACGAAGATCCTTAGTCTTCTTGGGCACAAAAAAGAGAGGGGCCCCAGCCGGAGACGACGATGGAACAATAAGACCACTCTGTATATTTTCGTCCAGATACTCCTTTAGAACTTCCCTTTCGGGTTCCGTGAGGGAGTACATCCTCCCAAAAGGAACAATTGTGCCGGGTTCTAATGGAATTGCACAATCATATTCTCGATGTGGAGGTAGCACAGGTTTTGACGGTTTTTGGAAAATATCCTGAAACTCCAAATAGTGGTCTGGGACCCCTTGGACCGTATTAATGGACATACCAGTGGCACCTTCAGTAGCTAAGGATCTTTTCGGAGACCAATACTTGTCGGAAGTAAAACAGTTCTCGTGACAAAATTGCGAAGACAAAGAGACTGTCCGGGTAACCCAATTTATATATGGGTTATGTCTAATGAGCCACGGAATTCCAAGAATGATGGTATGGTTAGGGGATGTAATAAGATCGAAGGAGATGTGTTCTTGATGGTTTCCCACCTGTAGACTTAACATCAGGGTAGTGGTGTCTACAGGACCAGAGGATATCAAAGATCCATCCACAGTGTGTACCTGTTCGGGTACTTCTTTTGCTTGAGTAGGAACTAGGTTAGCAGCAGCCCATGTCTTGTCCATGTATATACCACTAGCACCACAGTCTAGTAATGCCATAGTCTTTTCTTGACGACCGTCAGGAAGTTGTAACAGGACAGGAAAGATGAACAAGGCAGTTGTATTGTCATTAAAGGAGCTGATAGAAGGTATAGCTGTAGATCCCGTCCCCTCCCTTCTTACAGAGGACGGGAGGTGGCGTTTCCCGAAGGTCTGGACGGACGTACTGGACAGGTACGGAGTATGTGACCAGCAGAACCACAATACAGGCACAACCCTCTCTTGCGTCTGTCTTCTCGTTCACTAGCAGAGAGCGGACCTCGGGTAGTATCCACCTGCATGGGTTCCCCTTCGATGTCTCTAGCAGGAGTGCGAGGTTCCTCGGAACGCTGCAGGTATGCACGTGAGCTACTTGGCTGGGTAAACCCTCTACTCCTTTTCTTTTCCGATCTCCGTTCCTGAAGACGATATTCGATGGACAGTGCTTGATCCATCAGGCCACGAAGATCTTCCGCTCTGGTAGAATGCACTAGTTCATCCTTTATTTCTTCTTTGAGTCCTCTACGAAATAATGTTACCAGAGTACGTTCCACCCAAGTGGTCTCTGCCGCCAGCTGACGAAAACGGGTTATATATTGCAGGACGTCTTGGGAGCCTTGTTGGATGTCGCACAAGGCTTCTTCAGCGGAGGCTTCCAATCCAGGACGGCTAAACATTTGTTTGAGGCGACTCACAAAGGCTGAATAGTCTGACAATACAGGGTCGTCGGAGGACACCATTGGGGTTGCCCAGGCCAAGGCTGGACCGGATAAGGCACTGATAAGATAACCCACCTTGGTCCTGTCGTGGGAGAATTGAGTAGGTCGGAAGGCGAAATACACCGTTAAAGCATCCAAGAACTCGCGAAGCTTGGTTGGTTCACCAGAGAAACAAGGGGTAGAAGCGGAGATTGTCGGAACATCACTGGTGCGGAGGGCCAAAGCCTGTCGTAACGCAGCATTTTCATTACGTAGTTGTTGCAATTCCTGGGCTTGTTGCTGAATCGTGGTTAACAGAGATTGCTCCGGATCTGCAGCAGCCGCCACTGTATTATCCATGGTGTTTGAGGACGTCGGAATGGTTGGGCGCTGCAATCTGTCACGACTCACGTGCTGCTTGCGCCTGGAATTTGCAGATCTGGTGGCGTGAATCTTCAATGTTCGGCTTTGGCCCAAAAAGGGGCGACTCTTTCTGGTAGCCACGGTGCTGTAGGCAATGGAGACACCAAGAACAGACCGTGCCCTTCAGAAAGTAGCGCCAGAGGGAAAAACCCCTTCCAAAGGGGAAAAACCTCCAAACAGGAAAAGTCCTGGAGAAAAACAAGAACAAACAAACAGGAATCCAAAAGGAGCAAAAATCAGAAAACACAGAATGCTGAGTCCAAAACCAAAAGGCAAGGAAATCAGGAGCGAAGACACCAACTGAGCAGAAAGTGTTGCAGCGCAAAGAAAGAGGAAAAACACAGCCCTTATATACCAAAAAACAGGAAGTGACCCACAGGAAGTAAAAGGACACCATCTTAGATAGGGAAACAATATATAGAACAGAATAGTAGAGGAACCATAGAGAATAGGGAACAAGGAATGCTGGGAAAGCACAGGAATCTGGGAAGGAGGAAAAGACATAAAGAAAGGCACACAACAGACTGCAAAAAGAAGAAAGGACAAAGAAACGAAGAAAAACAGGTAAGAGGGTTCAGAGACCCCTGGGACAGTGAAAGGCAGAAGGAAGAACGAGGCCCCAAGCAAATCTGGGGCCTCGAAACGCGCAGGAGAGGCTGGGGGCGCGCCGCGTCTTAATAACGCGGTGCGCGGCCCGAGCCGAACGCCCGGCAGAAGTCGAGCTCTCGGCTCGCGCCGCACCGCGCGGCGCGACAGTTTGTAGATTACCTGTCTGGGTCAGTTTGACAGTTGGGCTATCTGTGAATTCCCTCTAGACAGTGAGATAAAGGGTGCTGTATATCCTGATGAGCCGTCTGTGCTAGAGTGGAAGGAGAAGTGGTCATTTACACCTGAATGGGCCGTCTGTGTCTGGGGCCTGGCCTAGGCAATGTAAGATCTTGCAAACAAGAGAAACTTTAATTTGAAGTTTATCAACTTCAACGGCAGAAAGAGGTATAAGTATTGGACCCAAAACCCCTGCAGATTAGATTACTTAAAGGATCAAGAGGAACCTCTGCCAAGGAGAAGAGCTGAAGCGCTGAGGAGAAGTGCGGCCCCTGCCTGTGACTGTGCTTTGTTGGGCTATCCTGCAATTGCTGCTTCTACCTGAGAAAGGGCACAAAGACTAGACTTTGTGGTATAATCATGCTTGGGTAGAATTTCCAAGGGCTTGAAATGAGCTTGCCTCCCGTTTTGAAGTCTCAGGGCTCAGTTGCACGCAGCCGGTCATCGTTGCAGTTGGTACCTGCTGAAGCAGGGGAGTGACTCCTTCACCCAAAGGGAGATTTTGTCACTCTTCTGGTGCAGGCTGAAGACAGGCTGGCCTAAGAGGATGCACAACAGGTAAACAGTTGCAGATGCTGGCAGGAGCTGAAGATACAATGTTGCCAAATGCGTCTTGCTTCTTTGTTGCAGCTTGTATGAGGAACCACCCAAAGGAGAGACTCTACATAGCCCTGAAAGGGGGATTGGTCACCTAACCAGGTAAGCACCTTTCAGGGGATAGCCATGGCATCACTTCTTGGCACTTGCAACTCAGATGCTCCCACAGTTCCCTGCCAACTTGGAATCCAGGATGGGAAAACCCAGTGACCCTATGGAGGAGCTCTGAGCAGCACCCCTGGGATGGTAATGGACAGGGGAGTAGTCACTCCCCTTTCCTTTGTCCAGTTTTACACCAGAGCAGGGACTGGGGGTTCCTGAACTGGTGTAGACTGGTTTATGCAAGGAGGGCACCAAATGTGCCCTTCAAAGCATTTTCAATACCTTGGGGAGGCTACCCCTCCCAAGCCTGTAACACCTATTTCCAAAGGAAGAGGGAGTAACACCCCCCTCCCGAAGGAAATCCTTTGTTCTGCCTCCTTTGGCTCCAGTTTTTCCAGCAACAGGAGGGCAGGAACCTGTCTGTGAGGTAGGAGCAGCTGGGGCTGCCTGGAAAACCTCAGAAGGTTGGAATAGCAATATTGGGGGTCCTCCAAGGAGGCCCCAGAGTGCATGGAATCATACAACCAATGGTTGCAAAAGCCCTGGGGTATGGTTCCAACTTGTTGTCCTATCTGGTACTTTGAGGCCTTGATAGTGAGGCCTTCTTTGTGCAGAGCTTCCAAAACTTTCCATTGGTGGACCAGGTGGTCATCCCAGGTAGAGCTAAAGGCAGCTATATCATCTATATATGCTGCACTAAACTAAAGGCTTTTCAAGGCCTTGAGGGACTGTATTAACCTACCTCTGAAAACTGGCAGGTGCATTCTTCAGACCACAGGGCATTACTGTGAATTGGTAGTGCCTTCCAATGGTTGAAAATGTTGTTTTAGGTTTAGCATCGTCTGACAACTTAATCTGCCAATAGCCTGCAGTAGGGACAAAAATGCTGAGATACTTGGCAGATCCCAGTGTGTCTATGAGCTCATCTGCCCTGGGGATTGGATGAGCATCTGTCTTGGTTACTGTATCGAGCCCCTTATAGTCAACACAGAACCTCATCTCTCTTTTCCCATTCTGACAGTGTGGCTTTGCACCAGCACCACTGGGCTAGCCCAGGGACTATCTGAGTGCTCAATCACTCCTAGGTCAAGCATCTTTTGCACTTCTGCTTTGATGCAGTCCCTTACATGGTCAGGTCGCCTGTAGATTTTACTCTTAACAGGCAGGCTGTCACCTGTACCAAATGTGTGTTCACACCATATGGTTTGTCCAGGTGTAAGGGAAAACAGTTCTGAGAACTTTCCTAGGAGATTTCTGCATTCTTCTCTTTGAGAATGAGTAAGGCAATCTGCTAACACTACCCCCTCAACTGAACCATCAGCTGCAGAATTAGAAAAGAGGTCAGAGTGAGAGTCACTCTCTTCCTCCTGACCCTCATCAGTGGCCATGAGCAGGGTTAAGTCAGCCTTGTCATAGAAGACCTTTAGGCGGTTCTCATGAAGTCCTCTGAGAGGACTTCTTGGAGTGCCAAGGTCAACTAAATAAGTGACCTCACCCTTTCTCTCCACAATGATGTGTGGTCCACTCCATTTATCTTGGAGTGTTCTCAGTGCCAAAGGCTCCAGGACCCACACTTTCTACCCTGGTTGGTACACTGTCAGGACAGCCTTCTGGCCATGCCATTGGTTTTGCAACTCTTGGCTTGCCTGGAGGTTTTTAGTGGCCTTCTTTATGTAATCAGCCATTCTGAATCTTAGGACAAGTACATAATCCACCAAATGTGTTTAGGGGGCTTCATGGATTGCTCCAAACCCTGTTTAACAAGTGCTAGTGGACCCCAAATAGGGTGACCAAAGAGGAGTTCAAAGGGGTTGCAGCCCACTCCTTTTTGGGGTACCTCCCTGTAGGCAAAGAGGAGGCATGGTAACAGGACATTCAGTTTCATCCTGAGTTTTTCAGAGAGGCCCATTATCATGCCTTTGAGTGTTTTATTAAAATGCTCAACCAACCCATTTGTCTGGGGATGGTAAGGTGTAGTGAATTTATATGTTACACCACACTCTTTCCACATTGCTTTCAAGTATGCAGACATGAAGTTGCTACCCCTGTCTGATATGACCTCTTTTGGGAAACCCACCTTGGAAAAGATTCCCAGTAGGGCTTTGGCCTCTGCAGGTGCTGTAGTGGTCCTAAGAGGTATGTGATAGACCTGATAGCCTTAGGGTGGTCACCCCTAACATTTTGCCTGCCTCCCTCCACTTTTGAGATACTGTTTTTGCTGGTTTTTAGACTCTGCACACCTTACCACTGCTAACCAGTGCTAATGTGCATATGCTCTCTCCATTTAAACATGGTAACAATGGATCACACCCAATTGGGCTATTAAAGTAACTTATAAGTCCCTAGTAAAGTGCACTTTATGTGCCCAAGGCCTGTATATTACAAGCTACTAGTGGGCCTGCAGCACTGACTGTGCCACCCACTTCAGTAGCCCCTTAACCTTGTCTCAGGCCTGCCATTGCAAGGACTGTGTTTGAAGTTTCACTGCCAATTCGGCTTGGCATTTAAAAGTACTTGCCAAGCCTAAAACTCCCTTTTTTTTTTACATATAAGTCACCCCTAAGGTGTGCCCTAGGTAACCCCTAGGGAAGGATGCTGTGTAGATAAAAAGCAGGACATGTACCTGGGTAGTTTACATGTCCTGGTAGTGTAAAACTCCTAAATTAATGGTTACACTACTGTGAGGCCTGCTCCCTTCATAGGCTAACATTGGGGCTGCCCTCATACATTGTTTGAGTGTAGCTGTTTATCTGAAAGGAGTAGAAAGGTCATATTTAGTATGGCCAGAATGGTAATACAAAATCCTGCTGACCGGTGAAGTTGGATTTAATATTACTATTTTAAAAATGCCACTTTTAGAAAGTGAGCATTTCTCTGCACTTAAATCTTTCTCTGCCTTACAATCCACGTTTGGCTGGGTTTACTTGACAGCTCCTTGTGCATTCACTCAGACACACCCTAAACACAGGATATTCAGCCTCACTTGCATACATCTGCATTTTCCCCTAGGCTGGGAGGGTGGAGGGCCTGCTCTCACGCAAAGGACTGCCACACCCCCTACTGGGACCCTGGCAGACAGTATTGAACTGAAAGGGGACATGGTGCACTTCTAAGTCACTCTTTGAAGTCTCCCCCACTTCAAAGGCACATTTGGTTATATAAACAGGGCCTCTGCACCTTCTAACTCAGACACTTCCTGGAGAAGAAACCTGATCCAGAACCTGCACCCTGACAAGAAGAACTGCCTGGCTGCCTAAAGGACTCAACTGACTGCTTTCTGAAAGGGGCTGCTGCCTTGCTGTTGCCCTGCTGTCTTGCTGCTCTCTTGCTTTGCTGCAGAAGTGCTCCCTAAGGGCTTGGTTACAGCTTGCCTTCTGCTCCCTGAAGTCTCAGGACCAAAAAGACTTTTCTCCTGCCGCTGAAACCCCCGTGCGGTGAAAATTCGATGCACCGCCTTTCAAGAACGACACACAGTCTGCTCGCGGTGAAAAATTCACCGCAAGCCGAGTCCGGAACAACGCAGCCAGCGACCGGAACTTTGACACATGGCCCTACTGGATCGACACAAGCTGACTCAGAACGACGCCATCTGACTTCCTGAGAAGAAAATTCCACACATTGGCTACCAGAATCGACCCAGCCCCTGTGACTTCGCTCCACAAGCCCAGGATTCCACGCATCGTCCCCAAGGCGTGTGAAAACCCCGCAATTGGAAGAGGATCCAAGCCGTGAGCCAGAAATCAACGCAACGTCTTCCCCACGTGGAAAATAACGACGCAAGTCCCTGTGCGAAGGGGCGAAACTGACGCACGCTCACCGTTTTCCACCCATCGCCTTCTCTGCTGTCCCTTGCGGGGATATTTCAACGCAAACCAGGTACTTTGCCATACAAGGGACACTTGTTGTTTCTAGGAGAACATAAGACACTTTTTATTGCATTTACAGTAATACTTTAACTTTAAAGACATTTGATATCATTTTCAGTGATATTTCTACATTTGCGTATTTCATCTTTAATTGTTCTGACCTGCATTTATCCAGATAAATATTATATGTATTTTTATGGTGTTATATTGTGGTATTGTATGATTTATTGCACAAATACTTTACACATTGCCTTCTAAGTTAAGTCTGACTGCTCAGTGCTAAGCTACCAGAGGGTGGGCACAGGGTAATTTGGATTGTGTGTGACTTACCCTGACTAGAGTGAGGGTCCTTGCTTGGACAGGGGGTAACCTGACTGCCAACCAAAGACCCCATTTCTAACAGTATGGCTTCTTGATAACTGGTGGCATGTCCACCACCACTAGAATAAATCTGTTCCCAGAAGCTGTGGGAGGGTCAAGAGGCCAACAATTTCAGCCACTACCCTTTCAAAGGGTACCCCAACCACTGGCAGTGGGATTGAGGGGGCCTTTGGAGTGCCATCTGTCTTGTCACTGCCTTGACAAGTGACACAGGAGCGACAACACTCCTTGGTATCTTCTGACATGTGAGGCCAGTGAAAGTGAGGGACCAGACAGTCCCATGAATTGCCTAGCTCCAGATGTCCAGCAAGAGGAATATCATGTGCCAAGGTAAAAAAAAAAATCTCTGTATTCTGGCACCAGGTTTGGGTTCCCTAGCTTCTGAATACAAGAGATTGTTTTCCCAGTACACCCTCTGGGTGCCACTGACATCCCCTGCTTCTTCTCTGACAGCTTGCTGTCCCAAACCATCAAGTGTGGGGCAGGTATGTTGTGCCACACTTAACTCCCTGTCATACCACCCTGCACCTAGGAGTTCAGCTGTGTCAACTGAAGTTCTTCAGGTGCAGGTTCTATCCAGGGAGTTGACTCCTCCTTAAAGGAAGAACCATCAGTGGAGGGAGAGATCAGGAATAACTTTTTACCCTTCCTAGCCCTGCTTTTGAGAAGTTCTTGGTCAATAGTTTCAGGATCCAAGTTTCCCTGTTGTCTTTGCTTCTTGGCCTGAGCCCTGGTTAAAGCAAAGCTATGTCCAGGAATGCCCAGCAAGGCTGCATGGACTTCCAAGTCCACTTCAGCTTGAAGTCTCCAAGTCGTTGCCTAGTAGACTCTCTAAAGATAGGTCTGTGTCCACTACAACTTTTTTAGGACCAGTAAACCTCCATCCGTTGAGATCAACAACTGCCATGGGGCGGCTCACTGTGCTATTATGGGCATCAGTCACTTGGTACCGAAGACCAAGTAGGTGTTCCTCATGGGCCACCAGATTTTCAGACACCATTGCGACATTGGCACCTGTGTCCCTGTAGGCCTCAACCTGAACACCATTTATTAGGGGTTGTTGCTTGTACTTAACCACATTAAGGGGACAAGCAACAAGGTTGGCAAGGTCAATGCCACCATCAGAGACTAAAACAGCCCCAGTGGTTTCCCTAACTAAACCAACCCCCACTACATTTCCCAGAGTGAGCCCTGCTACACCCTTGGACTGACTATTTGCAGTATTAGTTTTGCCACCACCACTGCTATTGCTAGGGGAACTAGTTGTAGGAATGGGGGTAGTGATAGTGGGACGTTTGGTGCTTTTCTTATGGGCATCTCTTTCCTCTTCCATTCTTTTCTCCTTCCCTATGGCATTTGTTTCTACATATATTGCACCAAGGCCTTTTGTTCTGATTGTTGTGAGAAGCTGATTTAGACCCACACCCAGAAGAGTTTTGTGGGCCTTATGAAGAATCTTTGGCACACATTATGACATTGGCAGTAAATGCCACCAACATACCGCCGTGTTGGCGAATATCCATTCGGCATTTTATGACACACACACATCAAACCAACAGAATACTGCCACATACACAAATCCGCCAGCCCAAAGGTCAGTGCTAAAGTGGCGGTATGAACACCCACACTGTTACACCAACAAAACAACGCCCATCACGAATCACAACGGCGGACATTCAATGGCGGTAAACCATTGGCTGTGCACACCGGCACGCTCAGAATGGCCACCCAAATACAAAACACTGGGCAATACCTGAAACAGACCTGACACTCATACATACATCACATACACAAATACCACTAAAATACCCACACCCACATTACATTACGCATACCAAAAAGCACCACAAGACTAACATGAAGACCACTTATACAATGACACACACCACAAACATTCATCCATCCGTTACGCACCCCACATCCGACACTCCACCCCATCACTTAACATCCTCTGCACAACACACCCACACAACACCCATGCCCCCACTAAGGCACCCCCATTTCACTGATGAGGAAATGCGGGTTATGGTCGAGGAAATAGTCAGGGTCGAGCCACAGCTGTTTGGAGCACAGGTACAGCAAATATCTTTTGCCAGAAAGATGGAGCTATGGCGGGGAGTCATGGACAGGGAGAACTCCATGGGTTAGCATCCAAGAACAAAGGACAACATCAAGAAGAGGTGGAAAGACCAATGAGGGAAGGTACGTTCTGTGGCAGCAAGGCACCAGCTCGCCATCCAGAGGACTGTCAGTGGACCCTCACGTCCTCCCCCACAGCTCACAGCATGGGAGGAGCAAGTCTTGGCAATACTGTATCCTTAAGGACTCACTGGAGTTGCCAGAGGACTGGATACTGGTGAGTCAAGGTTTACTCCCTATTACCCTCCAAACCTGCGTGCCATCACACCCCCTCACCCTCACTCGAGTCACTCCACTCCATCCCACACACTGCACCTACACATCTGACTAACCCCAATGCAAAATCCTTCATGGTATACCAATGCATGGACAGCCCTCGCAGCCCTGCATGGACACCCACCACCAAAGCATGCACAGCATGAAGAACTAACAAGCCCACAATACATCAAATACACAAACAAAGGTGGCAGGGCAACAGCAACAAAAGAGGGGAAGCAAGGGATGTACAATATGTCACAGACATGAAGTATAATCCATCACTTACATCCCCACAGGTGCCCCAGCCAATCTCAGAGGCAAGGAGGTGCCACGACTAACCAGTCCCCCAACAGGAGATGCCCCCAGTGATGACAGTAACTCTGGACTTCAGGATCTGGTTGAACTACCTGGCCCATCAGGGACCACTGGTCAATCTGCCACCCCAGCCCACTTACAGTTCATCACAGAAACTCCCCCATCAGTATCCAACACCACAGCACCTACCCAACGTCACCACTCCTCTGTCTCCAGGATGCGTCAATCAGCAGTGTGCCCACCTGTACAGGGATCCCAGTCAACATCTCAACCCCAAGGCAATCAGCGACCTCGGGTCAGTGTCAGTGGGCACACCGTTCAGGGACTAAGGCACGGGCAAACAGCATCACTGGGAGGACCGCTGTGTGCCAGGTGGAGGACAGAGCCAGGGATCCGACTATCCAGAAGACATTCAGTAATGTCCTGGGGGCTTACCAACAATCCCAGGGCAAGATGGACCAGATCCTTACCAACATGCAGGAGAACAAGCGGTTGCAGGAGGTACACCATCAGGAGATCAGGGAGGATTTGCAGTCCCTCAACACCACCATGGTCTCCATAGCAGGGGTGCTGGCAGATATAACCAACATCATGAGGGAATAGCAGCACACCAGCGGGCCCCTACCACTAGCCAGTCTACTGACCAGCCTGCCACTTTTGCTGCAGCTAGTGGCCAGGAGGCCCTGCCAGATGACCCATGGGCCACCAGCACCCCTCCACTTGGCCTGTGCTACAAACAGACTGGAACAATACCATGGACCTTCCTCAAATTTCACCCCATTCCATTGCAGTTTTCCATCAATAATTTGCACTACAATAAACAGCCTTGAACACAACCTAAGTGAAAGTGTTTTATGTGATGAACATGTGCATATATGGAAACAGTCACATCATGTGCAAATGTTCTGAATACTGCAGTAGCATACATTTTATGACCTGTATCTGTCTGTAGTCATCACATCAGTACACTGTTGTCATATCACCAACATCTGCAAACTGAGAAGCCATAGGAGACAGTAAGTAGAGATGCAAAGGAAGTGAATGCCATCCTGCTACAGCCACATAGAAAACATCATTAATCAGAAGAATGGTCAGCTCCACTGTCTCACCTCTGTGTAGTTGGAAGTACTGACTTATAACTGATGTTCTGTTGTACCATCCTGATCTTCTGCCTCCTCATCCTCACTATCCTCAGGGTCCACTGCTGGCACAGGAGCATTTCAGTCTCCTCCTCCTGCAGATAAGGCATATGTCATCTGAGATCCGGGTTGAGCAACATGCAGCCTGCCACTACTATCTGGCAGACCTTTCCGGGTGAGTAGCACAGGGACCCACCTGTCAGATGGAGGCATCTGAACCTGGCCTTCAGGAGGCCGAAGGTCCTTTCAATAATTTTCCTGGTTCGCCCATGTGCCTCATTATAACGATTCTCAGCCCCTGTCCTGGCATTCCTCACAGGGGTCAGGAGCCACAATAGGGTTGGGTAGCCAGAGTCACCTGTAAGTACTGAGGGACAAATATTAGTCTTACACAATAGTATAGGGTCTAGACCAGAAGGCATACACTGACATGCATTGGGTGGGGAGTCACCAATTCCTCACCAATTAGCCGCACTCTGTGCCTCTGTAGTTGTGCCATCACATTTGTGATGCTGCTATTGCTCAGGACAATGGTGTCATGCACCGACACAGGATACTTGACAGTGACGTGGGAGATGTACTGGTCAGCCAGGCACACCATTTGCACATTGAGTGAGTAGAAACTCTACCGATTCCTGAACACTGGTTCATTCTGGCAGAATGAGGGGACAAATGCAACATTTGTACCGTCAATCGCCCCAATAATGTTGGTTGTATATCCCAATGCATAGAATGCAGCCTTCACAGTGTCCAAATCTTCCACCTGGGGGAAAGCAGTGTATCTGCACATGTGTTTCACCAGGACAGACAAAATCCTTTTCAGCACAATTGAGAACGTTGGCTGTGACATTCCTGCTGCCAAGCCCACTGTCACTTGGAAAGAATCTGTTGCCAGGAAATGGAGCACTGATAGCACTTGAACAAGAGGGGGGCTCCCAGCCAGATGTCGGATAGATGAGATCAGGTCAGGCTCCAACTAGGCACACAGCTCTGTGATTGTGGCCCTGTCCAGTCTATAGGTGAGTATTATGTGCCTGCCTTCCAGTGTAGAGAAGTCCACAAGGGGTCTGTACACGGGGTCTTGCCTCCTCCTCTGATTCCTCCTACCTAAGGGACACAAGAGTGAGTAGGCTGTCACAATTTGAACAATGGAACCACCACATCAGGGTTCATAGAGCAGTAACATGATGGGACATTGGTAATGGCAATGTATGTGCACATTATAGATATGACGCAGTTCTCAATTGTCTGAACATTGTCCACTACCATAAAATGGCGACCGCCTGTCCTGTATGTAGGGACAGATGGAAGTGAGCTAACTCCGCTGGTGTTGCGCATCATGGCAGAAAGTGGTCTTGCACCACCGTTCTATTCCTTATTGGATAACATGGGGCTCTGTGAAGTACAGTGACCAATGGGGATCACCGGCGGCGGTGATGGTGTATACCGCTGTGTATGTGACTGCCATTTTCTGCCAATAACCTCATGTTTCCTGACTTTCTACAGGGCAACACCTACACTCTGTGTGCTACTGTGACCTGTGTCTGGATCCTGCCTTGTCCCGTGTGACCGGGGAAAAGGCTCCTGCCTTTACTCTAGAGGAGTTGGAGCGCTTGGTTGATGGGGTTCGATCCCAAGTATGGGCTGCTGTATGGGCATCCAGACCAAGGTGAGTACACCTTGGGCACGAGGCATGTGACAAGGTTGCATGGAGATGTGTGTGCATGCGTTATGTCATTTGGGGGGTGGTATGACTGATGGTGGTGTACATGGTGGGCGCTAGGTGATGTGTGTGCCAATGGGGATTGAAGGGGTTTTGTGGTCCATATGTGTAACAGGCTTGATTGTCTGGTTAATGGTGTCCTCCTGTCTGTGTTTCCTCTGCTCGTCAGTGCCCATCAGAAGAAGGGATTGTGGCGTGCCATTGCCAAGGACGTGTGGACCCTGGGGGTCTAAAGCAGGTAGAGCACCCACTGTAGAAAGAGTAAGAGGACCTGAGACGCTGGGCCCGAAAGACTGCGGAGGCCCAACTGGGGATGGCCTCCCAGCAAGGGCAGAATGCCCTTCGGAACATGACCCCCCTGATGGCCCGCATACTGGTGGTGGCCTGCACAGAGCTGGATGGGTGCTTAAGGTCATCACAGCGCCACAAGGGGGAGAGTACAGCATGCGTTATAACCATGATTGGTAGGTGGCATGGGAACCAGGTGGTGGGTGTCAGTTAGTGGGTGCCCCTTAATGCCAGCTCAGAGAACGCAGCGTGATCCAGATCTAGGGAAATGGTTGTATTGCTAAATCTTGTAACCTAGCCAGGTTGTATTCCATGTCAGACAGGGCTCAGTGACTACCAGGAGGGGTGCAATTGGTGGTGTTTTGCTCTCATCTTGCTGTGGTACCTAGCAAATGTAATGCCAGTGCGATGCATGGTGCTCAATTCTGATCCCTGTGTGTTACAGTAATGTATGCCATCTGTGGTGTTGGTGCTGTAATTGACCCACTGCTCCAATACTCACCCCCTTTTTTTCTTCTGTTATCCTGTCCATGTGTGCATTAGCATCATCTGGTGGAGGGGCAGGGGCACCGGCGACTGAGGGACACAGGAGGCAGAGTCCACTGACGCTGAGGGGACCAGTGAGATGGAGGGCGAGGGGAGCACCACGGCAGAGACAGAACATGACAACACTGACTAAGATACCTCCTCCGATAGAAGCTCCCTGGTGGTGGTGGACACCTCTGGTACCACCCCAGCTACAAGTACAGCTGCCATCCCCCGTACCAGCACCGCCCTCCCAGTAGCCCATCACCGAGTTGCCTGTGCCCGCTCACCCAGGAGGATGGGCATCTCCTTCGCCCCAGGCACCTCAGACCCTGCCGCAGTCAGCCCTGCTGCCCTGAGTGAGGAGGCTATTGACCTCCTGAAATCCATTTCTGTAGGGCAGTCAACCATTGTGAATGCCATCCAGGGGCTAGCATCCCAGATGCAACAATGCAATGCATTCCTGGAGGGCATTCACAGTGGATTGGCGGCTCAACAGAGATCGTTCCATGCTCCTCTTTCATGACAGCCAGTGTCCCTGTTCCTTCTGTCCCCCCTCCAACTTCCACTTCCCAGTCCCAGTCTCCTCAACCCCACACCATCCCATGCACACATACAGACAAGCAGGTACACAAAACATCACACAAGAGTGGCACAAAAAAACACTGGTAACACATGTCAGGCCACAAACACTCGCGCAAACAACAGACATTTGCACACACAACAACATTCACTGCCTCCACTGTCTCCCCCTCCTCCTCCTTCTCCTCCCTCACTGTCATGTCCACACTCACATCTGCACCAACAGAAACCACCACCATCACCACAACAAGCATCACACTCTCCTCACTTGTAGACACCTCCCCAACATCCATCCACATGTCCTCTGTGTCCTATCACACCCTGTCTGCCCCATCCTAATAGACACAAACACACGCACTCAGACACCCAACAGCCATCCACCTCACATCAGCACACTGCCCATGCACCTGCACCCAAAGTCAGCAGACATACACCTCCAACAACCACTCCCTCAACCTTCACTCCCATACCTCCTCTCTCATCCCACCTTACCATCTCTAAGAAGCTTTTCCTTGCCCAACTTGACTTCTTCACTCCCTCACGCCTCGACCTGCACATAAGAGCAGGGTCGCAATGACCCAGCACAGTACCTCAGCCAAACAGACCACGGGGACAGTAGAGGCACCTCCTAGTTGTGGAGGCAGGAAAGGAAAGGATCCCACTCCATCAACCAAGAGGGGGAAGGATCCCACTCACCACCGAAGAGTGGGAAGGATCCCACTCCACCACCTAAGAGAGGGAAGGATCCTACTCCATCACCCAAGAGAGAAAGAGCGAAAGAAGGATCCCTCTCCACCACCCAAGAGAGGGAAGGATCCTACTCTACCACCGAAGAGAGGGAAGTATCCCACTACACCACCCAGGAAAGGGACGGTTCCCACTCCACCAACTAAGAGAGGCAAAAGGCCCCCTTCAATAGCAGTGAGCAAGGAGCCTTTACCTCCAGCTGGGACACAGCAGCCCTCGTCTCCCGCTGGGACACAGCAGCCTTCACCTCCAGCTGGGACACAGCAGTCCTCACCTCCAGCAGAGGGCAAGTAGGCCACCCTCCAGGGACTGTTGTACATGAAGCCCCCTCCAGAACCAGTGGGCAAATCCCCCAACTCAGAGAATGCAACCTTGCACTCCCCAGCAAATTGTATTGGGCATAGAGCCCCCTCCAGAACCAGTGGGCAAATCCACCAACTCAGAGACTCTGCCCTTGCACTCCCCAGCAAATTGTATGGGCATGGAGCCCCCTCCAGAACAAGTGGGCAATTCCCCCACATCAGCTGAGGTACCCCACACGCTCTTTCTCCTTGAGGTGCCTGGCCTTTCACAACATGATGCCCTTGTACAGTGTAGTGCGGATTAAGTCAGGGAACGAGTTGGGCCTTGGACTGTGCCCTGTGGCCATGTGGGCCTTTTGTACTTTGAACTGGCCATTGGCCCTTTCCAAACAGTGAATCAAGTATTTTTTGCAAAATGGACAATATGATGGCTGTTGGCATACAATTACAATAACAGTGCTGCTTAACTGTTGTCCTTGCATTATTATGAAGTGGGTCCTGTGACATTGCTTTTCCTCTTCAGCTGGTTGCATACTAAGAATGTGGAACGCAAAATTCGGTCTCCCACCTAAGCAAGTGTAGTGTGTAGAGGGGAGCTGAGAGTACTAGAAAACCCCAAAGGTAAGTACTAAAACCCACCCCAGTAACTAGGAAAGCAGGAGTAACTCAGAGTAAGTTTCCAAGGTCACACACAGAAACGAAAATAAGAATTATGCAAGAACCAGAAGAGACTGCAAGACACCAACAGTGGATTCCTGGACCAGATGACCTATTGAAAAAGGGGACCAAGTCCAAGAAGCACAGAAGAGTCCAGGAAGAACAGGAGACCCTGATAACCCAGATGAAAGTGCAAAAGGAGAACCACCGGTGAAGAAGAACCGTCAATACTGCACCCCAGAAGAAAAAGCCAGGTTCCTCGAAGATACAAGTGATGTCCCACACCGGATGGAGGATTGCAGTCTGGTTTGCATCGTTAGCGGAAAATCGTTCTGCCCGGGATCAGGAAGGGCCAGGTAGACTCTACCCAGGAGGGGGAGTCAGAGGACCAGGCAGCATGCACAGGAGTCTCACAGCACAGGGACAGGGAAGGAGCAAAAGAGGCCCATTGAGCACAATAACAAAGGCTCCCACGCCACCAGAGAACCACTCAGGAAGCTGTGCTTCACAGGACAGAGTGCTGGGGGTGGAAGCTACAATGTGCATGAAGGATTTGGAGAAAGGATGCCAACAAGTCTTGGCATTTGCAAAACGCATGGTGCATGGGGGTACTGTCTTGCGTGGGGAGGCAAGCTCTTATCTCCACCAAAGTTGGACAGTGGGACATGTGGAACATCAGGACCACTTCAGTCTATCACTTGTGAAGCAGGGTCCATGCAGCTTAGCAGGAGAGGGATCCATGCAGCCGGTCATCATTGCAGTTGGGGCCTGCTGAAGCAAGTGAGTGACTCCTTCACCCCAAGGGAGATTCCTTCACTCTTCTGGTGAAGACTGAAAACGGGCTGTCCTCAGAGAATGCACGACCGGGAAACAGTTGCAGTTGCTATCAGGAGCTGAAGATACAATGTTGCAGAAGGCCGTCAACAAACAGCTGACCACCTTCCTGGAAAACAACAACCTGCTCGACCCTTCACAAACCGGATTCCGAACCAACCACAGCACGGAAACCGCCCTCATCTCAGTCACCGACGACATCAGAACCCTGATGGACAACGGTGAAACAGTCGCCCTCATCCTCCTCGACCTCTCGGCTGCCTTCGACACCGTCTGTCACCGCACCCTAATCACCCGCCTCCGCTCCACCGGGATCCAAGGCCAGGCCCTGGACTGGATCGCCTCCTTCCTCTCAAACCGTTCCCAAAGAGTTTACCTCCCTCCGTTTCGCTCAGACCCCACCGAGATCATCTGCGGCGTACCTCAATGCTCAACGCTCAGCCCGACACTCTTCAATGTCTACATGAGCCCCTCGCCAACATCGTACGCAAGCACGACATCATCATCACCTCCTACGCCGACGCCACCCAACTTATACTCTCCCTCACCAAGGACCCCGCCAGCGCCAAGACTAACCTACAAGAGGGCATGAAGGACGTCGCAGATTGGATGAGGCTCAGCCGCCTAAAGCTGAACTCTGAAAAAACGGAAGTCCTCATTCTCGGCAACACCCCGTCAGCCTGGGACGACTCCTGGTGGCCCACGGCCCTCGGCACCGCACCGACCCCCACAGACCACCCCCGCAACCTCGGCTTCATCTTGGACCCTCTTCTCACCATGACCAAGCAAGTCAACGCTGTGTCCTCCGCCTGCTTCCTCACCCTCCGCAAGATCTTCCGCTGGATCCCCGCCGACACTAGAAAAACCGTGACCCACGCCCTCGCCATGAGCCGCCTGGATTACGGCAACACCCTCTATGCTGGGACCACAGCCAAACTCCAAAATCGCCTGCAACGCATCCAAAACGCCTCGGCCCGCCTCATCCTCGACGTACCCTGCAACAGCCACATCTCCGCACACCTGAGACACCTGCATTGGCTTCTCACCCACGCACACAAAGCCCTCCACAACAAGGGACCGGAATACCTCAACCGACGCCTCAGCTTCTACGTCCCCACCCGTCTCCTCCGTTCCTCTGGCCTCGCGCTCGCTGCCGTCCCTCGCATCCGCCGCTCCACGGCGGGTGGGAGATCTTTCTCCTTCCTGGCGGCCAAGACCTGGAACTCCCTCCCCACCAGCCTCAGGACCACCCAGGACCACTCCGCATTCCGGAGACTCCTAAAAACCTGGCTTTTCAAGCAGCAGTAACCCCCCCTTTCCCCTAGCCCCTTGAGACCCGCACGGGTGAGTAGCGCGCTTTATAAATGTTAATGATTTGATTTGATTTGATTTGAAGGTGTCTTGCTTCCTTGTTGTAGCTTGTAGAGTTTGTGGAGGGTCCAGATGCAGTTTCTTCAGTAAGAAGTTGAAGTGGAGAGTGCAGAGGATTCCTGCTGGAGTCTTGCAATCCAAGTATAAGGAACCACCCAAAGGAGAGACCCTAAATAGCCCTGAAAAGGGGATTGGTCACATGACCAGGTAAGCACCAATGAGGGAAGAGCTCTGATATCGCCTGCTGGCACTGGCCACTCAAATGCTCCCAGCGTTCCCTGACAACTTAGAATCCAAGATGGCAAAACCTAGGGACCCTCTGGAGGAGCTCTGAGTGCCACACCTGGGTGGTGATGGACAGGGGAGTGGTCACTCCCCTCTCTTTTGTCCTGTTTCATGACAGAGCAGGAACTGGGGGTCCCTGAACTGGTGTAGACTGGTTTATGCAAGGAGGGCATCAAATGTTTCCTTCAAAGCATTTCCAGTGGCTTGGGGAGGCTACCTCTCCCAAGCCTGTAACATCTTTTTCCAAAGGAAGAGGGTGTAACACCCCTCTCCCAAAGGAAATCCTTTGTACTACTTTCCTGGCCTCAAGCTTTTCGAGCAACATATTTGAGATGGCTGCAGCTGGGGCTGCCTGGAAAACCTCAGAAGACTGGAATAGCAAAACTGAGGGTCCTCTAAGGAACCCCCTGAGTGCATGGAATCATACAACCAATGCTTGCAAAAGCCTTGGGGTATGATTCCAACATGTTTGATACCAAACATGCCTATGTTCGGAATTACCATTATGTAGCTGGACATAGGTAGTGACCTATGTACAGTACACACGTAAAATTGTGTACCCACACTCACGAAGTCTGGGAAAATGGTCCCGGAGGTCGTGAGGGCAGCTCTGCTAGTGCAGGAGCACCCTCACACACAGGTACTTTGCACCCTGCCCTCAGGTCAGGAGGGCCTGTTATAGGGGCGACTAATAAGTGACCTGGCATGGTGTAAATGGCAGTAAAAGGGTGCTTGCACCTTTTCACACCTGCTTCAATGGCAGTCCTGCAGAAGCCTTTACATGGGCTCCCTATGGGTTACAAAATATATGCTGCACCCCATAGGGATCCCCTGGAACCCCAATGCCCCCGGCTACCTAGGTACCATATACTAGGGACATATATGGGGGCACCAGTGTGCCAATTGTTGGTGAAATACTGTGTTAACAGTTGCCAACAACCAAATTTAAATTAGAAAGAGCATAATCACTGGGGTCCTGGTTCGAAGGATCCCAGTGAACACAGTCAAGCACACTGGCATCAGGCAGAAAATGGGGAAAACCATGGCAAGCAATAGGGTACTTTCATACAGCTATGCAACTGTAACACTGTGCCCACCCCCTGTAGACCTGCAAATCCTGGCATATGGCCAACATGAGGTTCTAATGGCAAAACCTGGCCTGAATGTCTCAGTCCATTGACTAAATTAGGAATGAGTACTAAATCCCTGAAAAAGTACATCTGTGCATTTTGCATTATTGTCTTGTCAATGTGTGTCATTGACTTATGATGGGTCCCTCACTCTTACAGCTCTGTCATCTCCTACACATAAGTAATATTTGTCCAGTTCAGGCATGCTGCACAGTTGACAAACTCACAGTGAAGATAGTGTGTAGATTCCAGGAAGGACAGAACATCTGACTCAGTAGATTGGTTACATGGCAGGAATTACACCGAACATACCTTTGCATGTTGGATGCCATCTCTGTAGGTTTTCCACATTGTGTATTCTGTGGAACAGGTACATACTACACAAACCCACCCTGAAATGGCTTGAGTCTACATTCGGTATGCCACATGTCCACACATGCACAGGGAAGAGACTTTCTGTGCCCACCATGGCAGCCCTTTTATTGTCACTCAAGTCCTAGGATGAAGTCTGGACTATCGTAGTTGCCTGTAGGTACTGCATGCAGTGAGTAAATGTTGAAGAGTGAAAATGTGTATGTTCAGTCAGGCCCAAGGAGTTTACCCTTTAGAAGGCCACCGTGGCATGCCGTGTTTAATTGTGGCTCACATCATAGTACATGTCGCTTGAGCCTGGGCTGCCTGATGGCATTAGGCCTGCATAGCCAGTGTAGGCCATGAGCAGGGTAGTGGGTTAGTCTGCAGGTGACTCCAAAAGTGTGTAGTCATGTTCCTGTACTCATGAGCATGTGTGGTGTGTTGAAGTTGACAACTTTCAAATTTTGTGCTTGGTGTTTCGGACATGTTTGCAACACAACCACTTGGGCAAAATCTTGTGTTTGCAATCTTTTGGTATGTCTCTTGCCTCCAGTAGTGTGTAGTCATGTTCCTGTACTCATGAGCATGTGTGGTGTGTTGAGGTTGACAACTTAAAATTTTATGCTTGGTGTTTCGGACATGTTTGTGACACAACCACATGGGCAAAATCTTGTGTTTGCAATCTTTTTATATGTCTCTTGCCTCCATAAGTCAACGCTCATTAAAAGAAGGGTATTTGGAGAGCCTGTGGTGAACTTTTGACTGTTCATGTAGTATGTATGTGGGAGCCACCTTTGTGGACCTTATTGCTGGGGGCTACAGTATGTCATGGTAAATGTTGCTAATCACAACTGCTGTTCAAGTGTGATCAGGAATATGTAGTGACCCTATTTCTCTTTGTAATTTCAGCATCATCCCAGACAAGTAGATGAGACAGGGCAGAATCAAGTAGGGAAGCACCTGGCTATAGTGCCCCCAGTCATGACACCCCGACACAGAGGATTCCAGTGACCTGGAGGGTGAGGGGAGTGCCATGGAGGACACAGAATCAACCTCATCATCTTCTTATTCTGCCTTTAGTGGCCACTTCCTAGTGGTGGTGGACCCATCAAGACCTTCTCCTTTTCCATCCTTGTCCACCAATCCTGGTTCCATCACCACTCTCCCTGTAGCTCCCCACACAGTTGGCTGTGCCCACTCACCCAAGAGGATGGGTGTATTATTCGCCACAGGCGCCTCACCCCTGCCCCGGTTACCCCTGCTGCCCTTAGTGAGGAGGCTATTGACCTCCTTAGGAGTATCCTGTGGGTCAGAACCATTTTGAATTTTTCATACAGGTGCAGGGCAGCCAGCTCCAGCAGATGGTTGCGTAACTGAAAGGCATTCATAGTGCCTTGTCTGGCCTACAGAGATCTTTTCAGTCAGTGGCCTTTTTACTGATGGCAGCCATCCACCCTCCACAATCCTCCCCCACCACATACCTCTTCCTAATCCAAATTCCCTATTCCCCTACTAGTCCCAAGCACACAGACTCATCCACCCAAACCCACCTCAACACACAAAAGAATCACAAGCACCACAAAACACACTGACATGCAACACTGAACAGTAAAAGACAACACAGGAAACACCGTTCCCACAGACAGCCCCACCACGCCAACAAACCTACACACTACAACCACCATACCCACAGACACCACCACAACACCCAGTGACACATTCACCACATCCACTATATACCCAGACAACACCTCACAACCAAGCGACCCACACACCTCAGTCACCATACTCCCAGATACCACCCCAAAACACACAGACACAGCTGCAACATCCACCACACCCCCAGACACCATGCCAATACCAACAAACACACCCACCTCATCAACCATACTTCCAGACATCACCCCAACTCCCACAAATACAGCTGCCACATCCACCATACCCCGAGACACCACCCCAGCAACCACACACACATCCACCACTCCGACAACACCCAGCACCTCCATCTAACAGCTGCCAAGATACACAAACACCCACACTCACACATGCAACAGACAACACCCAAACACAAGCATACATCACACACACACCAAAAGCATCAACACCCACAGGTAGGACGATCACTCCCTCAACCTCCCAAACCCCAATTCCTTCTGAAGACCCTACCCATTTTCCCAAGGAAAGTTTTCTTTTTGACCTTGCCCTTTCTCCTGTGACCTCCACCCCTCCCAAACCCAAGAAGGTCACACCTACACCTACATCCCAACCCATCCCTTCCATATCCAAGTCCTCCCCTGTCACATCTGCCCCCTGCAAGTACCCATACCCCTCCCACACCAAAGAAGAAGCTGATCCCTCCTAGATATAAGCCCACCACCCCAAACCTACACACACCCATCCAGAATGTGACCCCACCCAAGCATGATCCCTGTGGTACCTGCATGCCTACTTGATGCACCTTCCCGTGGAAGATCTCTGGCAGTAATCAAAGTCATGCTTAAGCACAATACTGTGCATGGACTACCATATGGATTGGCCAATGGCCTTTGCTCTTCAGCATTTACTATTAATAACACTACATTGCTGTTTTGTGGGTACACATTTGTCCTGCCATTACTTTTCTACCTTATTTTTGTTCCTGAGTAATTTGTGTTGTATGCCTAAATTGTGTGTTTCACCCTGATTGCTGCGCAATAGCTGTGGTTGGCAAAATCTGACTTTGTGGGCAGTGCAAGTGTCACCCAGATAAAGGATAGATTTTCACTGTATGAACATGTGGGTGGCAATCCAATTGGGGTGTCATTGCATTATGTTTTGTTTGATATGATAAGTATTTCATCTTGTGTTGGCCAATATAAGCATGTTCTGTGTTAGATTTGTCCCAATGATCTGCATTGGACATTTGTCTCTTGTGTGAAAGCTAGAGGTTTGTTTGTCCACGGATGGAGTGTGTTCAATTGTGCTAACGCCCTTTCCATATGACTGACCATGTGCCCTTTTGATGTGTGTAACTTCCAGCTACGTCATCTAAATGTATGGCCCATGCTGTTGCTGTTGTATTTGCTTTCTTGAATAGCACTTGCACATTTGGTGATAGGCATGGCACTTGGGCCTACTATTGGTTGTATCTGAGATACATGAAGGACCAGTTCCTGTGCAAATGTTGCTTTAGAGGCATGTGCAAAGTGAATTGTGTCCCAGGGCAGCATCCTTCCAGGAGTACTCCTGATGCCCCCATCCTTATTGTACAAGTATTGTTTCCAATGTGAGCTTTGGATAGTTGTCTCACAAAATGTTGTGTATCCCATTGACCTTCCATTGTGTTCAATGTGGATGGTATGTGTGTGTCCATCACAGGGATGTTGCATGAAGGGGGTATTTGTGCTAAATGACGCATCCATACATATGTGTCCTCAAACTCATCACAGTCCACAGCATGGGAGCAACATGAGAGTGTCAGTTTAATTATGTGATGTTTATGTGCACAGTGTTCTCTTCACTTCATTGTTCCTGAAACTGTGATGAGCAGACATGTGTTTTTGTGGAGTGTGGAGGTGCAGTGTTAGTGACCTGCAAAAGGGGGTGTCATGTTGCTGTGAATGGGTAATTTGTTGTGAACAACTCCGACCCGGAACACAATGACAAGTGTACTTGATCCACGTAGAGTACTCTACATACCAGGTAGATGGAGGCTTCTTGATCTGTTGGTGATATTTAGTTCACGGGTAGGTGGTGTGTTCTTGCCATTGGTTGCGTCCAGAGCAGCATGGATTTTGTTTTCCATCCCTGAGTGGCAGGACATGTATGATGGGCTCCATGGCGGAACAGGATGTGTGATGCTGTCTGCAGGTGAATTCCTGCCTTTATTGTCTCCATTCCACCAGTTGGGATGTAGTGATTGGACCGCCACAGTTACATTGGTGGAAGGCAACATCATAATATGTCTGGCAGAAGCACTGGCTCCGACAGCCTCATTGGCTTATCTTGCCACTGCAGCGGTCTGCGAAGCCTGGAGGTGCCGGTCGGACCACAGTGGTCTTTCCTCTTTGGAACCGCATGCATTGTAATACGGAGGTCTGAAGACCAACCCAACAGCGGTCGCAAAGCCACCGCCATGGCAGTCCATGAACTGCCAAATATGTAATCAGACCCTTAGTCTTTATAACATATCTGCTGTAGCAAATGTGATAATTTGTTTATCACTATTAAGGTTGTCATGTTGTAGAGTAGTTGGTAAGTGTTCAGTAACTTGGATGTTTTGGTATCTTCTAGGGGAAGCAAGAGTATCACTTTCTTAGTTCATACCATTAAGCATTTCAGGAGGCTGTAGCTGGTAGTTGTCCGGTTATTTATTCATGTACATTAGGGAGTATATATTTTAGAATTTTAGTAGTGGATCTAGGGAACTAGTGTTTGCCTCTTCTTCATTTTGAAGTACGTCTCATTTCGATTTTGATTACATTTGGGGGGGTTATTGTGTTTTCTCATGTTAATAATAACTTCATTTTGCATAGTAGCCCTCCCATAACTGACATTAGAGTAGTATTTTGGAGATTTTTAATGAACTTTCTAGGTGTTGCACTTTCTTGGCTGTAAGTGTGGCCCACGTGCAAGAGTAATTGTTTGCCTTTTTGTGATGTGATATTTCTTGCTCTTTTTGTCTTTCTATCTAAAAATATGTTAATAATACAATTAAATACATTGTAATAATTGTATCTTTGCACAATCATTTTGCATTTTATACTTACATATGTGTTGTTGATTATGATTGCATTTTTAAAAAACAATTTAATTGAAGCTCTTCCAATATGGATTTGGTGGTTTGTTGGCTGTTGGAGCAGGGTGAAACGTTACATTAATTATATTTTAAGTGTTTATTTCTGGGATGTTTGTAGGGGCAGAGGGCTTTTAGCTTTATTTTCCACATTTAAGGTTTAGCCGATGTTTAGAAGTCCTTTGAGTTTACTAATTTAAAACACTATTTTCTGGTAAAACAATATCATTTACAGGCCAGGCTTTATGCGGAGCTGTATTATTGTGGCTTGTTTTCTAACATATGAAAAACAGCCACCTACCATGAAAAGTAGTTTCAACAATCATCTTTTTTATAAGTTAAGCAACTCCTTTAGTCAACAAATGGAACAGTCTGAAAAGGAGTGATTATCACAAAAACTGCAGAGAAACTAAAGGCTCTAGAGATTTTAAAATATATTGGGGGTGATTCTAACCCTGGGGGTCGGTGATAAAGCGGCGGCCAACCCGCCAACAGGCCGGCGGTCGAAAAAATGGAATTCTGACCCTGGCGGCAACCGCCAACACAGCCCGCCACATTAACACTCCGACCGCCACGGCGGTACAGACAAACAGCGCGGCGGTCACCGCCAACAGGCAGGCGGCAGACAATGTACCGCCCACACTATCATAACTCACCAATCCGCCACCTTTTCCGGGGCGGGAGCCCTGCCGATAAAAACACGGCGGAAACAGACTACGAACGGGAAAACGCTCACCAAAACACACTCCACGAGTACGGAGGACAGCATGGAACCCGAATTAAACATCCTACCTGCTCTCGTCTACCTGCTCATCTACCACGAGTACGAACGCCGGCGCAGACGACAACGGTGAGTACTGCACCTACGACACACGGGAGGAGGGAAGCTTATGGCACACACATATGCGACCCCCACCCCGCAAACAATGTACACACCAATGCAGAGCAACAATGCACAGTGACACCACCCAAACCCCACTGAAAAATGCAAAGACATAATTAAATTGTGAAGAAAAATTTATATAAAAAATAGACTCTGATAAATATAGGTCAACTATGCAAAATATCCATACCAAAATAATACTATATACACTGCCATGGAGAACCGAGGCAATTAGTCCTCTACATCAAAATTAAATAGAACAGTCCGTGGGCCACAGTGTAGCGACACAAGGGCAAAGCCCACACAGGAGACCTGAGTCCTTTGGAGAGAACACTGCAGGGGCATCTGATGAAAAAACTACAGGCACCTCAGGGGGAAAGGAAGGGGGGGGCACCACAGCCACATGAGTCCACGACGCCAGATCCACGAAGGGGCCACCATGCCCATTGATGTATCTTGGGGAGTGCAAAGCCACAGTCTCTCAAGTCTCTACAGTGGGTGGGTTGCCCACTGTGCCATCCTGGGGAGTGCAAAGCCACAGTCTCTCAAGTCTCTACAGTGGGTGGGTTGCCCACAGTGCCATCCTGGGGAGTGCAAAGCCACAGTCTCTCAAGTCTCTACAGTGGGTGGATTGCCCACAGTGCCATCCTGGGGAGTGCAAAGCCACAGTCTCTCAAGTCTCTACAGTGGGTGGGTTGCCCACTGTGCCATCCTGGGGAGTGCAAAGCCACAGTCTCTCAAGTCTCTACAGTGGGTGGGCTGCCCACTGTGCCATCCTGGGGAGTGCAAAGCCACAGTCCATCAGGTGGATGACAGTCTCCACTGGTCAAGGAGGAGGCATGGTGGGCACAGTGAACCATAAACAGTGCTTGACAGGAAGGGCCCAGCGGAGCGGTGCTTGAGACGGCAGTGCCCAGCGGAGCAGTGCTTGAGACGGCGGTGCCCAGCGGAGCGGTGCTTGAGACGGCGGGGCCCAGCGGAGCGGTGCTTGACAGGAAGGGCCCAGCGGAGCGGTGCTTGACAGGAAGGGCCCAGCGGAGCGGTGCTTGAGACGGCGGGGCCCAGCGGAGCGGTGCTTGAGACGGCGGTGCCCAGCGGAGCGGTGCTTGACAGGAAGGGCCCAGCGGAGCGGTGCTTGACAGGAAGGGCCCAGCGGAGCAGTGCTTGAGACGGCGGTGCCCAGCGGAGCGGTGCTTGAGACGGCGGTGCCCAGCGGAGCGGTGCTTGACAGGAAGGGCCCAGCGGAGCGGTGCTTGAGACGGCGGTGCCCAGCGGAGCGGTGCTTGAGACTGCGGGGCCCAGCGGAGCGGTGCTTGAGACGGCGGTGCCCAGCGGAGCGGTGCTTGACAGGAAGGGCCCAGCGGAGCAGTGCTTGAGACGGCGGGGCCCAGCGGAGCGGTGCTTGACAGGAAGAGCCCAGCGGAGCAGTGCTTGAGACGGCGGTGGCCAGCGGAGCAGTGCTTGACAGGAAGGGCCCAGCGGAGCAGTGCTTGAGACGGCGGGGCCCTGTTCAGCGGTGCTCTTCTGCACGGCGGGCCCTGTTCAGCGGTGCCTATCTTCACGGAGGGGCCCTGTTCAGCGGTGCTCTTCTGCACGGCGGGGCCCTGTTCAGCGGTGCTCTTCTGCACGGCGGGCCCTCTTCAGCGGTGCCTATCTTCACGGCGGGCCCTGTTCAGCGGTGCTCTTCTGCACGGCGGGCCCTCTTCAGCGGTGCACATCCAGTAGGTCAAGGGAGCCAGACCTGGGCTGGACTCCCTGCTCAGTCGCCCTCCGACCGTGATGTTTCTGGACCCTTCGGTGACGGAGTCCTGTGCCCTTTGGTGTCCTCCTTTACAGCTGGGATGTGGCATGTGGGGCCCACCTGCTCCGCGCTCCTGCTGGCTGACTTCTCCGCCCTGCTGCCCTTTCGCTCCTTAGATGGGGCTCTCGGGCCCTTGCCTCCCCTAGATGTTGTGGCTGGTGAAGTGGGCGAACTTTGCTCCTTGGGGCAGCCGTGTCAGTCCTCGCACGGCGGCCCTTTTGTTTCCTGGTCCTCTTGCCGGGGGGGGGGGCTGGATGTGTCCTTGCTGCTGATTGAGGTGTCACTGCTGGCAAAGGGTGGACTCCAGAACCCATGCACAACAGTGACACTCGAAGCTGGGCTGGTGGTGGCTGTGGTGCTCTTGGGACTCTTTGCAGATGGAGGGGGTAGGTCATCGGAGGGAAAGAGGTTAAGATTAGCCAGGAAAAGTTTTTTAGGGCCAAGGTAAAGGGTAGGAGAAGTGGTGATGGGAGTGGAGGAAGAGGATGTGGTTGTAGGAGAGTCAGGTGTGCTGTCATTGGGTGAAGGTGCTGGTGCTGTAGGCTGTCGTGAGGTGGATGTCTGTTGGGTGGGTGGCTGCCTGCGTTTGTGTGTCTTGGAAGAGGGGGTGACAGACACAGTGGGAGAGGACACAGGGGACGTGTAAATGGCAGTGGGGGTGGTGACTGCACGCATGCGGACTGTACAGGAGGGTGTGGTGGTGATGGAAGCACTGGCTGATGTTGATGTGCATGCAGGTGTGAGTGTAGACGTCACAGGGAGGGAGGAGGGAGACGAGGAGGAGGGGGACACAGGGGTGGTAGTGACTGTTGGAATGCCTGCAACTGGGTGTTGCTTGGGTGAGTGTTTGTGGGATCTGTGGCGCTTGTGTCTGGATGAGCTGCCCTTGGGTGTTGAGGTGTGTGCAGGCTGGTCAGATGGTGTGGATGGGATAGGCTGAGGAACAGGAGAGAGAGACAGGGTGGAGGCAGTCAGAAGAGGGAGGCTGGAAACAGGGACAATGGCTGCCGTCAGTGCTGAGGCCAGAGCAGTGAACGATCGTTGATGGGCAGCCTGACCCGAATGAATGCCCTCCAGGTAGGCATTGCTCCGATGCACCTCCCTTTCTACCCCCTGGATGACATTCAAAAGGGTAGTCTGCCCAACAATGAGCGTCCTCACAAGGTCAATGAACTCCGCACTGAGGGCAGCAGGGGTGACAGGGGCAGGGGCTGAGGTGCCTGGGGCGAAGGAGACGCCCGCCTTCCTGGGCGAGCGGGCACGGAGCGTAGGCTGAGGGGCTGCAGGGAAGGCGGGGCTGGTGCGCTGGGTGGCGGCTGTACCTGTAGAGGCTGGGGGCACAGATGTTGCCGCCACCGCTAGGGAGCACCCATCCGAGGACGTGTCTGTGTCGCTGGTCTCACCACCGGTCCCCGTTGTGGTGCTCCCCTCGCCCTCCGGATCACTGGTGCCCTCGGTGTCTGTTCCTGGGCCCACCGGGGCCTTGTGACTTGCAGCTCCCTCGTGCTCCGATGCCAAATCTCCTCCACCTGATGATGCTAATGCACACATGCACAAGAAGATGAAGAAGAAGGGTGGGGGGAGAAAAAAGAAGACCAGGTTGAGTGCATGCAATGTCAACACCGTTGGCGGAGAGGACAGACACAGGAGCCTCATGCACTAAGCCGCGCATTCGGGGTACACTACTCAGTACTTCTGACTAGGACAACAGGTCAAGAGACGACAAACGCGCACATGTGTGAGGCTGGACCATCAATAGCTGTACTTGTCACCCTACAGAGGTGGGGGCCGGGAGCACAGGGCCATGCCTAAGGGAGAGGACTACACTACAGAAAGCGCCCTGGCCTAATGTCACCCACAACCCTCCTCCCCACCCAGACGCCTCCACTGCGCAGTAAGATAGCAGAATGTGCTGATACTCACCCCCTTGTGTCTGCTGTGATGCTCTCAAGTGCCCATCCAAATCAGGGTAGGCCACCGCCAGGATCCGGGACATCAGGGGGGTCAGGGTACGACTGGCACCCCTCCTAGGTTGGGAGGCCATCCCCAGCAGTGACTCGGCGGTCTTCCTGGTCCCGCGGCGGATGTCCTCCCACCTCTTGCGGCAGTGGGTGCCCCGTCTGACGTGGACCCCCAGGGCCCGGACTTCCTTGGCGATGGCACGCCAAATCTCGACTTTCTGATGGGCGCTGACCTATGTGACATGTACAGGGTGGGAAGGAAACATTCATCAACTAACTGCATGTTAGATGTGATTGGCCCCCCCTCACCAACCTTGCCATATGGCACATGCTCTCATCTGTCGTGCGTTGCACTCCTCATTCGCCCCCCACCCCACCAACTTACATCCACCCCACTCCACACAGGCATCGCCCATTCCATGTGCACCCGGTGTACTTACCTGTTGGTCTGGAGGACCGTAGAGTAACGCATACTGGGGGAGGACCCCATCCACGAGCTTCTCCAACTCTTCAGACGTGAAGGCAGGGGCCCTTACCCCAGTCGCAGCAGCCATTGTCACTTCCAGACCGAGGTCACAGCAGCACTTGCAGTATAGGTCCTCTCCTGTGGATGATCAGGTCTCGAGTGATTAAGCAGATAGAAAATGGCGGTCACGCCCGCGGCGGTGCGTACCGCGGCGGTGCGTACCGCTACCGCCGGCGCACATCGTCATTGGCTCCTGAAACCCATAGGCTTCAATGTTAACCAATGCGGCTTCGTATAGCCGTCTTCGACCGCCTACCGCCACGGTGTGCTCCACCAGCGCATTGACCTCACATCCCATTGTCCCACTTCACAGGTCAGGCAGCCGCCATTTCAAGGGCCCACATGGCATAATTTCTACTGCGACACACAGGCCTAGGCCTTGCATTGCCACACATACACGCCTTTCAATACATAGATAACCGTGTGCTATGCAAGCTGTGGTGAACGTACCAGTGATTAGCTTGACTCTGTGCTCCATGTTGTCATTCCTAGGCACCGTCCGCTGGGACTTGCGAGGAGAAGGATGAATCCTCGCGTGTACCGACCGCTGGTGGACCTGTCGACAATGGAAGAACGCCACATCATACTACGATACCGACTTGACCGTGCCACTATCCATGAACTGTGTGCCCAGCTGGAGCCAGCCCTGATGTCCCCCATCCGCCAACCCACAGGAATTCCCCCTCTGGTGCAGGTGCTGTCAGTCCTCCATTTTCTTGCAAGTGGCTCATTCCAGACAACAGTGGCCATGTCATCTGGAATGTCTCAGACCATGTTTTCAAAAGTTTTGTCTAGAGTGTTGTCTGCCCTGACGAAACACATGCGGAGTTACATTATATTCCCTGAGGAGGTTGATTTGGCCACTGTGAAGGGTGATTTTTATGCCCTTGGACATATTCCCAACATAATTGGTGCCATTGATGGGACCCATGTGGCCTTAGTCCCCCCAAAAGACGATGAGCAGGTGTACAGAAACAAGAAAAGTTACCATTCTATGAACGTCCAGGTGGTCTGTTTGGCTGACCAGTACATCTCCCATGTGAATGCCATGTTCCCTGGTTCAGTGCATGACGCATATGTGATGCGTAATAGCAGCATCCCTTATGTGATGGAACAGCTACAGAGACAACGTGTCTGGCTAATAGGTGACTCTGATTACCCCAACCTGCCTTGGCTATTGACCCCAGTGAGGAATCCCCGGACCAGGGCAGAGGAACGGTACAATGAGGCCCATGGGCGAACTAGGAGGATCATAGAAAGGACCTTTGGCCTCCTGAAGGCCAGGTTTAGGTGCCTGCATATGACAGGGGGATCCCTGATGTACTCACCAAAGAAGGTGTGCCAGATCATCGTGGCCTGCTGTATGCTTCACAATCTAGCATTGCGACGTCAGGTGCCTTTCCTGCAGGAGGATGGTCCAGATGGTGGTGTTGAAGCAGCTGTGGAGCCTGCGGAGAGTTAAGAGGAGGAAGACTCAGAGGACGACACAGACAACAGGGACAGAGTTATCCAACGGTATTTTCAGTAGCACACAGGTAAGAATCACCCACGCCATTTTACTTTTCCTGAAAGCCTCCTTCTTCTCAACTTTGTCTATGACCCCCCAGTTCTTTTAAACTGATGTTTGATTTTCCCTTCCCTTTTCAGTGCTGTATGACCCACTGCGTGACTTCTGCTTGGTTAGCCCATGGACTAATGCTTATTGATCTCGGTATGTGTTCAGCACAAAGTTAACAGAACATAATTGATCGGTAATGTGCTATACATTTGCAAATAATACAGCCTGACTCCTGATTGATTTCAGTGCATTGAGTGATTTATTTTTTGTGCTAGATAATGGTACATGATATTAACACGGTGATGGGTGGGGGTGGAGTAATGTCCATGGCAGAGTCCAGTTCTCAGTCTCACAGGTGCATTGTCCATAAGCCTGTGGAAGGATGGAGCAGGGGCAGTTCAAGGTTGGACAGGGTGGCAATGTGGGACAGTGGGATGACTTCAGGGGGTATCTCATGCTGGCGGGGGTCTTGACATCCTACTCTGTCTATTTTTTTGATCTCAGGCTCCTCTTGCAGGGTGGTTGTTCTTCAGCAGGAGGTGGGGTTCTGGTGGCCTGTCGTTGTGGTGGGGCCTCCTGTCCACTAGCGCCGGCGGAGGTGGTAGGCTGTTCCTGGTCCGGGCTAGTGACAGGGGCCCTGTGTGGTGCCACATGGTCCCGCAACGTGTCTTCTATCCGGTTGAGGGCCTGGACTATGCTCCCCATAGCGGTAGAGATGTTGGTGAGTTGATTGGTGAACCCCATGTAGCGTTCCTCCTGCTGTGCCTGGATCTCCTGGAACCTGGCCAGTACCGTCGCCATCGTCTCTTGGGAGTGGTGGTAGGCTGCCATGATGGTGGTGAGGGCCTCTTGGAGAGTGGGTTCCCTGGGCCTCTCCTCCCCCCCCTGTCGCACAGCAGCCCTCCGAGTTGCCCGGTTTCCCCCGGCCTCTTCTCCCCTGGATGATGTGCCCACTACCACTGCCCCCAGGTCCCTGTTGTTGTTGGGGTGGTGGGTTAGCCTGGGTGCCCTGTAGTGGCAGACACACCGCTGATTGACCTGTCCTAGAGACAGAGGCATGGGCCCGCTGGGTGGGAGCTGTGCTGTTGTTCCCAGAGGGGGTTGGGTCTGCTGTGGCCTGTGTGTGGGGAACCGACTGTCCAGAGGTCCCCGATGGTCCGGGCTGGTCATCAGGTTCCAGGTCGACAGAGCTGCTGTCATCACTGGGGGCCTCTTCCGGGGGGGGGATGGACATTTCTGGACCCTCCTGGCCGGTGTGTTGGCGTTCGGGTCCTGCATGGGGTAAGAGAGTATGGTTATTGTTTCTGTGTGTGCTATTGCGTGAGATTTATGGGTGCCCTTGTCCCCCAGTGCTGTCATTCCCTTGGGGGAGGTGTGTGGGGGTGTTTGGGGGGGTATGTGCAGTGGTCATGCTTAGGTGATGGGTGTCCATAGTTTGTGGTGGCATGCAGGGGTTGTGTTGGGTGGGTTGTGCTGGAGAGACATTCTCAGGGAGGATGTGTGATGGGGGGTTGGGGGTGAGGGTGGTGGTGGGGGTTAGCATGCTGGGGGGGGTGAAGTAGTTGAGATTGTACTTACCAGAGTCCATTCCTCCGTGTACTCCAGCGAGGCCATCAGGATGCAGGATGTTTAGTACCTCTTGCTCCCATGCTGTGAATTCGGGTGGAGTGGGTGGGGGTCCCCCGCCAGTCTTCTGCACTGCGATGTTGTGTCGCAAGACCATCGAGCGCACCTTTCCCCGTAAGTCGTTCCAGCGTTTGCGGATGTCGTCTCGATTTCTGGGATGCTGTCCCACCGCGTTGACCCTGTCCACGATCCGCTGCCATAGCTCCGCCTTCCTGGCTATAGTGGTGTGCTGCACCTGTGAGCCGAAGAGCTGGGGTTCAACTCTTATAATTTCCTCCACCATGACCCAGAGTTCTTGGTCCGAAAAGCGTGAGTGCCTTTGGGGTGCCATGGGGTGGTGTGGATGAGGTGTGGGGTGGTGTATATGGTGATGAGTGTGTTAGTGTGTGGTGCTTTGTGCTTCTATGTGGTGTGTGTGATGGTGTAGTGTGCCTCTGTGTGATGTAGCTCTCTATTCTGTGATGTGTCTCTCTCTCCTTCGTCTCTGATCTTCGGTCGTAGGGGTTTGTGGGTGATGTGGGTGTGTGTTTTATAGTTGATTGGATGTGTGGGAGTGTTGTTTGTATGTGTGTCAGGTGTGTGTATTTCAAATTGTCCAATGTGGCTGTGTTTTGGAGCTGTCTGTGTATTTTGAGCGCGGCGGTGTGTACCGCCAATGGAATACCGCGGTTGAAAGACCGCCGCGTGGATTCGTGGGTCAGAATGGCATGGGCGTGTTTGTGTTGGCGTGGCGGTGGAGGTTTGGTCATCTCCAGTTTTCCGCGGCCCGCTGATGAGGCGGCCTTCCTTGGATGTCGGGTTTTTGGTGGTTTCACAGTTGGTTGTCAGAATGACCGTGGCGGTTTACCACGGCCGCGGCGGTAGTATGGCGGAGTTCTGACCGGCGGTATAGGCCTTTTACCGCCGAGGTCAGAATGAGCCCCATTATTTCTAATAACAGTAATTTGTATAATTTATTTTCAGAGAACGGCTGAACCGCAAATGTTTAGAATAGTGTAGGCTATAGCATCTCAGTGATATTATTTGTGAAGTAAATGTTAGATTTTTGTTGCAATGGCATTTAAAGGTTCCATCTTTTCATGAATGTGTTACTTATGTTTCATTCTGAGGCATATATATTTTTATATCTTTTGTTTAGATATTGAATGCTCAATTGCATTCACTTTTTGAAGTTCGAGTCAACCTACAGATGACCTGATTCTTTACTGGTGGAGACACTGATAATGAAGCCACAGTGAAGATTACAGCATAACAGAAGCACATTTACTTTTCATATTCAGAATATACGGCCTCATTATGAGTTTTGCGGACCCATCGTGAGACCGTCAAACTCACAGGGAGGACACCAATGCCATGGTTATGACATATCCTCAACCTACTACAAAGTTCCCATCGGTCGTATTGTCAGGAACATTGCAATAGAGCGTTGTCGCTGGTCAGGCCGGCAGGAAAATTTCTACAAGCTAGCCCTCAGCTCCATTAAAGGAGCCGAGTGCGATCTCGCAGCACAGAGGGGGCAGAACAGCACCCTTGGAATGCGCACTGTCTACAAAGCAAACTGTGTGCATTCTGATAGTGCCAGGCGGGGGGGCCAGCACTGCCCATGCAACTAGCATGGGCAGTGAGGGGGCCACCCTGTGGCCCCAAGTACAAACCTAACCACCAGCCTTTCCATTTTGGTGAAACTGTCAGGGAACGGCTGGTTGTGAGGGGAGCTGTGATCAGCCAGGTGATGCTGAGTTCAGTGCTGCCCTGGCTCAGTACAACTTGGACCGCCGTCATGCTGTCGGGAACCATGTTCCTGGTAGGGACAGCTGTCCCTTTGAGGATCCACCTACTAGGATTGTAATTTGGCAGTCATACTGCTTGGAGTGTGGGAGTCTGACCATCAATGCGAGTGTGGCAGTCCTCAGACTGTGACAAATAAAGGACCAGCACCCTCTAAGGAATTGTGAACAACATTTTATGTTTTCTTACAGGTATGCACCATAAGCAGTTACGTAGACTACATAGGCAATTTTCAAAGCAGAGTTGGCTTATTTAGTTGTAATTGAAGTCCTTATTGTCCATAAGATCAAATTGTTAACTTTAGACCCTGCAGACCCGATTTACAAACAGCCTCCACACTCATGGCTAAGGTTCATTGTCATGGCGATCTCAGCACTGCAGTATCTAATTGCAGAGATCCCTCCATAAGTGTGGAAATCCTGTCACAACTGTGGAGCCTCGGCAATGGTTGTGGAGGCTCTTTGTGAACCAGGCCTTGCATCTATAAGGTCATCTTGATGAAATATTTTATACTGAAAGGCTCAGAATAAAATACACAGATAGCAAGGACTCAAAATAGCAAAGTACCATTGAAAAATTACCACAACACGCTACTTGTGTGATCTTTGGCAAACAAGTGGAAAGAAATTAAGGAGCACAACTAATTAAAAAGATGAACCACACCCCAAAACACAGGCCTACCATACTGCCTCATCACTGCAGTAGTGAACGCAACAGTTTCAAAGTCTGCTATTTTAATTACACTTGAGCCATTGAGAGAGATGCTTGGAATATTGTGAGAAAGTAGCCTCTTTCTAGCATGGCTAACCCCATATTTGGCCTATTTATCAGTGTATTTTTACTGTGTCACTGGGACCCTGCTAGTCAGGACCCCAGTGCTCATAGTTTGTGGCCTACATGTCAGTATGTTTTACTGTGTTGTCAGTATGCTTGACAGTGTCATTGGAGTCTTGATAATCAGAACTCAAGTGCATATGCTTTCTCTGGTTCCAAAATTGTGCTAATCCAGTATTCCACTGTAATTCGGCATATTGGGCCCTCTTATAAGTCCCCAGTATAAGGTACCTAGGTACCCAGTGCATTGGGGTTCCAGGAGATGCTTATGGGCTGCAGCATTTCTTTTGCCACCCATAAGGAGCTCATACAAACACCTCTTCAGGACTTCCATTGCAGCCTGAGTGAAGTAGTGTAAGCACTATTTAACAGTCATTTACACTGCACCAGGTCACCTCTATGTCTAAACTTCAGACCCTGAAGGTTAGGTGCATAGCACCTGTATGTGAGGGCACCCCTGCCCTAGCAGAGGTTCCCCCACCCCATCCAGGCCCATTTTCCCGGGCTTTGTGAATGTGGGGGCACCATTATAAGTGTGCACTATATCGGTCATTACATATATGCAGCTTTACAATGTTAACTCTGAATATGGCTATGTGAGGTGTCTAACAACTGTGAATTGTACCACAATACTGATTCCAGTATTGGTTGCACAATCACATGCACACTGGGAGCTCCACCATGGCCCTCAAGTACTGTCATACCAGCCTTCTGAGGTTGTCACTGCAGCCCCAGCTGCTGATATCACACAGACAGGCTTCTGCCCTCCTGGGGCTTGAGCAGCTCAATCCCAGGAAGGCAGAACAATGCATTTCCTTTAGGCGAAAGGTGTTACAGGCATGGGAGGGGTATCCGCCCAGAGGTTCTGGAAATGCTTTGAAGGGCACAGATGGTGCCCTCCTTACATAATCCAGTTTAAACCGGTTCAGGGACCCCCAATACCTGCTCTGGCATGAAACTGGACAAAGAAAAGGGGAGTGACACCTCCCCTGTCCATCATCAACCAAGGGGTGGTGCCCAGAGCTCCTCCAGAGTGTCCCTGGATTCTGCCATCTTGTTTTCAAGATGGTCAGGAAACTCTGGGAGCATACGAGTGGCCATTGCCAGGAGGTGATGTCAGTGAGCCCCCCTGATAGGTCCATACCTGGTTAGGTGACTAATCTACCTCTGAGTGCTATTTAGGGTCTCTCCTCTGGGTGTTTCTTCAGATTCAGATTGCAAGACTCCAGCAGGAATCCTCTGCATCCTTTACTTTATCTTCTAACGACAGATCAACCGCTGACTTCTCCAGGAACTCTGCAAAACTGGAACAAAGAAGCAAAGACGCCTTCTGCAACCTTGTAACTTCAGCTTCTGCTAGCAACTGCAACAGTTTCCAGGTCGTGCACACTCCAAGGACTGCCTGTCTTCATCCTGCACCAGAAGGACTGAAGAAATCTCCTGTGGAGTGACGGAGTCACTTCCTTGCTTTAGCAGGCACCTCTCAGCAGTGACGACTGGATCCTGGAACACAGGTGGTAGACCAAAGTGATCAAGACTGCCCAAATGTCCAACTGTCCAAATTTGGTGGAGGTAAGAGCTTTCCTCCCCAAGCCAGGCAGTACACCTGTGCACTATGTTTTTTGTACCTCCCAGGGCTTCTGCGCACTGCTACAAGGAATCCTTCGTGCACAGCGTAGCCCAGGTCCCCAGCACTCTATGCTGTGATGCTCAGCTCCCTGAGTTGTTCTCCACCAGCACTGGATACCTTTGTGTAGTGATGTAACAATCATGACTTGTAGCTGCTTTGTCCCCATGTCCTTGAATGCCTGTTGCTACTGCCTGGTTTTCTGAGAGCTCTCTGAAGTGCTGAGAGCCCCCTCTGTCTACTCAGTCCGAGTTGAGACCTCCAGGTCCCTCCTGGGCCCAGGTAGCGCTTTTGCCTGCCAAACACGTCTTTTGCGTGAGCCAAGGCTTGTAGGTGGAATCCAATGATGAAGACCAGCCTGCATTCTCCTACTCGATGTGTGATATCTCTTGCACCAAACAGAAACCTGCAGCTGTCTTCTTTGGTGCATCTCTGAATTTTTCTTCCAACCGGAGGATCCACTTTTACACCTTCATCCAGGTTAGCAGGGGCTCCTGTTAAGCCTGGACTCTTCAGCTGTTCTTGGACTTGGTCTCCTCTCTCTGGAGGAATTCAGGCACAGGAATCCATCACTGATGTCTTGCAGTCTTGGCTTTTGTATAATTCTTTATCACAACTTCTAGTGTGTTCTGAGGAAACCTGCTGTACTTTACTCCTGCTTTCTGGGCTCTGGGGTGGGGTACTTTACTTACCTTTGGTGTTTTCTTACACTCTCAGCGCCCCTCTACACACTACTCTTGCCTAGGTGGGAAACCGACATTCGCATTCCACTATTTTAGTATATGGTTTGTGCTCCTCCTAGGCCTATTGTAACCTATTGTTATTTTCAAAAAGTGTCTTAAGTATTTTAAAAGCAAACAAAGTCTCTGGTTTGCATGCAAAATCCCCGCAAATAACCGCTGAGGAGGAGATGTGTGGAAACAAAGGGGTATGCGCCAATTTCTCTGGCTGCACACAGCGGTGTGTTGATTAGTTTTCTCAAAGGGACAACTGTGCGTCGATTTTCGGTGCTCGGTCGTGGATCCTATTCAGGTTGCAGGGTTTTCGGATGCCCCTCGGATTATGTGTGGATTTCCTGCGCTGGCAGGACGAAGTCACAGGAGCTGCATTGATTCGCAGGGTGCTGCGTCTAATTTTCTACCGCACAGCAGGCGCTGTGTCGATTCCTCTCTGGAAGTTGGGCTGCGTCATTCCAGTTTGGCTGTGCGTCAATCCAGTGGGCCTTGCGTTGAATTTCTGGTCACCACGCTGGCACTGCATTGATCTTCTTGGTGCAAAGTCGGGCTGCGTCATTCTGGTTCGGCGTGCAGTGACATTTTCACCACAGTGCAGGCTGTGCGTCATTTCTGGCAGGCTGTGCATCGAATTTCGCTGCATAAGGAGTCCTTCCTGAAGAGATGAGGTCTTTTTAGTCTTGAGACTTCAGGGAACAGGAAGCAAGCTCTATCCAAGCCCTTGGAGAGCACTTCTTCACCTCAGCCAGAGAGCAGCAAGACAGCAGAGCAACAGCAAGGCAGCAGTCCTTCACAGAAAGCATACAGGTGGGTCCTTTGGGCAGCCAGGCAGACCTTCTTGGCAGGATGCAGGTTCTGGTTCCAGTTTCTTCTCCAGGAAGTGTCTGAGTTGGTAGGGGCAGAGGCCCTGTTTAAATACCCAAATGCACCTTTGAAGTGGGGGAGACTTCAAAGAGTGGCTTAGAAGTGTACAAGGTCCCCTTTCAGTTCAATCCTGTCTGCCAGGGTCCCAGTAGGGGGTGTGGTAGTTCTTTGTGTTAGGGCAGGCTATTGTCCTTTGACATGCAAGTGTCAAGCCCTCCACCCTCCCAGCCCAGGAAGACCCATTCAAAATGCAGATGTATGCAAGTGAGTTTGAGTATCCTGTGTTTGGGGTGTGTCTGAGTGAATGCACAAGGGAGCTGTCAACTAAACCCAGCCAGACGTGGATTGTGGGGCACAGAAGGATTTAAGTGCAGAGAAATGCTAACTTTCTAAAAGTAGCAATTCTAAAATAGTAATATTATTTCCAACTTTACCAGTCAGCAGGAGTTTGTTTCACCAATCTGGCCATACTAAATATGACCTTCCTACTCCTTTCAGCTCAGCAGCTACCACTCAAACATTGTATGAGTAAATTAAGAAATCCATTTGGGTATGATCCAATGTTACCATGTTTAAAGGAGGCAAGCATATGCACTTTAGCTCTGGTAAAGTGTGCAGAGTCTTAAAACCAGCAAAAACAGTATCTAAAAAGTGGAGCGAGACAGGCAAAAAGTTAGGGGTGACCACCCTAAGGCTGTCAGGTCTAACAGTTATGTATAATACTTACCTCCTAAGGGAGTATAGCCTCTAAGATATTTTCAGCCTTGTGTCACTAAAAGAAAGTACCTTTATTTTTAGTAACACTGAGTATTGTCTTTCTTGTGTGTAAGTACTGTGTGACTACAGTGGTATTGTAAGAGATTTGCATGTCTCCTAGTTCAGCCTTAGCTGCTCTGCCTACAGCTACTTCTGAACAGCCTAGCTTCTAGACACTGACTACATTTCACTAATAAGGGATAACTGGAACAAGTATAAGGTGTAGGTACCTTTGGTACCCACTACAAACTAGGCCAGCCTCCTACAAATATTTAATGAAGTAAGAAGATATCAGTCTTGCATGTAAGTGCTGCACATGTGTTGTATAGTGAAAATAATTTGTTTCATCCTATGAACATCAGTAAACTGAATGGATAAGGGCAGAAACTGGCTGCTCAGTTCAATCATCATGCTACACTGCAACATCAAGTACTTGAAATAGGACATGTTCATCCAGAATGTGCTGTTGTGAGCACTTTACCAAATACACTTCAGCAAGCATTGACAAAGATTATTTCCACAAGTCCAGATATTGAGCTATATCTCCAACGGAGAACATTGTCATGGGAGATTCCTGTGTTTAAAGTAGTTGATGATCTTGAGGCTCAAGCTAGCTGGACAACTCAAGTCAAATTGGAGCTTCTGAGATCCATAAATTGAAGCACATTATAGAGATAATGGCCCTCATTATGACCCTGGCAGTGGGTGATAAAGTGGGGGTAATACGACCAATAGGCTGGCGCTAAATTCTGCCAAATTATGACCATGGCAGTGATATCTCCGATAGACAACCTATATACCACACCAACCACAAGGGCGGAAACAATAGCCACCACAGCGGTAGCCGCCTACAGCCAGGCGGAAGTCATTGTTTTGCCGACCATATTAAGACCCTGCAAACCACTACCTTTTCTGGGCGGTACCAACGCCATTAACAGCCTGGTGGAAACAGAGCACAAAAGTCAAAGGACTCACCATTGGAGACACAGAGAAGAAGCATGACGTCATGGAATCCGAACTGCTAGTCTTCCCGATGATCTTCTACGTTATGCTCCACCTGGAACACCAACGCTGATGAAGACGACAACGATGAGTACAGCTGCCTAGCACACAAGGGAGGGAAGGAGGAAAACAGGAGTGACACACATACGCACAACACACCCCATTCACCCACACACACCACACACACAACCAGCTGCAATACTAAAATAATTTGACACCGAAAATTGACAGTATTTTGCAAGGACAACAGGAATTGACGAAAATGATTGTCATCAGTTCAACATCAAAATTAATAATCCGATTTGGCCATGAAACAGATATGTACACTTGTATAGAAAAGGGACACTGTCCAGCCCAAAGTTCAAAGGCCTCACAAGGACACAGGGCACAGTCGAAGGGCCACCTCAAAATCTGAGCACATCCGGATAGAATACTGCAGAGGCATCATTTTGCAAATAGGCAGGCACCTCAGGGGGAGGGGGGCCCCTCAGCCGGATGCGGGAACAAGCCCACTGGTTCTGGAGGGGGAAACCTGCCCATTGCTCTGTCCCAGCCAGAGCAAGGCCACAGTCTCTCAAGTGGGTGACTAACCCACTGGTTCCTGGACGTGGCAACATGCCCATTGCTTTGTCCGGGGGAGTGCATGGCCACAGTCTCTCAAGTGGGTGACTTGCCCACTGGTCCTGGAGGGGGCAGCCCGCACAGCAGCCCATGGAGGGTGGCCTACATGGTGCCCGCCAATGGTGATGGCTGCATGCTGGTGGTGGTTGGGGGAGGCTCCTGGACAATCCCTCCACTCTGTGATGGCAGCACATCCACGGCTTGCAGTGAGGGCCTTGTGACAGCTGCTGGTGGTGGCAGTGTTGCCTGACAGCTTCCGCTGGTGTAGTGTGCCTCTTCTCCTGGTCATGGGTTGGGGGTCCCTTACCCTTTCTGGCAGGTGTGGATGGGCTCTTCCCTTCTCTGCCTGTTGGTGCAGGTTCCTTCCCCTTCTTCCCAGCTGGAGCAGGCTCCTTCCCCTTCTTCCCAGCTGGTGCAGGCCCCTTCCCCTTCCTCACAGACGGTGCCGGACTCTTCCCTTTCATCCTGCCTCCTTCCCCTTCAGTGTTGTTGTTCTACCACTGCCCCGTGGACTGTTTGGCTGAGGAGCTGGGCTGTGTCCTTGCTACCTTGCCATTATGTTCAGGACAGGGGTAGGGAAGAGGTCAAGTTGGGCAAGGAAAAGCTTTTTAGGGACGTTAGAGCAGGAGCAGGGAGGAGCAATGTGAGTGAGGATGAGGGAGCGGTTGTTGGATTTTGGTGCAGGTGCATGGGCTGTATGCTGTTGTGAGGTGGATGGCTGTTGGGTGTCTGAGTGCTTGCGTTTGTGTTCTTTAGGAGGGGGACAGACACGGTGGTAGAAGACACAGGGGATGCGTGCATGGATGTTGTGGAGGTGTCTGTCAGTGAGGTGGGTGTTATGCTTGGTGTGGTGATGATACTGCGAGTGGATATTGATGAAGTGCATGCAGGTGTGAATGTGGATGTAACTGGGTGGGAGGTAGAGGAGGAGGAGGAGGAGGAGGAGGGAAGAAAGTGAAGGCAGTGGATGTTGTCAGGTCTGAAACTGAATGGTATTTGTGTGAGTGCTTGTGGAATGAAGTGTGGTACTTGTGTTTGCCTGTGCCACTCTTGTGTGTTGTCTTGTGTTCATGCTCGTCTGTAAGAGTGCTTGGGATGGGTTGAGTCTGGGGAGAATGGGACTTGGAAGTGGAATTTGGAGGAAGGATGGTAGAAACAGGGACAATGGCTGCCATCAGAGAGGAGGCAGAGACTGAATCGATCTCTGTTGGGCCTCCAATCTACTGTGAATGCCCCCAGGAATGAATTGCATTGCTGCATCTGGGATGCCAGCCCCTGGGTGGCATTCACAATGGTTGATTACCCTACAGAGATGGATCTCAGGAGGTCAATAGACTCCTCACTCAGGGCAGCAGGGCTCATTGGGGCAGGACCCTCTTGGGTGAGTGGGCTTGGGCAACTCGCTGAGGGGCTACTGGGAGGGCGGTGCTGGCATGGGGGTGGTGGCTGTACCTGCACCTGGGGTGGTCACAGAGGTGTCCGCCACCACCAGGGAGCTCCCATCAGAGGAGGTATCTAAGTCTGTGTTGTCCCCCCAGCCTCTGCTGCTCCCCTTACCCTTCCATCCCACTGGTTCTCCCCAGCCCCCACCCACCCTTACACAATGCCTTCACACACATCACCAGGCCTTCATGCCACATGCATTGTGCCCACAGTGTACTCATCTTTTGGTCAGGAGTCCTTACAGCAGTCCCTACTGGGGTATGACCCCATCTACCATTCGCTCCAACTACTCAGAAGTGAATGCTGGGGCCCTTTCCCCGGTCACATGGGCCATGGTAGGTTCCAGACACAGGTCACTGCAGCACATGCAGTATTGGTCCTCTCCTGTGTAGGTCAGGAAACAAGCGAGGAATGTGAAATAAGATGGCTGTCACATCCCTAGTGGTGCATACTGTCACCACTGGCGTAGATCCCCATTGGCCACTGTACCCCATAGGGCCCAATATTATCAAATGAGGAATTGGACAGCTGTTCACGACCGCCTACCGCCACTGCGCCCAACATCGGCGGAATTACCACACTTCCACCTGTCCCTCCACACAGGACAGGCGGTCGCCATTTCAGGGGGGTGAACAGGCCTATCGATAATTGCTGCGTCACAGGAAAAATAGGCACATACTTTGAAATTACACTGTCCCAAAACATGATTGCATGATGTGGACTGCTGTTGTGGTATAGCTGTTCAAATTGTGACAGCCTACCCACTCTTGTGTCCCTTAGATATCTATCGCTGCTGATGAATAGGAGATGGAGCCAAACCCCTGTTTACTGACCCCTGGTGGACTTTGCTACACTAGAGGACTGGCACATTATCCTCACCTATAGACTGAACAGGGCCACAATCACAGAGCTTTGTGCTCATTTGGAACCTGACCTGATCTCAGCTATCCGTCATTTGACTGGGAAACCCCCACTTGTGCAGGTTCTATCAGTGCTCCATTTCCTGGCAACTGGTACTTTCCAAGTGACAGTGGGCTTGGCAGCAGGAATGTCACAGCCAATGTTCTCAATCATGCTGGCAAGAGTCTTCTCTGCCCTTATGAAACACATGTGCATCTACTTTGCTTTCCCCCAGGTGGAGGATTTGGCCACTGTGAAGGCCAAGTTTTATTCAATGGGACATATCCCCAATATAATTGGGGCAATTGAAGGAACACATATTGCGTTTGTCCTCCCCCTCCGGCAAAATGAGCATGTGTTCAGGAATCGTAAGAGTTTCTGCTCCATGAATGTGCAGATTGTGTGCCTGGTGGACCACTACATCTCCCACGTCAATGCTAAGTATTCTGGGTCGGCGCATGATGCCTTGTCCTAAGGAATAACAGCATCCCAAATGGGATGTCCCAACTACAGAGGCACAGGGTGTGGCTAATAGGTGAGCCTTGGTACCCACCCACTATATGTTGGTGCATGCCTATGCTGTTGGCCATATAGAATAGTGTGTGGATAAATGCTGTCCCTCAATATTTTCAGGTGACTCTGGTTATCCAAACATATCATGGCTGCTGACCCCTATGAGGAATGCCAGGAGAAGGGCAATTTTATTTTTATAATGAGACACATGGGCGAATTGGAAGGATCATTGAGAGGACCTATGGCCTCCTGAAGGCCAGGTTCAGGTGTCTCTATCTGACAGGTGGATCCCTATGCTACTCACCCAAGAAGGATTGCCAGATAGTAGTGGTGTGCTGCATGTTGCACAACCTGGCCGTCAGAGGCCAGGTACCTTTTATGTAGGAGGAGACTGGAGATGCCCCTGTGGCAGCAGTGGACCCTGAGGACAGTGGGGATGAGGAGGCAGAGGATGAGGATGTGGACAACTGAACATTGGTGATACGTCAGTACTTTCAATGACACACAGATGAGACAGTGCGACTTCGCATTTCTATGACTATTGGAGTATTCTGTGTGATATTGGCATGCTGGCATTACACTCTTCTTTCACCTACTTACTGTTACCTTTGGATATTCATTTTACAGATGTTGGTGATTTGACAACATAGGTCTGATATGATCACAACAGCCAGCAACAGGTCATTACTTCTATGATCATACTATTTACAGTTCATTTATAATGGTTGTAGCTGTTTCAAACAATACAAATTTGCAATACATGAAAAACTAGTAGTCGAGTTTTATCTAAGGGTGTTTATTGTTGTGTGAAAATATAGAGAGGAAAGTGCAATGGAATGGGGTGATGATGGAGGAAAGTCAGGGTATTGTTCCAGTCTGTTTGTAGCACAGGTGCATTGTCCATGGGGACATAGGAAGGGGAGCAATGGCACTTCAATATGGACAAGGTGACTGAGTTGGACACAAGGAGAACAGCCAGGAGAGTCTCATTTCCTGGTGGTGGTCTTGGCAAGTGTCTCTGGCTTTTGTCTGATTCGCAGGGAACGTTTGCGGGCTGGTTCACCTTCTGCAGGGAGAGGGGTGCTGGTGGCCTGTTGGTTCTGTGGCAGGGCCTCCTGTCCACTAGCAGCAGTGGAAGTGGAGGGCTGTTCAGATGACTAGCTAGTGGCAGGGGCCCATTGGTGTGCTGTTGCCTCCCTCATGATGTTGACCATGTCTGCCAGCACCCCTGCTATGGAGATCAGGGTGGTGTTGATGGCCTGCAAGTCTTCCCTGATCCCCCGATACTGTCCCTCATGCAGCTGCCCGTTCTCCTGCAAGTTGTCTAGGATCTGGCCCATCGTGTCCTGGAAATGTTGGTAGGCTCCCAGGATCTCGGAGAGTGCCTCCTGGAGAGCCAGTTCCCTGGTCCTGTCCTCCCCCTGGCACACAGCAGTCCTCACAGTTTCCCTGTTGGCCTGTGCCTCTGTCCCCTAACTGGTGTGGCCACTGCCACTGACCCCAGGTCCCTGATTGTCTTGTGTGTGAGGTGTGGCCTGGGGTCCCTGTACAGGTGGGCACACTGCTGATTGACGTGTCCTGGGGACAGAGGTGTGGGTATGCTGGGTGGGTGCTGAGGGATTGGTTCCTGATGGTGGACGCTCTCTGGTGGTCTGTAAGTGGGCTTGGGGGACCGGCTGTCCAGTGGTCCGTGATGGGTCAGGTAGGTCATCCTGATCATGAAGTCCAGAGTTACTGTCATCACTGTGGGCCTCTTCTGTTGGGGGCATTGGGTAGTGGTGGCACCTCCTCTCCAGTGACATTGGCTGGGGTACCTTTGGGGATTTAAATGATGTATTATGCTTAAAGTGTATGACATTTGTACTTCTGTAGCTTCCCCTCTATGGTTGTTGTTACTGTAGGAAAGTAGCCTCTATCTAGCATAGTAACCCCCACTTTTGGCCTGTTTGTGAGTGTGTGTCAGTGTGTTTTACTGTGTCACTGGGATCCTGCTTGCCAGGACCCCAGTGCTCATAGATAAAAACATATATGTCAACATGTTTTGCCTGTCTCACTGGGACCCTGCTAGCCAGGACCCCAGTGTTCATAGTTTGTGGCATGTGTAGTGCCTATCTGTGTCACTGAAGATCTGCTAACCACAACCTCAGTGATAATGCTCTCTCTGTTTTTAAATGTGTCACTGTAGGCCAGTGACTACATTTACCAATTCAATTGTCATACTGGACCCCCTTATAAATCCCTAGTAAGTTGTACCTAGGTACCCAGGGCATTGGGATTCCAGAAGATCCATATGGGCTGCAGCATTTCTTTTGCCATCCATAAGGAGCTCAGACAAACCCTTACATAGGACTGCCATTTCATCCTGTGTGAAATAGTGTGCACACTTTTTCACAGCCATTTTCACTGCCCTTAAGTAACTTATAAGTCACCTATATGTCTAACCTTCCCTTGCTGAAGGTTAGGTGCACTGTTACTAAGTGTGAGGGCACCCTTCCACTAGCAAAGGTGCCCCCATACAGTTCAGGGCCATTTCCCCGGACTTTATGAGTGCGAGGACGCCATTACATGCGTGCACTACATATAGGTCAATACCTATATGTAGCTTCACGATGGTAACTCCGAATATGGCCATGTAACATGTCTAAGATCATGGAATTGTCCCCCCATTCCAAATATGGTGTTGGGGAGCAAATTCCATGCATCCTGGGGCTCCACCATGGACCCCCTGTACTGCCAAACCAGCTCTCTGAGGCTTGCACTGCAGCTACAGCTGCTGCCACCTTGCAGACAGGGTTCTGCCCTCCGGGAATCTGGGCAGCCCAGTCCCAGGAAGGCAGAACAAAGCAATTCCTCTGAGAGCAGGATGTAACACCCTCTCCCTTTGGAAATAGTTGTTACAGGCTGGGGAGGGATAGCCTCCCCCAGCCTCTGTAAATGCTTTGTAGGGCACAGATGGTGCCTTCCTTGCATAAACCAATCTACACTAGTTCAGGAACCCCTACTCCACTGCTCTGGTGGGAAACTGGACAAAGGAAAGGGGAGTGACCACTCCCTTGTCCATCACCACCCCAGGGGTGGTGCCCAGAGCTCCTCCAGTGTGTCCCAGACTTCAGCCATCTTGCTTTGCAAGGTGTAGAGGCGCTCTGGAGGCCTCTGAGTGGCCAGTACCAGCAGGTGATGTCAGAGACCCCTCCTGATAGGTCCTTAGCTGATAAGGTAGCCAATCCCCCCTCTCAGAGATATTTAGGGTCTCTCCTGTGGATTCTCTTCAGATTCTGCTTGCAAGTTTACTTCAGGAATCCTCTGCAACAACTTCAGCTCCTCTGACCTCGAATCAACCGCAGCCTTCTCCAAGAAATGCTGTTAACTGCAACAAAGTGTCTACAAGAGGCACTTTTCTTCAGCAACCTCAGCTCCAAGTCAGCAACTGCAACAGCTTCCACGGTGTGCATGCTCTGGGGACTCCCTGTCTTCATCCTGCACCAGAAGGACCGAAGAAATCTCCTGTGGAGTGATGGAGTCACTCCCCTGCTCCAAGCATGCACCTTCCAAGGTGACGACTGGTACCCTGGGACTCCTCTCACAGCAACGAGCATGCTCCTAAGGATACAGAGAGTGGACATCATCGACATAGACTGTCCTGAGGTCCTGCTGACACAATTTGGAGGAGGTAAGGCCTTGCCTTTCCCGAGATTGATGGTACCCCTGTGTAACGCATCTTCCTTGCCTCCTGAGGCCTATGTGCACTCTTTGCAAAATTCCTTCATGCACAGCATGGCCCAGGTCCCCAGCACTCCATCCTGAAACGTTCAACTCGCTGAGTTGTTCTCCGGCGGCATGGGACCTTCTTTTGTCGTGCTGCATCAACTGCATTTTGCACCACCTTTGAGCCCGGAAACTGTGACTCCTGGGGGTGCTAGCTGGCATCCTGAGGGCTCTCTGAAGTGCTGGGAGCCCCCTCGTCCTCCTCACACAGAGTTGAGGCTCCCAGGTCTCTCCTGGGTCCATCCAGCACCATTTTGACACAAAACGTACTTTTGTCGTAGCTAAGGCTTGTTGGCGACTTCCAACACAAAATCTTGTCTGCTATGATCTTCACACCATGGGACATCTTTTCACTAACCGGGGACTCTTCTTTTACACCCTCTTCTGGGTTGGCAGGGGCTCCTGTCCTTCCTGGAACTTCTTTCGACTTATGGACTTGGCAGGTCTTCAGGTCCAATAATCCAGCAGTTGTTCTTTGCAGACTTGGTTGGCTGCTGCAAAATCCCAAAAACGAGTTGTAGTGTATCCGAAGGAAACTTGCAGTACTTTACTCCTGATTTTCGGGGCTCTGGGGTGGGGTAATTTACTTACCTTTACTGTATTCTTACTCTCCCAGCAATTCTGCACACACTACACTTGTCTAGGGTAGAATTTGTGATTCACATTCCACTTTCTTAGTATATGGTTAGTGTTGCCCCTAGACCTATTTTCTCCCATTGCATTCTATAGGATTTCCTGCTGTTTGCATTGTTCTGTGACTCTTTGCTTGTCTAATTTTGGTGTCTAGTGTATATATTGTGTGTAATACTTACCTCCAGAAGTAGTATTGTCTATAAGATATTTTTGGTACTGTGCCAACCAAATAAATACCTTTATTTTTGGTAACACTGAGTATTGTCTTTACTTGTGTATAAGTACTGTGTAACTATAAGTGGTATTGCATGAGCTTTGCATGTCTCCTAGTTCAGTCTAAGCTGCTCTGCTATAGCTAACTCTATCAACCTAAGCTCCTAGACCACTACTACTTCACTAATAAGGGATAACTGGACCTGGTATACAGTGTAAGTACCCAGGGTACCCACTACAAACCAGGCCAGCCTCCTACAGTACCCTGCCAGCTTTTGCTTGTGTGTGTTGGTGAATTGTGGGAATGTTAGTTTCCCACTGCTGGGCATGCTTTAGTGATCAGTTTCCTTGCAGGGCTGGGAGGGGTGTCCGTGCATTGGTACAACATGCAGGCCCTGGCAGTTGGATTAGTGAGATGTTTTAGAAGAGTGTGCGGGATGTGGTGGAGGGATGGGAGTGAGGGTGAGGGTGTGTGATGGCATGCAGGTATGGGGAGTGATAATTGTTTAAAGTTGACTTACCAGTGTCCAGTCCTCTGCCAACTCTGGCCAGTCCCTCAGGATGCAATATTGCCAGTACTTGCTCCTCCAATGCTGTGAGTTGTGGGGGAGGAGGTTGGGGTCCACTGCCAGTCCTCTGTACAGCTAGTTGGTATCTTGCAGCAATGGTCTGTACCTTCTCCAGTAGGTCGTTCCACCTCTTCCTGATGTCGTCCCTTGTTCTTGGGTGCTGTCTCACGGCGTTGACCCTGTCCACGTTTCTCCGCCATAGAACCATCCTCCTTCCTATTGATATCTGCTGCACCTGTGCTGCAAACAGCTGAGGCTCTACCCTGACAAACTCCTCCACCATGACCCTTAACTCCACCTCAGCGAAACAGGGGTGCCTTTGTGGTGCCATGGTTGTTCTGTGATGTGTGTTGGTGAGGGTGTGGTGGGGTGTGTGAGGGGTGTATGTGGAGTGTATGTCTATTTGTCTCTGTGTTCTTCTTCTCAGTCTCCTGGTGGCAATAGTTGTCCGTAAAGGGTTGTGGTCAATGTGGGTGTGTGTTTTATAGTGGTGTGGATGTGTCGGTGTGGTGTGTGTATGGTTGTCAGATGTGAGTTTTTGATATAGGCCAATGTGTGTTGTTTTATATGTGGGTGTCCATTATGAGCGCAGCGGTATGTAGTGCCAATGGTTTACCGATGTTGAATGTCCGCTGTGGTAATTCGTGGGTCATAATGTGATGGGCGTTGTTCTGCTGGCGTAACAGTGTGGGTTTTGGGACTTCCCGTTTATCACTGACCTTTGGGCTGGCAGATTTGTGTATGTGACTGTATTCTGTCGGATTGGTGTGTGTGTGTCATAATATGGTGAACTGATATTCACCAGTGCGGCAGTAAGTTGGTGGCCATCAGCATGGCGGTAAGTGGGATTTACCCCCAATGTCATAATGAGGACCTATGTGTGGACTTGATACCAGGAGAGATCAATCTCTGTGATCAAAAGGACTGCTATTACAGAAGTGGATACAATAATTTGATGAATAGGAGAAAGAATGAGTGAACAGACGAGTGGAAGGACAGGTGAAAGATAGGCAGAGCAAAGGGGAATTCAAGAGAGTCGATGGATGGATGGATGGATGAATGGATGGGAAATCAAATGGAAAAGTATGGAATGACAAAATGTAAAAGTGAAATAGCAGATAGAAGTGGGCGGATGGAAGTGTGAGAAGATGAATGAATCAATGTTTGTATGGAATGAACCATGGGCTTTGCTTGGTGCCTTCAGAGCTTTGGTTCTATGTGTGGGATATTTAAAATTTCTGGCTCCTCCCACGGTTGTCGAACTGCATTCAACATGCGTCCTGAATGTGCCAGTCCCAAAAGATATTTGCATTCTGTCCTGGAACATGCACATATGTGTGTGGAGGTAAATTAATGTTTTCTGTAATTAAACAATGTAAATAGAATGCAACAAATTCTGCATTTTTCAAATTAATTAATCATTGTGTTATCTTTTACCATGCACTGGTTAACCAGCACAAAATTGATGCGCCTCATCAAGCTGTCTAGGCTGCAGATATATAAGTCAGGAGGTGAAAGAACACTGGAGGTTATATACTTAGGACCATATTTACAAGAAAATGATGCAGAAGAGTGAGGGTTGCCACCATTGAGCGCCACACTGCACCATGAGGAAGGTGCAGGGATGTGTTGTATTTACAGCAATATGACGTATCCCTGTACTTTTCTCTGCATTGGTGCACCTGTTGCAAAGGTGCCTGCATTGCAAGGATGATTGTTTATGTGCACATAAACAATCATTAATGGTGTTTTCCTCCTAAGTACGCTGCAGAATGCAGCACACATAGAGAGAGCTGAAAATGATGAGAAATAAAGGTATTTTTCCTTGTTGCACCATATTTATGCCACCGCTGGGGCAGCGTAGAAATCTGACGCATTCCCAGATTTATGAAACCTTGCAAATCTGTGAATGCATCAGATTCTAGTTGCATGGGAACACCCATAGCAATAACCATGGAATGCCCCATTCACGCATAGTTAAACATGAAAGGGGAGCCATATTTACCAGGCCATGAAAATCCAGCAAGGTGACTTTACATGACCTTGTAAATATATACAAGCACATTGCGCCACCGGAGTGTCAGAAAAGTGATGCTCTGGAGGCGTTATTGTGCTGCAGGGGTGTTGTAAATATGTTACAGAAACATTGTGGGGCATATTTAATAGAAATGGCGCTGCACACAGTGTAGCTCCACTTTTCCTGAGCCGCTTAGACCTCCCCTAATACCACCATGTGTGTGCCATACTTAAAATATGGCGAATCATGGCAGTAGTTAAGGGGACTCATATCAGAATTTTTGATGCTAGTCTGTAGCTTTGCAGGGTTAGCATAACATTTTTTGACACTAATCCTGCAAAGCTCATTGAGGCCCGTTGTAATCAATGGTGTGCCTCCTTTTAACACCTGCAATAAGCAGACGTTGAAAGTGTCAAAAAAAATATCTCTTAGATTTGCGCCACTTTTTTGGCCACCCTAACGGTGGAACGTCCCCTTTGCTTACATTATGCCTGGAGCAGGCATAATGTAGCACGGAGGGTTACAAAGTGGCACAATGCATACATTGCGCCACTTTGTAAATATGGAGAAGCGATTTTGGCCTCATTGGGCCGCATTAGCGTAAAAATAAATTATGCTAATGTGGTGCAATAAATAAATAAATAAGTCCCTAAGTCAGGAATATTTGTTGTTCTGGGCACTCTCATGCCTAGTGACTAATTTTAAAATGTTCTTCGACTAAGAAACCATCAGTTTGGGAGGCAAATATGTTATTATGTCAATTTTTCCACATTACCAGCTCTTACTGTAATGACTAAAACAATTGTGAGTTTATTGCAAGCCTTAACCAATCACATCGAAACAGATCTTCTTGTAATCTTGCTGTTCAGATCACCAAGATCTCCCTCGTTGGCACAGAAACGGTGCTCGGCCTCAAAGTAAGAAAGGAAACTGTGCATTGATCTCTTGAGTTGGTACTGAAAGCATCATCACTTGGAGTGCATTGCCACCTCTCTTCCCTTGAGCCCCGCTGCCACTGCACCTAATGGACTGTTGGCATTAGTGATGCCTATCTCTCTAAGTTCAAAAGGCTGTGCTATTTCAATGGCCTCTACCCAGTCGTTGCCATATTAAATAAAGACAGTCCAGTTGGATTTGCCAACGCTTTATAAATAGCAATCGTTTATCAACAGAAAAGAGGAAGAAGTTTTCTGTGTACTTAACAACTTTTCATATCGATTCAACAATCATCAGTGACTAGTCAAAACATGTCAAGAAACCTTCTTTCTTAAAATGAATCTGCTGATACAGTCTGTATCCTACAGGCATATTCAATAAAATGTCTGAAATAATTGGATTCTCTTGTCACCGCAAATAAACGAAGGATACCTTTACCAGAACCAAAGGACCATTATCTATTGAAAGAGAAATTTAATTTATGCTCTTGCTTTTGCTCTCATTATTAACTTTCAGATGCTGTAGCTCTTTTATCTTTTATAGGAAGCTCTTTTCCCAATTTTTATTCAGGTTTCCTTTGAAAATGTTGTATTCAGATAAGTACTCTCATTATGCTTTTTAGAACGATAAATAGTTCAATACTTTCGCTTTGTATCTTTTCATCTGCAACTGATCATTAAAAAACCTGCATCATTCGTTCAGAAAAATGTTCCAGTTTAACGATGGACTTTTTACTCTTCTCAAAATGAAGGTAAAAGAAACACCGATTCTCTTCAATTAATATATTATATCTGCAATCCGATTTTCATAAAGATGAGTAATGGAACTGCCTCCTTTCCTGTGAAAATGTATTGAACGAAAGTTCTTTAAAAAAACTCTTGACTGTAAATTTAATTCGATTAAAAAAATCGAAAAGCATGAGGTAGGGAATGGAGGGATTACTAAATTTCAAGTGCCTTTGTGCTGAAGAATAGCTGAACAGATCTGGCTTATGTTCAAAGCTTGGACAAAGAGTGGAGAAAATGTATCTTTTTAAATAAGTGCGTTCTGATGAGACCTTCTGTTTGCCACAATCCACAAATCAGAAGTTTAAGTGCATGTTGTTGCTGTTATGCTACTGTCTGTTCTTCTCTTTTCCTGAAAGAATAAACATTTTATTTAGAGTATGGTTTAAAGAGATTTCAAGTTGAAAATAACTATGGGCCTCATTACGAGTTTGGCGATCCATGGACCGTGATGGCAGCACTGGCAGTCTGACGGCTGTCGGATTGGCGGTCAGACTGCCGTATTACGTGTCGTGCTGGGCTATGCAGCAAAAACCGCTTTGATCCCACCGTAACTGCCAGGCAGCACAGACTGCTGCGGTCACAAGGCTGCACAAACAAGCAAGTCAAGTCTGTGTTTGCTTCCGACATATTATGAGCTTGCACACTGCTAATGTGACAGTCAAACCACAATGTCTAAGAAGGCTGAAACAGGGACTGTAAAGGGAGGCATTCATCGGCAGGCAGCCTCACACATCTGGTGCTGACATGGAGCCCACCACACACATCCTGTCACTGCGGATGATCATCGATGAAGCACAAAATCCACGGCACTATGAGTGCAACTGACAGTAAGTACACAGACCTACCTGCGTTATTAACCACAGCTTGTCACGCCATCACCCCCATCTTATGGAGATCACGCAACGGGCACCAAGTACACATGTCATTGTGTACAAAGTTGGAATCAGACACAAAGAAGGACACATGCACAGTCACAAAAAGCCACCATTGGGCAGGTCAGTCATACTGCATAGCAAGACTACACAAAAATACATGTCTTTTCATCTCGGGCACATGGACATTGAAGTGTACGCAACATTGTCTCTCACAGCACCAACAAAACACCAACATCACATCCACAAATACAACTCACATGTTCCTCACATGCCATGGACTGTAGTCACATTCAATACATATATGTATGGATGCATGTAACACAAACAACACTCCCAGTCAACAGCCTTGAAATGGACACACACATCACACACATTGCAACACAATGGAAGGTCAATGGGATGTACAATAGACAGAGAGACAAATATACAAAGCTCACTATGCAAACAATAATAGTGATGGGGCCATCTGAAACACTCAGGGAAGGAGGCTGCACTGGAACACATATCATGTTGCACATGCCCCTTAAAAAACATTTGCACAGGAACTGGCCCTACATACATTACTGGGACAAATAACACTGGACCCAAGTGACATGCCTATCTGCACAATATGGACGTGTAAGTCAGCAAAGCACATACTACTCCAACTGCATGGGACATACCCCTACACGAAGTAGCTGCAAGGTACACACAGTTAAATGGACACATGTACAGTTTAAGTACTTACCATACCAAACAGTAGAAAATGTCATGACACCGCCATTGCTTTCACACCCACATCCATCCATATAGTCAACATATACATTTGTCTTGGGGGCAAAAGCGCTGCCCACAAATTCATATACTGCAAACAACAGCAAATGGATCAGCAAGTAGGCTGAAACATACACTACTGTATACAGACAGCACAAGTTACTTAGAAACTATATTAAGGTAGTAAAGGGAAGGGTTTGGAAGGTGAATCAGGGCTTCTTGAGTTTGGGAGAGGTGTGGAATAAACAGTGGAAAGGTTAAGGTCACACATAAAAAGTTTCTTAGGTACACAGGGATGGTCAGCAGAAGGGGTGGGGATTTGGAAGTCGAGGGATGGTTTGTCTGCTATGTCGGTGTGGATGACTTGAGAGCATGTGTATGGGAAGTATGCTTGTGTTTGCGTGGTGGGTGAATGAGTGCGGTTACGAGTCTTGGGGGCTAGGAGCTGGAGGTGCTGTGGGATGGGACGGTGGATGTGTGTGTCTGTTGGGGTGGTGTCTGCAGGTATGCTGGTAGTGTGGATATATGTGTGTCTGGTGGTGTGGTGTCTGTGGGCATGCTGGGTGTGATAGGTATGTCACCGACTGCTGTGGTGGTGCATGTGGGTATGCTTGGTGTTATGTGTGTTACGCTGGAGGTGGTTGGAGTGTCTGGGTAAGTAGTGACTGATGTTGTCTCTGTGCATGTCTGTTGTTTGCTTAGGTCCCGGTGTTTTTTTTGTGGTGCTTGTGTCTTTGTGTGCTGCTCTTGTGTGCAAATTGGTCTGTGTGCTTTGGGAAGGTAGGAGAAGGGGGATTTGATTTGGGAAGAGGGAGGTGGAGTGGGGAACAGAAGGTGGGGGGTGACTGGCTGTTCTCAGTATGGAAGCCAGAGCCTGAAAAGATCTCTGTAAGCCAGACATTTCACCATGAATGCCTTCCAGGAATGCATTTGTCTGCTGGAGTTGGGTTGCAAATCCCTGGATGACATTCACATTGGCTGTCTGATGAACAGAGATAGTTCACAGGAGGTCAATAGCCTCCTTTTTGAGGGTGCCTGTGGCCAAGGAGACGTCCATTCTCTTGGGTGAATGGGCACTGCCAACTGGGTGGGGAGCAACAGGGAGGGTGGTGATAGAACCAGGATGGTGGACAAAGATGGTACAGGGATGTCCACTGGAGGAAGAATCCGATGATGAAGAGGATGTTCTGGTCTCCCTGTGGCACTCCCCTTGCCCTCCAGGCCACACAGTCCCTCTGTGTCCATGGTGTCTTGACCCAGGGACCCATGGCCAGATGTGTTTCCAATTAGCTGTACCTTGTCTCCTTCACTTGCCAGCGCTGATGCTGCAAAGACAAAGAGAAATAGAGTCATTGCATATCCATACTCACACTTAACAACAGCTCTGGTTAGCAAACATTACCATGATGTCAATTCAGCCCCAGTAAAAAACTCCATCTAAGTGGCCCAGACATGTGCCATAACATATCTATGCATGCCATTTGAACTGTCAACATTTGCCCATAGGAAAACCAGACAACTACAACTGCATGGCTGACGTTGTGCAATCACAGTAGCCATTCAACAAGTAGGAAACCTCATCACCCTCGAAGTTTTTCCCCATGGCGCATACCTCAGTTACCTGTTGTCATACTACAGTAGGCCAATGCCAACTGCATTCCTACAGATCCCACACAAGGTCATACACATATCTCTTTGTCACATACATAATGACCCAACAATAAGAAATGATGCTCCAAAATCCTGCCATGTTGATGACAAAAGTAAAATAGCCTGGGGAAGGTGACATGAAAATGCTCATGTCACACTGGAAGCAGTTCCACTATGCACACTTCAACCAAGTGATGCTTGACCCAGTAGGGTCATGGAGATAGTACTAATGTTACTCAGATAAGCCACACATGTGGCGTGGAAATGGACACTGTAGAGATCAAGTGCAACATGTCAGGGAGAGATTACACCAAAATCCACAACACAATAAATCAGCAAGCCCCATGGTAATCACCACTAATGTCTGGCACCCTTTACAATGACATACTCGGATTGCATCAATATACGCTACTAGTTCCTTGGATGTTGGAGAGGGCATGAGATTTACAAGTACTTTTTGAAGGCCCTTAATATGTTGCCCAACTGGAAGTCACATCACTGTCTCCGATATGGTCAATGCAGACCCGAATGTCCGTCTGTGGATTAATGCTTGTACCCAAAGACATGTGAATTCAACATAACTGCATGTCCCTTCATCATGCATGCCAACAATTAGGCCACAAACCTTACCCATTAGACATGTGCAGTACACTTGCTACATGCTGCAACGTCAAGGCTTAGAAATTCACATTGTGGCTCAAAGCTCTAGGCCTAGCTGTCATGTCCCTCATTGCTACTGCAGGTGTACATGCCACATGAAATGCTTTGACACATGAGGGAATGTATCAGCCAATACACAATGGTGACACATTCCTATATGTGGCACGATATGAAATGTACCCCCATTATAAATGTCTTATTGCACACACAGGTTGTCATGAATTATCTTTGAGGGAATGCAGTCATCATACCATCAACACAGGTGACCATGCATGAAACATCAGCTTACAAATGTTTTGCTAATGAGAAAGAGACACATGCTGATATGTAGGCACAAGGAATGTTGACACATACATCATGTCAATGGACATTCCCCTCTTACCAAGTGAAAGTATTGATTGTAGCTGCACCCAAGGTAAAATGTAAGCTCTAACACATGTTTGATGGCCATCTTCACATTACAGTCTGCAGTGCGGCGCAGCACCTGCCATACACTGAAGATAACTAGTCTTTGGGTGGAAGATGTCAATATAGTCATTTACCCAGATGCATGGCTGTGGACAGTGATCCATCACTTACTTACTTTTGGCCTGCAACATTAGGGAGTTGTGATCTGTTGCATAGATTGTACACACACTACAACAACTAACAGTACTTGATTGATCACTGTACACAGCCATATGTCAGCCCTGGAGAGCAAGTGGTTTGTGGATTGTGCACCGTTGTGTCCTAGGTCCCTGGGCCAATAGGCAAGGCATTTCAGTATACAGCACATGACATGTCTACACAATCACTCAACTCCTGTGCCACACATGGCTCAAACCTAATTGTCAGGGGGACTGTCAGAAAACATTTACTTGACAATGTGACAGGAACAAATATACCCTGTACTCACCCCCTTGTGGCTGCTGTGCTGTCCTCAAATGCCTATGAAATGCAGGGTAGGCCACCACCAGAATACCGGCCATTAGGGGGGTCAAGGTCTGACAGGCTCCTCGCCCACGTTGGGAGGGCAGCCCCAGCTGGACCTTTGTGATTTTCTGGGCACAGTGACTCAGGTCCTCCCACCTTTTCCTGCAGTGGGCAATCCTCCAGCTGTAGATCCCCAGGGTCAGCACCTCACAGTCAATGGGTCTCCAAAGTGCCTTTTTTGAAGGGCATTGACCGGCATGGATGCAAAAGAAAAATCAAAGGATTATAATCACGTTTCACCTCAAATGGTTGACTCACATACATGTCAGTTACACCAAACTAGGACTCTTCTATTTGTCAATACTCCTTACGTGTGACACACACAAGCCAATTGTTAGAAATGGGGCCTTTGTTTGGCAGTCAGGTTACCTCCTGTCCAAGCAACGACCCTCACTCTAGTCAGGGTAAAAGAGAATCACCCTCAACTAACCCCTGCTTGCCCCCTTGGTAGCTTGGCACGAGCAGTAGGCTTACTTTAGAGTGCTAGGTGTAAAGTATTTATACCAACACACAGAGTAACCTAATGAAAACTCTACAAAATGACACAATACCAGTTTAGAACAATAGAAAATATTTATCTAAACAAAACAAGACCAAAACGACAAAAATCCACAATACACAAGTCAAGTTATCAATTAAAAAGCAAAAACAAAATCCTCAGGTAGTTTTAAACACACACTAACACTGTTAGTGTGAAAATGTACCTTGGGGGTGTCAAAAACAACCCCGCACGGGCGAGTGTGCATCAAAAAGGGCTTGCGATACATCGATTTCACTCACGAGCGAGACCTTGCATTGTTTCTCCTTTTGTCAGGGTGGGGCGCGTCATTTCTTCTCTCCGCAGGAGAGCGCTGCATCGATCCAGTCAGCACTCTAGGGTCCGGGCAGGCCTTACATTGTTTTTATAAGCCCAGTGGTACTTGCATCAGAAATCCAGCCGCACGATGATCCGAAAACCACGCATCGCGGATTGCGATCTCCCAGCCTCGTCAGCGATCCTGCACGTCGTTTCTCCAGCTCCATGCGTCAATTCTTCAGTCACGTTGCAGGCAAGTGTTGATTTTCAGCCGCGAAGCCGGTGGCGCGTCAATTTTTCAGCCGCAGATCGGAGTTGCATCGCTATTTTCCCCACACAGCGTTCTGTGCATGGATTGCTTCCTCTTAGGCAGCCAGCTTCTCCTTTCAGGGTCCCAGGAACTGGATTGGCACCACTTGGCAGAGTAGGATTCTCTGCAGACACTCTAGGTGCTGGCAGCGAGAAGTCTTTGCTGTCCCTGAGATTTCAAACAACAGGAGGCAAGCTCCTACTCAAGCCCATGGAGAGCTTCACAAGATGGAAGGCACACAAAGTCCAGTCTTTGCCCTCTTACTCTGGCAGAAGCAGCAACTGCAGGGTAGCTACACAACGTACAGTCACAGACAGGGCAGCTCTACTTCCTCAGCTCTTCAGCTCTTCTCCAGGCAGAGGTTCCTCTTGGTTTCCAGAAGTGTTCTAAAGTCTGTGGTTTTGGGTTCCCTTCTTATACCCATTTTCTCCTTTAAAGTAGGCCTACTTTAAAGCAAGGTATCTCTTGATTGTGAAATTCTACCTTGCCCAGGCCAGGCCCCAGATACTCACCAGGGGGTTGGATACTGCATTGTGGGAGGGCAGGCACAGCCCTTTCGGTGTGAGTGACCACTTTTCCCCTCCCTCCCAGCACAAATGGCTCATCAGGCTCCACCTAGCTCCCTTTGTGTCACTGTCTAGTGTGAGGTGCAACCAGCCCAACTGTCAAACTGATCCAGACAAGGAATCCACAAACAGGCAGATTCATAGAAATGGTATAAGCAAGAAAATGCTCACTTTCTAAAAGTGTCATTTTCAAACGCACAATCTTAAAATCAACTTTACTAAAAGATGTATTTTTAAATTGTGAGCTCAGAGACCACAAACTCCACATGTTCATCTGCTCTCAAAGAGAATCTACACTTTAATCAGATTTAAAGGTAGCCCCCATGTTAACCTATGAGAGGGACAGGCCTTGCAACAGTGAAAAAAGAATTTAGTAATATTTCACTGTCAGGACATGCAAAACACATTACTATATGTCCTACCTTAACCATACACTGCACCCTGCCCTTGGGGCTACATAGGGCCTACCATAGGGGTGCCTTATATGTAAGAAAAGGGAAGGTTTAGGCCTGGTAAGTGTGTAAACTTGCCAAGTCGAATTTACAGTTAAAAACTGCACACACAGACACTGCAGTGGCAGGTCTGAGACAGGATTACAGAGCTACTTATATGGGTGGCACAACCAGTGCTGAAAGCCCACTAGTAGCCTTTGATTTACAGTCCCTGGGCACCTCTAGTGCACTGTACTAGGGACTTACTAATAAATCATATATGCCAATCATGGATAAGCCAATTACATACACATTTTGAATAGGAGCTCTTGCACTTTAGCACTGATCAGCAGTGGTAAAGTACCCAGAGTAACAAAACCAGCAAAATCAGAGTCCAGCATACATCAACAACCTGGGAAACAGAGGCAAAAAGTTAAGGGAGATCACACCAAGGAAGATATGTCTAACACCAATAAATACAGGGACATTGCTATATTCAATTTGCAGAACAAGCCTAATATGACCTGTGGGAAAGTGACAACAGAGCTCTGGGAGTAAGGGACCTGTCATGAGTGTAAGACACACACTGAACATGATGCTAAGTGCATATATTGTCTGGATTAATGATTCACCTCAGTACTCATTCCTAGTCTAGTCAAAGAACTGAGGCATTTAGGGCAGGTTTTGTCACAAGAGCCTCATATTGGTCACATGACAGGATCTGCTGGTGTGCCGGGAGTGGACACAGTGCCATAGTTGCAGAGCTACAGTGACTCTCCCACAGCCTAAACTAAGTTCCATACTGGGAGATACATGTGACAGGCCCTGGTCTCTGGAGGCTGAGCTGGCATAACCTACATGACACTCCATTCCCATCACTTCCATCATGTAGCTAACACCAATTTGGTATGTGGTGTGTGTGGCAACCTGAAGGGCAGAGTGGCTCATGATATGCCTTCCATGCAACGGTTTAGCACGGGCAGATGTGGTTTGAAAGTTCTGTGGCACAGTACACATTGCTACCATGACTCTCAACTGACTCATATAATATGTATGCTCAGCTCATGTTGTCATGCACCTGCATGTTGTGTAACATTTACAACAATCATGAGGAAAGAGATGGCAGTGGTTGGCAGCAATGTCTCCTTACCTAGTTACATGAATCCAAATAAAGAATGATCTAGGATCCTGAACACCTCACACAACACAATGTGACTGTACTTAACATATGACGCTGGCCACCAATACCTGCACATTGTCCATCCCATTTATGCCACACAGACTGCAACAAAAAGGCAAATGAGTAGTCAAACTGGCACACATGAACACATTCTAACCTGTGATGAGGGAAAGAATGGTGAATTACAGAGACATTGTGCACTTAAGCAACTTACCTGCTCCTCTGGTTAACCGTACAGCTGTTCAGACAGAGGTAGGACCTTAGTAACTAGCCTCTACAGCTCCTTTGAAGAGAAGGCAGTGGCCCTATCAGGTGCTCCCAGAGGTGGGACACAGCAGTTCAGTGTGTGGAGGTCTTGCTTGCAGCAGTATCAGGAGTCAAGTGAGTGAATCTGCAGAACATGCCAGCCACGTTCACCACAAACGTGGACGTCACCACCAGCAGACAGCCATTGGTCCGCAACTGCTACTGGCAGCAACTCTAGCCTATGACTGTGTTTGCGTGGATTGCAACTGCCTACCACCATGACAACTTCTGCCGGTGGTCACAGGAGGTTCCTAATGTCCAGTGGAGTAGGTCAGGCAGCGCCATTTTGGTGCCTGAAATGCTGTATTGGGCTACATAAACTGTGTCACACCTGCAGAAATTGATTTTGACCTCACAGATAGGCTAATTCTGTCTTTTCATGTAGGTCCTGCTATTCAAATGCTATTGTAGAATATTGCAGGGCTCAGATGACATTTACCAGTGGGGCACAGCCCATCACTGCTGATGGTCATTTTGGCAGTAGTGATTTCCAGTCACATTTCGAGGGGCAATTGTGTTGCCCATCTTTGAGTTTGGTCCATATGTATGTCGTGACCACATGTGTGGAAAACCATGGTGGTCACAAGTGTCCTCTTGTGTTCTTTGCAGCTATGATGTGTACTGCTTGCCATGTCTATCTTATCCATTCAGAAATTCATTGTCAAGGGATATCATTGATATGCATCATGTATGTTGCTGTGGCCACACTGATTAATGTTACAAATCATGGCTTGTCATACATAGGTACTCTGGGAGAGGGAGGATATGACAACTTTCTGTCTACCGTCCACTGCCAGTCCTTCAGACCATGGAAGAATGACACATCATCCTGCTATACCATCTGAATAGGCAAACAATAGTGAACTTATGTCGTCAATTGCAGCCAGATCTGATGCCAGCTATTAGTTATCAAACCAGCATACCACCCATTGAATAAGTCATGTCAGTATTGCACTTCCTAGCTGCAGGGTCCTTCTAACATGCGGTAGCCCTATCTGTTGGCATGTCCCAACCTACGTTCAGTCTGGTGATGAAGGATGTCCTCTCAGCAATGTTGAAACACTTGGACAGCTATATCCTGTTTCCTCAATGTGAGGATTTATCCCATCTGAAGGCTACCTTTTTCGGTTTTGCACGTATCCACCATGTGGTGGGGGCAATTGATGGCAGACATGTTGGCTTGACCCCGCTGCAGGCCAATGAATAAGTATACCGCAACAGAAAGAACTTCCATCCCACCAATGTGTAAGTTGTCTGTTTGGCGGATCTCTACATTTCACAGGTTTGTGCCTGGTATTCAGGTTCAGCCCATGATTCCTTTATAATTCAGAACAGCACCATACCCCAGATGATGTCACAACTGTACCCAGAGAGGGCCTTGCTGGTTGGTAATTCACATCTGTCCTGTTAGTGCGTGGGCAATGTCTGGTGCTACAATCATGAACTGAGTGACTCATTGTTGCACATATGTCCTATTACTTAACAGGAGGCTCTGCATATCCAAACAGTCCTATGTTGTTGAAAGCAGTAAGGAATCTAACTATGCCAGGGAACATCCACTTCAATAAGGCCCATGGAAGAACAAGGCAGGTAGTGAAGGGGGCTTTAGGGATCCTGCATGCCAGATTTTGGTATCTGGACCAGACTCGTAGAACCCTCCTCTACTCACCAAGAAAAGTGTGTCAGATCACTGTGGCATGCTGCATGCTCCACAACATTGCCCAGCGGAGGAATGTCCCATACATCCCAGAGGAGGGGAGCCTGCAGTGCCGGGTAAACCCCAGGAAATGCCAAGTGAGGATGACAGTGGTAAAGAGGAAGGAGCTGACTTGCAGGATGATCTCATCAACAGCTACTTTTCATGAGTTTTAGTATGTCATGTCTTGCCATCAGAACCTCCTGGATTCTTTCCTGGGCGTCTCAGCTTGCATAGTGGGGGGATCTGCTGCTGCAGAGGAAGGGTGCCTGGATCTTGTTCCTTTGGCACGGGCTGCCTTCTAGTGGCTGGCACCAATGAAGAAGGGCCTGGTGTTGATGTGCTGCAGGATGGGGTGGAGTGGTGTTGTAAAGCCCTGATCAGGGAGCTGTTAATCTCCCTCCTCACCCATGTTACAGAGGCTATGTTGGTATTAGGAGCCTCCCACTGTTCATGCATATCCCTATGGATGTCCCTCTGTAGTGGCTTTATTTTCTGCAGTTCGGTCAAGACCTGACCCATCATGCCTTGGGGCTCCTGATAGTCCCTGAAAATGTGGCTGATGGTGTCCTGGTCAGGAACAGCCCCAGTGGCCTCACCCAACCCACCCACAGCATATCCCTCCCACACACCATATCCCTATAATCCTGTACCCTTGCTCTCCCACTTGGTCCTAGCCCTCATTGTTGGAGGTTTTGAGTTGCAACTTGGGATACAGGACTAGGGGGCAAAAGATGGTGGATAGGGGTGCTTGGTACAAAGGTTGGGGGGATGGTTGCCTGTGGTGTAGAGGCAACCGGACTGGGAGGTATTGATGTGGCCAAATTAAGACTCACTGGTGGTGTCTGACCAGGTTGCCAAGACGGACCAGTACCGTCCTCCATGTCCAGACGTCTAGGAGTGTCTTCTTCAATGAGGGCTTCATCTGTGGGGGTAGTGGCAGTCTCTTCTGTGGCCTCTGTGTGCCCAGTGGCAGCTCAACCTGTTTATGTGAAAGATACAATGTTACTGGCTCTATTGTGACATCTACCTGCAACAATTTAGTGTTACATTAAGCATGGACGTTAATTGTATTATGGCAAGTAGTCATGACATTGGTTGTATTGATATGACATTTGTGGAACCTTTGAATGTGTCTGCTGCCAATACAATTCTGGTGGTGCATCTTGAGGCCCTTGGGTTCACTGTTATGCACACTGGGGAAGCTGCCTTTCCTGTCCTCCATAATTATATCTTGGGTTATATGGTCAAGATGGAGCTAGGTGGCCAGACACATCTCAGAGTTGAGCATGATCAGTATCTCGGTCCCTCCCAGGTGCTTAAGCTTCAATTGAGAGATAGGACACATGGGTATTTGGGCATGAGAACACCAGGCTTGTGTTTGGAATTGGAGAGACAGAGCCTCCTGACCTTGGCAGTCATGTCACTCCATCTACTTCATACACTTGATAAATGTCATTGCCTCCAGGTGAGTACACTTCATGTATGATTTCCCAAACATGAGTCTGTGGAGAAAAAGACACTGGACTGGAGGCTGGAGTGACAGTAAGAGAGCCTCCTGGGAGTTGCAGTTATGTAACTTCATGCACTACAATTAATATAAAAATGGTTTCCTCCCAGGTGAGTACTTTCAATTGAGAGTTAAGACACAGGGTTCATTCGACAACAGAATACTGTGCTTGTGTGTGGAGTTACAGATACAAGGTCTGCTGGGATTTGCAATCATGTAACTTCATGTACCACGCACGTATATACAATTACCATCCTTCCAGGTGAGTAAACGTCAATTGAGAATTAAGACACAGGGGTCTTTGTTGAAAAGAACACTGGTCCAGTGGTTGGGGTTTGAGAAACAGTGCCTCCTGGGAGTTGCAGTCAGGTCACTCTCTCTACTACACACATTATACCAATTGTATCCTCCCAGGTGAGTACACTTCAATTGAGAGTTACTAAACAAGGGTATTTAGACAAGTGAAGAGTTGTCTGGTGGGTGGAGTTAGTGCCTCCTGGAAGTTGCAGTCAGGTCACTCTCACTACTGCTCAATACTTGACAAATGGTATCCCCAGGAGAGTAAACTTCCTTTGGGAGTGAGTTGCCAAAAAGGGGTCTTTGGACAATAGAACACTGTGAAAGTGTTTGGAATTACAGAAACAGGGACCCCTGGGAGTCTGAGTAATGTAACTTCTAGTACTATGCACACTATATAATTATCATCCTCCCAGGTGAGTACACTTCAATTGGGAGTTATCAAACAAGGGTATTTGGACAAGTGAAACAGTGCCTCCTGGAATTTGCAGTCAGGTCACTCTCACTACTCCCCAATACTTGACAAATTGTAACCCCGCAGGTGAGTGAACTTCATTTAGGAATTGCCATGCAGGGGTCTTTAACAAGCGAACACTGTGCTGGTGTTTGTAGTTACAGGAAAAGTGCCTTCGGGGAATGGCAGTCAAGTCACTCTCACTGCTCCCCAATACCTTACAAATGTTACCCCATAGGCGAGTAACCTTCATTGGGAAAATGACAAACATTGGGTGTGTTGATTTTTCAGGAAACCCATCTTTCTAAGGAAGAGTGTGTGGAAGTTTTTCGACCACAGTGATGGGTGCAGCAGATAGCCAGTTATAATTATGTGGGGGCAATAAGGGGGTAGCCATTATAATAATAAACCATGCTAATATATCTTTTGTTGAGGGTCCTGTGGATAAATCAGGGAGATGGGTGGTGGGGAGATTAACGGTGTATTATTTTGTGATTACTCTAGTGGGGTACTACGGTCCCAATCAGGATGATATTGCCATGTTGAGAGAACTCTCACTTTTTTTGCCCCAATATTGGGATCCTATTATATGGGTGGGGGACTTCGATGTAGTATTGAATTATGAGTTGGATAGGTCTTCACTGTGTAGGTCGAGAATTAACATGAAAATGCATGCTCAGGTTCTATTACTGATGTCACAATTTTGCTTATATGATGTTTGTAGAGAAAAGAAGGGGTGTGAAAGAGGTTATACTTACAACAACAAAAAACATAGACATCAATCTAGAATCAATTATTTTCTAATAGATGAATTTTTAAAAGAGGCTGTGGAAGAAGTTTCACATATTGGGGCTCATCTTTCTGATCATTCGGCTGTGAGCTTGAAGCTTAATTGGCTTGGCGACAAAAGAGAGAGAAGGTGGACTTTGGATAGAACTCTATTATTGGAGGACGAGGTTGTAGCAGAGCTACGGAGAGGGACTGAAGAATTTTTCTATCTTAATAAAGGGTCAGCCTCGCTTGCGGTAGTATGGTATGTGTTTAAAACCTTTTTGAGGGGGAAGTAGATAAGTGCAGCTGCATATAGAAGGAAAAAGTACTATGAAGAAATAAGTAAGCTAGAAAATTTGATTTGGCAGGTTGAGCAGAGATTGGCAGCTATGGACCTTGAGGAGGAAGAAGTTAATCAGTTATATAAACAAGATCAAGAGGCTCGATTGGACTTAGCAGCAGTTATAGATTATCGAATTAGAATGAGATGTGAGGCCAATAGGGTGTCTCATTTTGAATATGGTGAGAATAGTGGTAAACTGTTGGCCTGGAAGATAAAAACTGGTATAGTTAGGAATCGGAGGGAGGAAATTCAGGAAGGAATTTTAGGGGAGGTTAGGAAGAGTAAGAAAGAGGTGGAAGACACCTTTTTAAACTTTTTCAAGGAATTATACACTGAGGATTTAGAAGCTTCAGCAGACTCAGTGAAGGGGTGGTTAGAGGGATTGCCCACTGTTTCTCTTATACATTTGATTAAGAAAAAGTAAATGCTTTTCTTTTCTTATTATTCATACGTTTTAGATAATTAACTATGTTCTTCAACAGGTAATTCATTTTGAATCAGAGTACCAAATAATGTAACAAAAAAGATTAGCAAATCTATGTATGCAACACATATCTGAAATAGAACTAAATTATTATCTCTAGGTAGGTTCAACTGGAATTGGTTTGTGAGCAAATAATTGTTATTTGACCCATAGCAGTGAGGTAATTAGGATCGGTTATATCCCTTCAGAAAACAACAATAAGGCTACTAGTACTTCCCCCTAAAGATAAAAGGCAAGTTCGGAACTTGAAGCTTTCGCAGAGCCAATAACTCACTGGAGGTACATTGGGAGTTGCCAGGACAGAATGCTCCTTTGCAGGCCTGTAACCGATGCTTTAGGCTAACAAAGGGCGAGAGTGTAACCAAAACAGAATCTTGACGAAGAGAATGTCTATATACATTACTGCAGTGTGTCATGATGAGGTATCAGATTCAAATACCTCTGTTCTTTTGAAAAATGTTTGCCAATCTTAGAGTCAAATAATCTTTGGTCGCACTAATGTGAGTGCATCAGACCTTAATAGGTAAACTTACGCAAATAGGTTGATTAACCTTTTGTACATGCAGATCAATAATCAATCAATAACATCAGTAATCAATGATAATCAAATTACATCAATAATCAATGGAGTCGGTAATTGTCACAGACCATGACCTTTCAGTCATGAATAAACACACCTTTTAGTAACAGTTAGAACATTTATTTCTCTATATTAACAATGACAAGGTCACGTAAAATAATCTCAAAATTAAATGATACACATACAAAAACAACACTGGCTGTCCAAATCTGCAAAAGAAATGAATATAATCAAAGATTGAACTACAACACATTCTAAGGTTACAGTGCAGATTAACAACAAGAACAATTGTGCAAACAATTTTACTTACATTTAGATTCAGCAAAGGAAAAGTATCAAATGTTATTCCCTATTAGCAGAGTAAGAAAATCTTAACTAAAACCAGGTTAGCATCAGCATGTTGGGCTTCATGCAAAATACTTTAGTAACACAAATTTGGAAAACATCTAACTATGGATCTATCAAACAGTGCGGTTGGTACCTAGAGATAAAAAGCTAATAGGTATAACAAACACATGGGTACAGTAATACCTCTCCTCAATTGGATCTGCAGGTTGAGATAGTCGTCATCATCAGGACATCAGTTAAGCCAGCAAGGCATCAGGTTTCAGCATCAAAGTTCAGAATCGCAAAGGCTTTAAGCATTAAAGTTAGGCACATCTTTTGTCAAGACGCTCAATAAAATATTGACCTTTTAGCCAGCAAGAAAATGGACAATGGGCTGTCTTCCTTCAGTGCAGCCCTGTTAAGTTAAATTCCCTAAAATTGCTTCCCAATCCTTTATTGTTTAAGGGATCGCATGTTGACACAATAAAACAAAAACTTCAAATCTATGAATTCTACCACTACTCAGTTCACATGTCACTGATTGGTTTTTCCTGCGATGTTCTCATCATCCGGCTTGTGAGGTAACAATATTGTTGCAGCTCATACTCCAGTCAGTGTCTTCATTGTTCTCCTCCAGAGAAAGTCAGTCTCACACACATTCCACTCATAATGTCACTTTTAGCAAGAAAAGCATCTTCTAGCAGTCAGTTCTCATGAGAAAGATTTTTAGCTATGAGCACATTTAAACAATACAATGGAAAATCATAGTTTAATTCCCTAAGACTGCCATTCATTAAAAGTTAAGAAATACAGCTTGACATGAGGTCGGGCAACTAGGCCAAGACCTCCGCTAAGTTAAGGCCTACAATACACAAGGCTGAAACATAATGCATAACCCTTAATATGACATATTACTACATTAGTCAAACATATACTCAACATCTTAATAAACTATTAATAAGTACACTTCGTGAAAATTAATGGCCGCTCATCGTGATCACATTTTCAAATGCGTGCATTATTTTTCTACGTTATTACATTTTCTACACAGATCCATGGGCCATATGTACGAAAGCTTTTTCCCATCGACACGGAATGGGTAAAATCCTTTCGTACATCTGGCCCCATTACTCATAATACAAAAACATTCTTTAATAAGTTTGAGTAAAACACGTCCGCTAGCAATCCCTCCTCTGATACCTAAATGTGTCATCACATTAACTAGCACCCACAAAATGTTGCTTCAGCTAACATTCTGTCAATGCAATCCCTTTATACTGCGGTTCCCTTTTTGAATTTCTCCCTTTTCTTTTTTTCCCTCCTCTAATCATTCTTTGACCTTTTCAATGTAATCCTTTTACACAATTTACTCATTCCCCATTTTCCAAATAGGTAAACTACAATAGTTAATATCCCCTGCAAAATGTTCAATAGAATCACATTTCAAATGTTGCAGAGCCAATTTCCCATTGAAGCAAAACCTTTTCCCAACCACAAGGTTCTTTCAATTCTTTCAAATCAGCACTTTCATTAGTCAAATTAGTAATTAAGGCCCTCATTATGAACACGGCGGTAAACAACGCTCCGCCAGCGGTGGCAGCAAAAACTGCCAACAGAGGAGCGGTCTGGACCGCCAAATAATGAACCAACTGAAACACAGGCATCCTGAAAACCACCGACCCCCAGTAGAGGAGTGCCGACAACGACGGCAGAGTCCACCCACAGGCCGACGGAAAGGTCCAACCCACCCATCAAATAATGAAGCACTAGACCGCCGTCAGTTCTGGGGCGGGAACCACCACCACGCAAAGCCAGGTGGAAACAAACCCAATATAAGGAAACCCTCAACGGAGGCTCACACAACACGCCGAAGCAGACATGGATAGAGAGCTGCAGATTATGCCATCCCTGCACCTTGCCATATACTTACACGACCAAGACCGTCGACGAAGACAACAATGGTAAGTACCGCAACCTACGAAACAAGGGAGGAAACGGCACAGTTAAATACCCCCACTCCACCCACCCTGCAACGCTCTCACAACCTTTCAGAACAGCACAACCCATATATCATACAGCAAGAGGTACTTACCCAATACAAGGCAAATCCAACCTGACCATAGTACGTACAAATGCCTCACACCCACAAACAATGAAACGAGAGACCAGGGTTCAAGAGTGTGGCACCAAAACACAGGCCACACATAAACCTTTATTGCAGCTCACAGAGCAAATGATTCACATTAAGGCCAATGGCCAGTCCATAGTGCCAGATGTTTTTGGGCTACAATGGCCCCAACCTGACTCCCAAAAGTGCTACGGTACTCCACCTTATGGGGCAACAATGGGGCATCCAGGCACCTCACGGAACAGGGGTAGGTAGTGGTGGTGATTTACGACAGGGGTGGGGCTTGGATTTGTGTTCGGAAGGTGGAGGGGGTTTGGGTTTGGCCTTGGAAGGTGGGGGAGTGTGCTTTGACCGGGTGGAGCCAGATGGAATTGGCTCTGCACAGGGCTTCTTCCTCTCTGGGGAAGAGGCATGGGAATGTGAAGGGCGGACAGGGGCGGGCTGTGAACTGGGAGGAGTGGAAAGACAAGGAGGTGGGCATGTTTAGGGATAAGATGGGGTGGTCCAGTGGGTTGGAAGAGGTCAGCACGGGGCAGGAAAAGTTTTTTGGGAGCAATTGGGTTGGACCTGGAGGAGGGCGTGGGAGTGGAGGCAGAGGGTGTGGACATAAGTGGTGTAGGGATGCATGTTGTGTGTGCAGGTGACTGGACAGTATGCTGAGGTGTGGTGGATGCGTGATGGGTGGGTGTTTTGGTGAGTTTGTGTGTTTTTGGAGGAGGGGGTGGACACAGTGGGAGAAGACAGGCTGCCAGTGTGGATGTATGTTGTGTGGGAGTCTGCAAGTCTGATGAGTGTGCTGCATGTGTGAACTACAGTAGTTCTGAGTGCAAGTGTTGTGTCTGGGGTGCATGTCTGGATGTCTGCTATTGTGGTGAGTGCAGGAATAGGCTCAGCAACAGTGACTGAAGATGCAGTGCCAGGGGATGTACATGTAGAGGGGACAGACAGGGAGGCGGAAGAGGTGGGCACGCTAGGGGACATGGATGTTGATGTTTGTGCATGTGTATGTTGGCTGTGTGAATGCTTGTTGGGGACGTGTGGTGCTTGTGTTTAGAAGTGTGCTTCTTGTGTGCTGAGGTGTTTGACTGCGTGTCAGATTGTGTGCTTTGGACGGGTGAAAGGAGTGGGGTGCTGAAAGGGGTAGAGGAGGTTGGAGGGGGGCGGAATGACCAGGGAAACTGGCTGCCGTCCAGGAGGAGGCCAGAGCCTGAAAAGATCTCTGTAGGCCAGACACAGCACAGTGAATGCCATCCAGATAGGCATTGGTCTTCTGCATCTCTGAAGCTAGCCCCTGAATGGCATTGACAATGGATGTCTACCCTACAGAGATGGTTCTCAGGAGGTCAATATCCTCCTCCGTGAGGGCAGCAGGGCTGACTGGTGCAGGGAAGGATGGGGCATAGGGAGAAGGAGATGCCCACCCTTCTGGGTGAGTGGGCACAGCCAACTCAGTGGGGAGCAAATGGGAGGGCGGTGATGGCATGGGGGTGGCGGAAGATGATACTGTAGGGGGTCTGCCCACTAGGGTCCGCCCCCTCCAGGGAGCCCCCATCGGAGGAGGTATCGGAGTCACTACCTCCAGTGGTAGTTGCCTCCCCCATGGTGGTCCCCTCGCCCTCCAACCCACTGGTCCCCTTGGCGTCAGATGACTCTGCCTCCTAGGATCCGTTGGCCGCTGCAACCCCACTCACCGGTTCCTCAGCTCCCTTGCCCAATGATGCTGATGTACACAAACAACACAAGAGAACAGGGATGGAGAGACAAAACAGGAGAGACACTTGTAAATAGCTGAAAGGAGTGAACATAGTGGCCATAAATACACCCACCCGTAACACCCTCCAACAGGCAGCACCTTCCACTATGCCCATGGCCATGCCACTGACTAGTGACCAGAACCCATCCCCTGAGATACCTAAGGACCCGACGTGTAAGAGACCTGACCCAAACACCCCTTCACCCTACGGGGGCCATCATGTAGATGGACATCAGTCAGAGTCCCTGCAACTAAGCAGAATAAACTGTAATGCACACACAGACATCCATCAAGGGTTAAAATGGTGATATATGTACTCACCCCCTTGTGACTGCTGTGCAGCCTTCAAGCGCCCATCCAGGTCTGGGTACGCCACCGCCAGGACTCGTAGCATGAGGGGGGTCAGTGCCCGATGGGCACCCCTTCCCTGTTGGGAGGACTTCCCCAGCTGGGCCTCACAGATTTTTCCTGCCCAGCGCCACAGGTCCTCCCACCTCTTCCTGCAGTGGGTGCTCCGCGAGTTGTAGACCCCCAGGGTCCGCACCTCCTTGGCAATGGCATTCCAAAGTGCCCTCTTCTGGTTGGCGCTGTCCTAAAAGGGACACACAGAAATGTAACACTGAGGTCAGGCACTTGGAAAATATGTACAGCTGGCCATACGTCCACTATGGGACGGACAGTACAAACATACTGACAGGGCATACGCACGCAGCATGTCATGAACCATGGCCATGCAGGGTCAGAGGAGCACACATATGTACTATCAACACCATCCATTACACACAACCATTGCCCCCAATCCCCCGACTCACCAGTACCTCTGGCCATCCGTAGAGCTTGGCGTACAGGGGTGCAGGACCCCTTCCACTAGCCTCTCCAATTCCTCCTGGGTGAAGGCCGGGGCCCTTTCCCCTGCAACATGAGCCACTTCCATGACCTGAGGCAGGACACAGCAGTACACTCAATGAAGTACCTGCTTGTACAAGATCAGGGAGGCAAGTGAAGTAGGGGTGAGGAATTTGCTTACATACTGCGGCGGTGTGCACCGTCACCGCCTGCGGCAATCATGATATGCCAGGATTCCCCATTGGCATCCATGTTAACCAATGACTATGTGAACGGCGGTGTGAGGTCACTTCCACCACTACAGTTCTGGATTACAGGGGGCAGTCATTTTGGCCTTAACTACGCATTAATAATAATGATATCTGCACAATGCAGGCCCTATTGTTCACCTAACTCACCTATGCATGTGACCATTAACAATACCACACATAAAAAACCCTGAGCAATCATTATGATCTAGATGAATTTCTGTCAAAAACATTTAGCATTTGAGTCCCTACAATCAAGTCAGCAGTGCTCAATGACTGACAATGTGTGCCTATGTCTGTGTGTTCCTCACATGTGTTTCAAATCACTCCTAGGAACCGACCCTTGTGGCAAGGAAGGGCCCCATCAGTGTACAGACCACTAGAGGATATGCGGACCATCGTGGAACGTCACATCATAATCAATTACAGACTCACCCATGCAACTATTCTCGACCTTTGTGCATTACTGGATCCTGCACTGACTCCGGGAAATCGTAATCAGCATGCTATCCCTACTAAAGTGCAGGTGCTCTCTGCACTCCATTTCCTAGACACAGGCTCATTTCAAGTGACAGTGGGCATGGGTGCTGGATTTTCACAGCCAATGTTCAACATGATACTGACAAGATTTCTGAAGCATTTGTGCGACACCTGCAGTCCTATGTGAGGTTTCCCAAAAGCACTGACCTCCCCACCATCAAGTCAGACTCCTATGCGTTTTCAAACATACCCCATGTGATCAGTGCAATCGACGGCACCCACATACCTATAATTCCCCCAAGATTCAGTGAACAGGTGTACAGAAACAGAAAGAACTTTCACTCCGTGAACATTCAATTGTTATGTACTGCAGACCAGTACATCTCACATGTGAATGCCATGTTCCCTGGTTCAGTCCATGATTGCTTTGTGCTGAGGAACAGTAGTGTGGCAGACAAGAAGGAACAACTACAAGAGGACAGAGGGTGGATCATAGGTAGGTGTTTCTGTCACTAACTGCCACCTAGAAGATAGCCAGGCTGTCTGATTCAGAGGCTTGACAATGACGCCTCTGTTTTGCACCTTTTCTAGGTGATTCTGGCTATCCCAACTTGCATTGGCTCTTGACACCAGTGAGGAATCCTGGGACAAATGCAGAGAGGAATCACAAAGAGGCCCATGGACGTACTAGAAGGGTGATAGAGCACACAATAGGTCTCCTGAAGGCTAGATTTTGTTGTCTAAATATCTCTGGGGGTTTCCCTGCCTATGGGCCTGAAAAGGTGTGTAGAATAGGGGTGGCCTACTGCATGCTGCACAACATGGCAGTGAGATATTCTATCCCCCTCTTGGAGGTGGATGTGCTGTATATCCTGACCAGCTTCCTCAGAGAGGGGACAGAGTGATGGTGATGATGAGGAAGGGGAAGATGTCAATTCCAGGACCCAACTGAAACAACTCTACTTCCAGTAACTATGTGGGACATTGGTGTTTGTGAAACATACTGTCAGTGTGCCTTGTCATCTGGGGGTTTTGAATGTACTAATTGCAACTGTGTCCAGGTCTGCATAGGACATAATACAATTTAGTGGTTATTTTTCTTAACATATTTAGGCACCATAACATGTAAGGTTAGTGTGTACTTTCACGCCACGCAGGATCAAATAAAGTAGTTATAAGCCAGATGTATCCATACTTTACTTTGTTCACACATTATGACAGGGAATAGTGTTACAGTTGTGATATGTGTTTTATTTGGTGCAGGGATTGAATAGTGCAATTTACAGTAATGGCAGTTGGTCATGGGTGGTCGTCCTCAATGCCAACATGGTGGCAGCCTTGTTGTAAGTATTGATGGGTCCATCAATGCTTACATGAGTTCTTATTGATTGTTACCACTTTTTGGTGGTTGATTGTGTGGGATAGTTGGTGGACAGAATATTGCAGAGTCACTTCTTTGAGAGGGCCTTGTTTTTAGCAGGGGTTCCAGTCCCATATCTAGGTCTGAGCGTCCATTTGTGCACCTGCTGTTGACCTATAGGGGATGACATGGTTGTTCCTTGTGTTTCCTCTGAGGGTAGTTTGTGGAATGTTGTTGCTGATGCTGTCATTGTCCTGTTTGTCTCCTGTGCTGTAGTGGGGGCCTCCTGTACTGTGTTGATCTCAGACTGGGTTTATACAAGCTGCAGCAGTGCTCCTGCTATGTTGGCCATAGTGGCATTGTGCAGTTTCCACTGCTCCATGGCCTCTTGGTGGTATTCCTGCTGCATCCTCTGACTATGCTCCAGGGTGGATACTATTTGGGACAATCTGTCATGGGTATGCTGGTAGGCCCCCAGGACCTCGGAGATAACGCCCTGGGCTGCAGCATCCATCATGTGGCCTCCCCCCTGGACTACTGAAGCCCTCCCACTCGGCCTAGACCCCTGCGCCTGTGTCCCCTGCATTGGTCTGGTGGTGCCACTTGTACTGGGGCCATCGTCTTCCTGCCTGTTGGTAGAAGGTGACTGTGGTCTCTGTACTTGTGTTCCATCAGTCTGTGTCCTGGATACACAGGTGTGTGGACAGTTGCCCTGGGCTGTTGTTCTTGCCTGGGTGGTACGGGTATCAGTGGTATCCTTGGTGGGGCTGCTGGATGGCGACAGTCCAGGACTGTGTGAGGGGCCAGCCTACTCATCAGTGTCCAGGGTTCCATCACCAATGTCCTGTGAGGTGCCTCTGTCTCCCTGAGGGAGGCACTGCCACTCTGTGTCCTGTCCGTCAGGGTGGCATGAGTGGTGGTGCCTGTTGCGGTAAATGGACATGTCTGTTACAAATGCATGATCGGATGGGGTGCACAGGGCAGGGCTGTTTTGTGCAGGTTTTAGACTTTGGGGCCATGGAGGGTGCCTTTGAGAGGTTTGCACTGCATTTTGCTTAGGATGTGGAGTTGCATTGTGGGTGGTGTAGTGCCATTGTGGTTCCTTGCAGGGGTAGGTGGCAGTGTACAGGGGGAGGTATGTGGGCCTGTTAGTGGGTTTGTGGGCATGCAGGGTGACTGGATGTTGTGAATGTGGGGTGGGTGGGGTAGTGGTCCTGGTGGATGTTAGAGGGGTGGGGTGGTGCATGCATTCCAGGTGTGATGGATATGGGGTAATTGTAGACGACTTACCCGAGTCCATTCCTCCAGTGAGTCCAGTGAGTCCCTCTGGGTGAAGGATGGCCAGTACCTTTTCCTCCTAGTCGGTGTAGTCGGGTGGTGTTGGTGGAGGTCCTCCCCCAATCTTGTGGACTGCAATATGGTGCCTGGATGCCATTGCCCTGACCTATCCCAGCAGGTCCTTCCATCTCTTGCGGATGTTGTCCCTGGTGCGTGGATGGTGTCCCACTGCATTGACCCTGTTGACAATGGTCTGCCATAGCTCCAGCTTCCTGGCAATGGGTGTATGCTGCACCTGAGCACCGAATAGTTGTGGCTCCACTTTTAGGATCTCGTCCACCATGGCCCTTATCTTCCTTTCTGTGAAGCGTGGATGTTTGGGGGGTGAGATAGTGAGTGTGGTGAATGGTGTCGGGGGGAATCGCTGTGAGGGTGCTCTTCTGTGGTTCGGTGTGAGTCTCATGTATAGTGACGTTCGGTGTCTGCTTCTGGTGTTCTCTGTCTTCGTTGGCCTACTTTTGTTGCAAAGGATTGTGGGGTGTGTCTGTGAGTGTTTTATGATGTTGTAGATGTGTGTCAGGTGTGTGGGTTTCTAACTTATCCAATGTGTGCACTTCTTGCTGTTAGGTCCATCTGCCCCCGTGGCGGTCTGCACTGCCAATTGTCGTTCGGCTTCCAATGACCCCCAAGGTGATTTGTGCATCATTTTTTGGAGGGCAGGATGTGGGTGTGCTTGGAGGTGGCGGGTTGGGAGGTCCAGCATTTCCGTCGACAGGGTCCTGGCAGTGACTGGAGGACTGGTAATTTTTGGTTGTTTCTGGATTCAATGGTGGTTTTCTGTACACCGTCACCACGGCGGTCAGCGGTGTTGACCGCCGTGTTCATAATGATCGACTAAGTCTGTAATTTCTTTACTATTATTAGTAATATACGAGCAGCAATGCCTAGAATTAATAATTCTACAAACTCCACCATCCTTCGCTAAAAGAATGTCTAAAGTAAGGCGATTCTAAAGAGTCATAGCTCTTTTAGCAGCTAATTCAGTATCTATCAGGAGTATGGCTCCTGAAAAAGTTGTCAGCATGTTGTCCACTATAGCAGACAACTTTCGAATCTTGATCAAATTCAGAACAATTCATACTGAAGGAATCATTGCTCCAAATATATCTCCCACTATACTAGAAGGATTCTCCCTCCTCTGACTCATAAGATATAATTCAGTCACTTTCGGAAACTTCTTTAAATCATTCATTTAAAAAATCTTTGGGAAAACTATTCCCAAATAGCATATCCCATACGATCCTTTTGGAAGACGGTAATAAGCATTAGGACCACAGATGTAATAGATCACAGGAATTGCCGGGTCCTGTCCATTCAACATAAACGTCCATTTACTCTGAACCAAAAACACATGTCTACATTCACTCGTTCCAACAAACAAGGTATCAGTATGTGATTAAGGTCTATATATACAAAGTTTCCCTACACGTTGCACATCTAGAGCTAATTTCCCTTGTTTTTTAATTAAACTATAAGCATAATCATTCTTGTGAGTTTTTTTCTCTAAGCCTTTTTCTAACTTCTCCTTCAATGCCTTTCTCCTGTCATCTGTGTGATCTAAAAATCTCTTCTCTAAAGGTGTAAGCAAGCATGTCAGATCATAGTGTTGTGCGGAAGCTGTGCCAAATGTCAAGGTAGGCTCAAAGAAACCCCTAACTAATACTATGTTGTTATCCTTAGCTATTCTTCTCAAATACCTAATTATACGGCCAAACGAAAACACCACATGGTGATTGGAGTAAAAATACTGAATATACTCCTTGTTAGAGAATCTTGTTAGCAGCAGACTACAACTTATTCTGTATGTTAAAGGCAAACTATGGTAAGTAACTCCTTCCTCAACTGATGAAGGAATCTGCGCACAAACATAACAATCTTGCATCCATTGTCTCAACATACTCACTCAGCAAGCAATAGAAGACATTAGAAGAACGTTCTCTTTGCTCATTAGTACCCTCATGCAAATACTTCTCATCTAACCTAAACCTTTCTATTGCCGTTAGTACAGTAGTTACCTCAAAAGCAGAAGTATAGTTGGCTCCACTCTTATGAAGAACAGACTTACCCACAATCAATACCACAAACAATATCCCACATACAATCGCCAAACCAATACTCATATATTTACAGCACCTAGTATTCCTACCCTGCTGGATAATGTTACTCATGGTCTATAAATAATCAGAAAGCAGAAGAAAAATTAGAAAACCTGCTGCAACAATCAAAAACAAAAATCTTCTTTCAACAGTTACTTACAGCTCTCAGTTTCACCTCCAGGATCCCTTGTCAAAATCGGTAAGCAACTTGTCAAAAACAGGTTTCAAAAGTCAAATCAGGTTATCAATGTCTTTTCTGGTTCCTTTCAACAGTCTCTTTCTCAAAAAAATTCTCTCAAATTGTTTCAACAGTTCAGTTCATCAGCTTCATTCAGGTGCCAAAAGACTGACACTCCCATTCAGGACTTGCATATCTTCGACTTGCTATTCTCTTTCTTTTCAACTTCTGATCACCATTCAATTCTCCTTCACTTAAATCTTCCCTCCTTGTCATATCTACTTCTTCCTCGATTGTTCTGTCAAAAACTACTCCCTTTCCCTTTCCTCTGGCCACTTGTCTCCTTTCAGTGGACACTTGGTCAATGTTCTTTTCAGAGTCAAACTTGAAACTTCTTGTTCTATGGTGTTTTCTCTTGACGGACCTGCAACTGGTTCAGGAGGAGTCAGATGACAGTGAATTTGATCTGCCTCAACTCCTTCCCCCTCGGGGTCTCACAATTGCTCTGTTTGTCTTCTGGTAAAGCCCTCCTCTGCCTTGGCTCTCCAGCTGCCTCAATGGAGATAGGCTCTATGTCACCCTCCTGGAGGTCTTCTCCTTCGTCTTTCACAGGAGTGACTGAGCCGTTCTCAAAGGGCTCAGATCCGGTCTCAGTTCCTCTTTGTTCTTTTTCCGTTCCTGAGACTTCTGTTGCTGTTGGTACTCTCAAGAACTCAGCTTCCTCATCAGTTGGGCAACCCACTTTCTTTGTGTAACTGGCATGGATCCAATTTGGAAGTCCAGCGCACTTCACAGCTGTGGTAGTTGTCAGAACTACCTGGAAAGGTCCTATCCAACAAGGCTCCAACACAATTTCCTCACCTGGTTCCAGACCACAACCCAGTAACCGGCTCTCTGGTTGTGCCTGGGTCATGTATCAGTGGCAATGTGGTGGCTTCCACCAGCTGAGAGGAAGAGCGAACCACATCAGCCAGACCCTTGCAGTAGTCCAACACCATCTCATCTGTAATGTTGACAAGTGCATTTGCATGCGCCGCTGGCAACCTCATTGCTCGGCCCATAAGGATCTCATGCGGCGACAATCTTGTCTTTCTGTCGGGAGTGCTTCTCATTGTAGGCAGAACTAAAGGCAATGCGTCAGGCCATTTCAAATTCGTGGATGCACACATATTTGCAACTCTTGACTTCAAGGTACCATTCATTTGCTCCACTAGTCCTGATGCTTCAGGACGGTAACTACAAAGCAACTTCTGCTCAATGTTCAATGCTGCATACAGTAATTTAGGGCCAGATGTACGAAGGCTTTTGCGCCTTGCAAACGGCGAAAAACGCCGTTTGCAAGGCGCAAAGGCCCTTACGCGATGCAGAAACACATTTTGCGAGTCGGTACCGACTCGCAAAATGTGTTTCCGACTCGCAAATAGGAAGGGGTGTTTACTTCCTATTTGCGAGTCGCACCGCGATGTAGAGTTGATTTGTGACCGGGAATGCGGTCGCAAATCAACTCGCAGTTACCATCCACTTGAAGTGGATGGTAACTCATTCGCAAACGGGAAGGGGTCCCCATGGGATCCCTTCCCCTTTGTGAATGCTCACAAAATTGGACCACTGCCTACTCTGAAAGAAACTGAAACAAAAAGGTTTCGGTATTTTTTCTATTTGCAGCTCGTTTTCCTTTAAGGAAAATGGGCTGCAAAGAGAAAAAAAAACTGCTTTATTTAGAAGCAGTAACGGACATGGTGGTCTGCTGTCTCCAGCAGGCCACCATCCCCGTGAGTGCCTCGACTCGCTATGGGGTCGTAAACTGCGACCCACCTCATAAATATTCACGAGGTGGGTCTTTGCGACCCCATAGCAAGTCACAGAAGGTGTCTGAGACACCTTTCTGCATCGCGAATTGCGAGTTGCAATGTGCGAGTCGCTATGACTCACAAATTGCAAGTCACAATTTGTGACTTACCTACATTTGGCCCTTAGTTACTTCATTGTTGAAGTGACTTCTCCTATCTGATTCTAAAGAGATAGGAAACCCAAAGCCCGGTTTGAGGCTGTCCTTTCTTCATGTGGGGTAAGCTTCAATCCAGTGGCTAATAATACAAACACCAACACATATCTCAAACCTCCATACACAGACATCTAAAAAAATCCATCTGCATTCTGCTGAATGGACCTTCTGCTCTTACAATGTGGCTCAAATTAACCATGGTCCCTTTCCCCGTGGTCATTTTCTGGCAAACGAAACAACAATGGCAAACTGCTTCATCAACTTGTCCAAACCTTGGGTTGAACCAGTCATGTTTGAACAACCGAATCATGGCATCCCTCCCAACAGGGGCTTGACCATGATAATACTTATCCATTTGAGACAACAGATTATTAGCCAAAACCAATTGACCCTCTTCTGAAACCCACAATTCATCTTTTCTTTGCACACACTTAATTTTACTCCAAGAACGTTTTTCGTCCCTGTCAGCATTATTCTGCAACATTTTCAATTCATCCAATGTATCAATTTCTTTCAATGTAAAACTTATCTTCTTCAGGTAACAGTTCCCACTTATCTTTGAATGATATACAGTTCAATGCGCAAAACCTTGCTACTTGATCCGCATATTCATTTCCCGATGGCAGAAAGTCCTGTGACTTTAGATGTCCACTGCATTTCACCACGGCAGTCTTTTCAGCTATTGGAACAGAATGTAACAGTTCTTTAATTCTCTCACCATTTCTCACTGGTGAACCATAAGAAGTAATGAAACCTCTCTGTGAACACAACTGGCCAAAATCATGGACATTTCCAAATCCATACTGGCTATCTGTATAGATTGTAGCTTTCAGCTAAGCAGAAACATGGCACGCTTTAGTAAGGGCTGCCAGTTCTGCTACTTGGGCACAATACACTCCTCGGAGCCAAAAAGCCTCTAGAATACCAGTAATTGTGCACACGGCATATCCTGCTCTCAGTGTCCCTGTATTGTCTTTTAGACAATAACCAACAACAAAGATAATTTGGTCATTCTCTTCCAATCGGGTATCTCTAATATCAGGTCTCGGTTTTGTGCATAAGTCAGTTACTTCAAGACAATCATGCTCAATGTCTTTCACTTTTTCAATTTCAACATTTTCATTAGGAAGTAAGGTTGCAGAGTTCAGCACTGTACATCGTTTCAATTACACATTTGGTGACTCTAGAATACTCGTTTCATATCTGGTCAATCTTGCACCTGTCAAATATTGGGTTTTCGTTCCTGTAAACAAGATTTCAATCAAGTGGGGGTCCATTATAGTCAAAGGATATCACATCACAATACCATCACACTGTGTAAGGCATTGACCAACTGCTGCAACTTCACTCAAACAACCTGGTAAGGCTGCTGCGACTGGGTCAAAAGTAGCTGAAAAATATCCTACTGGGCGGTTTACACCTCCATGGACCTGTGTCAAGACAAACAAAGAACATGCATCACGCTCATGGCAAAACAATGTGAAAGGTGTTGTGTTGTCAGGCATACCCAAAGCTCGAGCCTTGCACAGACTCTCTCTCAGTTCAGAGAACGCTTTCATTTCAGCCTGGTCTAACACTATGAGATCAGTGACTTCCTTATAAGTCAGCTTCTGCAATGGTCTTGAAATAACTGAAAAATTGGGAATCCATTGGCGACAGTAGCCTGCCATCCCTAAGAACATCCTGGCATCTCTCTGTGTGATTCATTTGCAATATGGTCGCAAACCTTTCTCTGGATATTCTCTTTATCCTTTCTCAATCAGATGACCCAAATATTTCACCTCTTTCTGACAATACTGCAATTTCATCGGGAACACTTTGGGGGTCATTCTGACTCCCGCCGGCCGCGGTATCCGCAGGGCCGGTGGGAGCCGCCAGAATACCGCTGCGCGGTCACAAGACCGCCACGGGTATTCTGGGTTTCCCGCTGGGCTGGTGGGCGACCGCCAGAAGGCCGTCCGCCAGCCCAGCGGGAAACACCCTTCCACAAGGATGCCGGCTCCGAATGGAGCCGGCGGAGTGGAAGGGGTGCGACGGGTGCAGTTGCACCCGTCGCGATTTTCAGTGCCTGCATGGCAGACACTGAAAATCATGGTGGGGCCCTGTTACGGGGGCCCCTGCAGTGCCCATTCCATTGGCATGGGCACTGCAGGGGCCTCCAGGGGCCCCACGACACCCCATACCGCCATCCTGTTCCTGGCAGCCAAAACCGCCAGGAACAGGATGGCGGTATGGGGGTCGGAATCCCCATGGCAGCGCAGCAAGCTGCGCCGCCATGGAGGATTCCCCAGGGCAGCAGAAAACCAGCGGTACACCGCCGGTTTTCCGTTTCTGACTGCGGCTGTACCGCCGCAGTCAGAATGCCCTTGGGAGCACCGCCAGCCTGTTGGCGGTGCTCCCGCGGTCCCCGGCCCTGGCGGTCCATGACCGCCAGGGTCGGAATGACCCCCTTAATGTCCATTCTTTCCCAAATGGTTCAACAGGGCAATCAAGTCATACTTACACTCATCCCTTGTTCTGGATGCAATTAGCAAGTCATCAATGTACTGTACCAAGGTTGATTGGAAAGGCAATTCCAACGACTCCAAATTCTTTTTCAAGATCTGATTGAAATTCAAGCTGCTTTGTATCACCCACAAAGTTATACATGGAACAGGACTGCTTTTTATCAGAAACAAAATAACAAGTACATCCAACAAAGAAACCTCCGCTCAAGATTGGCACCCTGCCTTAGAACACCACCATACATGAAAAAGACTATAGGTGATACATCCTTCTCCGTTCAAGCAGCCAAACTATAGAATTCATTACCCCAACTATAAGAGCCACAGATAACTTTCTTGTCTTCAGAAAACTACTCAAGAGTTGGCTCTTTCCTTCATAACCACCATATTCAAACAACTGTGGACTGCATATGCCTATGTTGATAAAAAAAAAATTTCAGATTATGTGTATATTTCTAGTTATGTATAGTTCTTTAGAAAATATGTATCGCTTCTATGTCATAACAATAGAATACCACACACTCTTTAAACTTGTTTGACTAAGTATATTTTACCCATGGTTCTAATTATGTATTGTATGTGCATATGTGAGTGTATTCATGTGTGTATGTGTGTGTGTATGTGTGTATGTATCTATATATATATATATATGTGTATATATATATATATATATATATATATATATATATATATATATGTATGCATGTATGTGTATATGTTGTTTCTGTGCTTGGCATCTTCATGGGTCATTGCATGGCTCCTGGGTGGGTTGTTATACTAGATATCTATGAATTCCTGCTCTCATCTTATCACACTTATCTACCCATTATCATATGTCATGTTTCTATCAAGCTATCCTTCATTCTCACTCTGACTCATCCCAAATCCTTTCTACTACTTTCATCTCCTAAATAACTCTGCCTAAACTCTTCCCTCCGCTTCCACATCTAACTCACCAAACCTCACTCTACTACCGTGACCTCCCACACAACCCTACTAAATTCTCCCGCATTTATCTCACCCTGCTACTATGCTCTCCCTAACCTTTCCATATACTCTTCACCCCTCCATCCCCCTTTACTCATCCCAAGCCTTTGGGTTGAGTAAATGAAGGATATATTTCCAATTAACACTTCTGGATTTCTTTCCTCCTCCACCCCTCCATTACTCCAGTCAATCTAACTAACATACTCTCATATCCGCGGCTCAAATTAACTCATAATAATACTAAAACTGTACTCATTATTTCCCGATACTAATCTATCACTAATTCTTGTTGTGTTCCAGAGTAGCGTGCTACTCACCGGAAAGCGCTTTGATGCCTCGTCAGGGGTAGTTAGCGCTGTATAAATACGATTACAATACAATACAATACAATACAATATGGAAGGTGACTCCAAAAACCCTTGAGGAATTCTGCACCAACAGTAGCCTCAGTCCAAAAACTTGAAACAAAAGAGAAATTGGCTGTCCTCATCAAGAGGCACAGAAAAGAAGGCTTGTGACAGATCAATGACAGTGAACCACTCAGCATCACATGGATTCTGAAACACTATCACAGCTGGATTTGGTACCACATTTGACCACAATTTAATTTATTTTCCTCAAATCCTGGACAATTCAAACTTTCCCACAGCGCTTTTTCAGTCCCATTATCGGTGAATTACATGGGCTGCTCAACACTTCCTTCAAAACTCCTTGTTTCACAAAGTCTGCAATTATTTGGGCGACCCTCATAAGGACATCTTGTGGCATTTTCTACTGTGGAAGTTGTGACTGCATTCAGCTTTACAGTAACTTTAACTGGCTCAACCCCCTTGATCAGACTTACTTCTTTTCCTGTCAAATCCCACACTTTCTCCTTAACCGTTCCCTGAAAATCACGATGGACCTCCTTCACTGTGAACATCAGGAAAAATTCAATTAGAGGATATTCCTCATTTGTAGTTTCACATTCTATCTCTGGTGCTTGATCATCTTCATCATCACTATTTGTCTGAATCTCAATTCCATCATTTGAACAAGTAAACAGGCATTTCGTTTTACACAGCAAGTCTCTTCCCAGTAGGGATACTGGACTTGAATTGCAGACTACGAATTTGTGCAATCCCTGAAAGTTGCCAATTGTAACCTGAATTGGTTCTGTAATCGGGTTGGCCTAATATTGATCCGCTACTCCTACAATCCAAACTGTTTTACCTGAAAGGGTCAAGTTTGGAACCTGTGCACTTCTCACTGTACAGTGTGTAGCTCCTGTGCTAACCAAGAATAAAACTCTGTGAACTATGACTTTTCCCTTCACATAGGGACCTCTCTGTTCTACTTCTAAGGAAGTCACAGGCACACATGGCTCCTCATCTGAACTTTCACTCATCGTTTATTCCATTCTCACTATGTAATGGGAATTGATGCACTGTGTTATTACTTTGGTAAAGCTTCTGACCTGTGACCTGTTAAGAAAGCATCACTTGTTGCTGTTCTATTGGGGCTTTTGGTATCTGACTTTGCTGTTTAGGTACCATGGGAACCTGTTGCTGCACTGGCTGCAACTGTGTCATTTATACATGTGGCATTTGCACCTGTGGCATGGGTTGAAAACTCTGCACTTGATTCCCATTATTTTGAAAATTTGGGTTAGGATCTCTCACTCCTGGTCCTTTCATGTTCTGAAATGAATTGATGTCATTACTTTGCTCAACAATACCTTCCTGCGCCATCATGGGACACTCCCATTTCCAATGTCCAATGGCTCCGCAAATGTGACATGGCAATAATTTCTTCATCCCCTGTACATCATTCTGAACCAATACAGTACCTAAGTCTGGACCATGATTCACATTACCTCTGCGACCTCTATCTCTCATCTGGGGTTGTAACATCATGTTTCCCTGCTGTGCTGTGGTAACTGTTGTGAAAAACTCCTTGCATACCTGTCTGAGCAGCCTTATTCTGCATCACTATCACCTTTTCTTATAGCTCCCTCTGCTTCAACTCAAGTTCATCACTACAGTACTTTGCATACTGAAAGCCCTCATCAATCGGTTTTGCTTGCCAGCAAATCAAATGATTCTTAATCATCTGGCTGATTTCAGGTCTCAGTCCTTCCACAAATCTGAACACAAAGAGAATCATGTCCTTTGCCTCAATTGTGTCTGTACCACTGTAATGCTTGAACGCCTGCAACAATCTCTCATAATATGCATGTATCGGCTCCTTTGCTTCCCGAGCTGTCCTGTCAGTTCTCTGCCAATCAAACTTCTGGGGCGTAATTCTCATTTTCTAAACTTCATTCACCTTATAGTAATATTTCATTTCCTCTGGAGATGGTGCACCTGTATTTTTGTCTCTCTCTCGTTTGCTTGTTGGCCAATCAACTCTCCTCTTACAATCTTTCCACAGATCAGCTGGGACCACTATCTCTATTAAAGTGTTCAAGTTCTCCCACAGGGACTTTGCAAGTTTCACAAACCTGTCTGTCTGCTGGTACCAGTCCACTGGTTTCTCTCTCAATTTTGGACAATCATTCATAAATGATAGAAAGTCACTTCTGTTCCAAGGGACATGAACAAAATTCCCTCCTGGAATCTCTATAATTGGTAAAATCTTCACTGGATCTTGACCTTGCTGCTCACTTGCAGTCAGCTCCACAGAATCCCTTTTTCTTTTGTCTCTTTTCTTTACCCATCTGCCTTCCCATGTATCTAATGCTCCCCAGGTCTGGGCACTTTGAAGCAATTCCTTAAGGTGTGCCTTCATTCCAGCTGATCTCGTGTATAAAATCTTTAGTTTCAAAATCTAATCTGTAATTCCTTTTCAAATGCTTAGTTTTCTCTATTTCTATGCCGTACTTCTCTGCAAGGTCTGCTAGCTTCTGATGCACATTGCCCACCTTCCTTGTAATCTTCAAGCACAAATATCTAAATTCTGATTATGTGTAGGATTCTAACATATTCACACCCATAGTTCCTTGAATGAGCTCACCCGCTTCCATGCTTAGCCTAGCATGATTAAAACACTCCTCTCCCTTAGGAGCACTGTTCAGGGTATTCAGTTTGTCTATCAATTCAGTCAACTGCTGAACTGTCAAGCCTTGCAACAAGATGTTGCTGGCTTGGACTGATGGCACAACAATTTCAAACTCTGGCTAATGTTTGACCCTACCAAAGTATCTGGAAGCACCCCAAATGGACTAAGGTCCAACAATGATCTTGCTCTGTCAAACGTCTGTCCCACAGTAGAGACTATTCAAGCATTTTCGTTATGTCCTTCCCTCATTACGTTCGGTGACATGACACCCTGTTTACTCACAGTATGTTTATTCTGTGCAAATAGGTGTACTGCTGGATCAACAGTAATAGGTAAAGATAGAGCATCTTGGGTTGGTCTGATACTTATGTTCTGTGGATGAGGAACTCCCATGTTCTGATTCATCACTGGAGTCATATCTGACTGTGTCCCTGTTACTGGAGTGAATCTCGGTATTACCTGTGACTGCACTTGGGGCAGTAAAAGTGGAGTTGGTTCTGTCTGAACCAACATAGGTCTCGGAAAAACCTGATCCGTAGCCATCATTATGTTCAAAGTCATTTCCTTAATGAGCACATCAGGGTAGATTTTCTGAACCAGTGGCGATGCACCTGATTTTGCACTATAGGAGAAGTAGGTGGATTAAGACTACCCTGCACTCGACTCTGTGGCAGCCTAGTATTAACTTGCACCGGACTCATTGTCCCATTAATCTGTGCCGGTGCTGAAGGATCAGCACTGGTGCTTGGATCACTCTCATGTGCTGCATATGGCAGTGGACGATTTCTCAATAACTGTAAAATAAACTCATCATCATCAGATTCTTCCTCCACTGTTTAAGACTTTATAGGCTCTCTATTCTCAGACGGGCTTCTGTGAATCTTTCTAGTAGTTTCCTTCCTTCTTCCTCATTGTCCTGTGTAATTGCCGAACTTCATTCCGTGCAAAGTCTCCTTCCTCCAAACTCTCTGAGCACTATACCATCTAGGCTCTGTTAAAGACTATTTTTCCTTACTTATTCTCCTTGAATTTCTGTTGCTGTTGCTGTCTGGCAGCTAGCTACCAAATCGCTAATGCCTCCAACTATGCTTGTCTCGGAAGGGGCTTCGATTTATGTAGCTACATCCTTAAATGCTCTAAAACCCTCAAATTGAACTTCCCATTTGTAGGAAACGCTATGTTCCCATCCTTCTCTGTCACTTTGCACCATTGCTTTAGCCAAAGACATGGTGTGATACTCTTCTCTTCCATTACAATGTACTGTAAGCTGGTGTGCCTTCTGGCGGAGTAGCTTGGCCTATACTTACTGTAACGTACGTTTCTCTATTTAGGGCACTCTTTTCAACCTTTTTTTTGTAATTCAAAATCAAATCAGGGAGTGACTTTCAATCCCAGAGTTATCTTCACCCACTTTCTCAACCAATTGCCTCTCACAGACGTCTGCCAATCCATGCCCGACCCTTCTCACTAACCAACCTATCCCAGCGTGACTCCAATGACGTCACACTCACAGGTACTGCGTCTGACAAAGTCTTGTGGCTTGTCCTCCCAAACTTCGATTGACACAAAATGAATGCCAAATTGTGAGCACTAAACCCAGCATCAGAAAAACAAATCTGCTGGTTTACTACAGGAAAGGTAACACAATCACTTCAGAAAAGTAAGAATTTTTCACTGAAGGCTCTTCCCGCACTTCCACCTACTCAGTTTTTCCCAGTTTCCCTGATTTGCAAGCAAAATTTGACCCGCAAATTTTACTTTCGACTGATCAGTGGGTCTGTCCTGGTGCACATAGGACTCACCAGATCTCAGTCGAAATTTTCTTTCACTCAGTTTGACTCACACTCTGACTTGTCGAGTCTAAACCAGACAAATTCCAACATAAAAACAAGTGTCTCATACACTTTTCAATATACTCCGAACTCTTGGACCACGCAGGGTCCATACATCAACAACACATGTGGGCAATTTTTCTGCACAAAGCGCCACACACATGTGAAGTTCGACAACTTCTGTACTCTCACACTGCGGAGTACGCACACTCCTTCTACAACTTCATTTGGAGTACTCAAACTCCCTACCCCTCACAAACTTCACAATAATTCACCTGCAATTTGCATAAGCTGTGCAAGTGCAAAACCCTACTGCATTCACTCTATCACTAGAACCCCAAGAACATCCTCAAACAACCATTAGCAGATTTGAGATTCTGGGACAGTCATTTCTGGACTTAAGGAAACATTTTCTCTCCAATAAACATCTTTGAAAATAAAATCCAAATCTCAATAATAATGAACTCTCAAAAGACCAAATCATCAAGCTACTACCATCTCTGTTGATCTTTATGTTTTCCTACTAACACTTCTGGGACCATCAATCATACTACTATCTCTGTTAATGCCTGTTATTCTATTCCAGGCGTCTATGCTACCATCTCTGAGAACACCTTTGACGGGCTCTTAGGGAGACCAACTATCAGTCTGTGCTATCTTCTCTGTTAGTACCCATTACTCTGTACCTGACATCTATGGTGAGCTATTAAGGAGACAAACCATCCGTCTCAACTACCTTCTCTGTTGGCGCGTCAGACCTTAGTAAGTAAACTTACAAGGTGACTCAAATAGGTCGATGACATTTTTGACTGGCAATTAAGATGATCCCACCATAACTCCAGTACATGCAGATCAATAATCAATAAATAATATCAATAATCAAAGACAATCAATGACATTAATAATCAATGGAGTCAGTAATTGTCACACACCATGACCCTTCAGTCATGAATAACTACACCTTTGAGTTGTTAGAATATTTATTTCCCTATATTAACAATGCTAAGGTCACATAAAATAATCTCATAATCAAATGATACACATACAAAAACAACACTGGCTGTCCAAATCTGTGAAAGAAACACAATCTAATCAAAGCTTGAACTACAACACATTCTAAGGTTACAGTGCAAATTAATAACAAGAACAATTGCGCAAACAATATCACATACATTTAGATTCAGCAAAGGAAAAGCATCAACTGTTATTCCCTATTAGCAGGGTAAGAAAACCTTAACTAACACCAAATTAGCATCAACATGTTGGTCTTCGTGCAAAACACTTTAGTAAAACACAAATTAGGAAAACATCTAACTATGGCTCTATCAAACAGTGATGTTTGTACCTAGAGAGAAACAGCAAATAGGCATAACGAACACATGGGTACAATAATACCTCTCCTCAATTGAATCGGCAAGATAAGGTAGTCTTCGTCATCAGGATATCAGTTCAGTCAGCAAGGCATCAGGATTCAGCATCAGAGTTCAGAAAGGCAAAGTCTTTAAGCATTAAAGTTAAGCATGGTTCTTGCCAAGGCGCTCAAGAAAATATTGACCTTTCGAGCAGCAAGAAAATGGGCAATAGGCTGTCTTATGTCAGTGCAGCCCTGTTAAATTAAATTCCCTAAAATTACCTCCCAACACCTTATTGATCAAGGGATCGCAACTTGACACTTTGTCCAGTAAAATAAAAACTTCAAATCTATGAATTCTACCACTACTCCGCTCGCTTGTCGCTGATTGGTTTCTCCTGCGATGTTCTCGTTATCCGGTTTGTCAGGTAACAATATTGTTGCAGCTCATACTCCGGTCAGCGGCTTCATTGTTCTCCTCCTGAGAAGGTCAGTCTCACACCCATTACACTCATAATGTTACTTTTAGCAAGAACAGCATCTTCTAGCAGTTGGTTGTCATGAGAAAGATTTTCAGCTACGAGCACATTTAAACAATACAATGGAAAATCACAGTTTAACCCCTTCGCTGCCAGACCTTTTCCCCCTCCTGTGCCAGACCTTTTTTTTGCCTATTTGGGGCAGTTCGCGCTTAGGCCCTCATAACATTTTGTCCACATAAGCTAACCAAGCCAAATTTGCATCCTTTTTTCCAACATCCTAGGGATTCTAGAGGTACCCAGACTTTGTGGGTTCCCTTGAAGGAGGCCAAGAAATTAGCCAAAATACAGTGAAAAATTCGTTTTTTTTTAAAAAATGGGAAGAAGTGGCTGCAGAAGAAGGCTTGTGGTTTTTCTCCTGAAAATGGCATCAACAAAGGGTTTGCAGTGCTAAACTCACCAGCTTCCCAGCTTTCAGGAACAGGCAGACTTGAACCAGAAAACCCAATTTTTCAACACAATTTTGGCATTTTACTGGGACATACCCCATTTTTACAATTGTTTGTGCTTTCAGACTCCTTCCAGTCAGTGACAGAAATGGGCATGAAACCAATGCTGGATCCCAGACACCTAAACATGTCTGAAAAGTAGACAAAATTCTGAATTCATCAAGGGGTCACTTGTGTAGATCCTACAAGGGTTTCCTACAGAAAATAACAACTGAAAAAGAAAAATATTGAAATTGAGGTCAAAAAACATCAATTTTTCTCTACGTTTTACTCTGTAACTTTTTTCTGCAATGTCAGATTCTCGAAAGCAATATACCGTTACGTCTGCTGGACTCCTCTGGTTGTAGGGATATATAGGGCTTGTAGGTTCATCAAGAACCCTAGGTACCCATAGCCAATAAATGAGCTGCACTCTGCAGTGCGTTTTCATTCTATACCGGGTATACAGCAATTCATTTGCTGAAATGTAAAGAGTAAAAAATAGCTATCAAGAAAACCTTTGTATTTCAAAAAAGGGCATAAGATAAGGTGTTGAGGAGCAGTGGTTATTTGCACATCTCTGAATTCCGGGGTGACCATACTAGCATGTGAATTACAGGGCATTTCTCAAATAGATGTCTTTTTTACACACTCTCCTATATTTGGAAGGAAAAAATGTAGAAAAAGACAAGGGGCAATAACACTTGTTTTGCTAATCTATGTTCCCCCTAGTCTCCTGATAAAAATGATACCTCACTTGTGTGGGTAGGCCTAGCACCCGCGACTGGAAACGCCCCAAAACGCAACGTGGATACATCCCTTTTTTTTAAAAGAAAACAGAGGTGTTTTTTACAAAGTGCCTACCTGTAGATTTTGGCCTCTAGCTCAGCCGGCACCTAGAGAAACCTACCAAACCTGTGCATTTTTGAAAAACTAGAGACCTAGGGGAATCCAAGATGGGGTGACTTGTGGGGCTCTGACCAGGTTCTGTTACCCAGAATCGTTTGCAAAGCTCAAAATTTGGCTAAAAGAACACATTGTCCTCACATTTCTGTGGCAGAAAGTTCTGGAATCTGAGAGGAGGCACAAATTTCCTTCCACCCAGCGTTTCCCCAAGTCTCCCGATAAAAATGATACCTCACTTGTGTGGGTAGGCCTAGCGCCCGCGACAGGAAATGCCCCAAAGCGCAACGTGGACACATCCCATTTTTTGAAAGAAAACAGAGGTGTTTTTTGCAAAGTGCCTACCTGTAGATTTTGGCCTCTAGCTCAGCCGGCACCTAGGGAAACCTACCAAACCTGTGCATTTTTGAAAACTAGAGACCTAGGGAAATCCAAGATGCAGTGACTTGTGGGGGTCTGACCAGATTCTGTCACCCAGAATCCCTTGCAAACCTCAAAATTTGGCTAAAAAAACACATGTTCGTCACATTTCTGTGGCAGAAAGATCTGGAATGTGAGAGGAGGCACAAATTTCCTTCCACCCAGCGTTCCCCCAAGTCTCCCGATAAAAATGATGCCTCACTTGTGTGGGTAGACCTAGCGTCCGCAACAGGAAATGGCCCAAAACACAACGTGGACACATCACATTTTTTCATAGAAAACAGTACCTACCTGTGGATTTTGGCCTGTAGCTCAGCCGACACCTGGGGAAACCTACCAAAGCTGTGCATTTTTTAAAACTAGAGACCTAGGGGAATCAAGACGGGGTGACTTGTGGGGCTCTGACCAGGTTCTGTTACCCAGATTCCTTTGCAAACCTCAAAATTTGGCAAAATAAACACCTTTTCCTCTCATTTCGGTGACAGAAAGTTCTGGAATCTGATAGGAGCCACAAATTTCCTTCCACCCAGTGTTCCCCCAAGTCTCCCGATAAAAATTATACCTCACTTGTGTGGGTGGGCCAGGTTCCTGCAACAGAATAAGGCCCAAAACTTGTAGAGATAGAGGGGATAGCACAGCAAGTTTATAAGGGCATATTCTTTTATACATCTTTAGACTGACTCTGCTTTGGGGACCAACATAAGCAAGGTGTCATTTTACTTGGGAGACTGAGGGGAAAACTGGGGAGTAGGAATTTTGTGCTGGAGCGGTGATCCTACTAAGAAAAGTCAGGAAAATATGCTTTTTTAAGCAAATTTTGAGGTTTACAGAGGAGTCTGGGTAAGAAAATGTTGGGGGAGCCACGCAAGCCACACCTCCCTGGACTCCTTGGGGTTTCTAGTTTAAAAAAATGTCTGGGTTTTGTAGGTTTCCGTAGATGAAGGCCGCACCCAGGACCAAAAACATAGGTGGCCCCTCCCCCCCAAACACAGGTAGTTTTGTAATATATCATTTTGATGTGTGGACATACGTCCGTGATATGCCAAACACTAAAATTGTGAAAAGAAACCCACTTAGGTTATGTGAAAAAGACCCCTCACCCACCAACCAAGTTGGTGGCATGCTTCATCATCGGGGTCCCACCTGAGGCACCTAGCGTGTCACAGGTGTGCTGCGACGCCTGATTACAGCGGAGCAGGTTTTGTCATTTTTACCACACATACTAGTTGGATTTGGCACGAGGGTGAGTGATGGTTCAGTGGATCAAATTTTATTAACAAGAGATTTCACAAAAATGAAATGCACTGTTAATAACTGAAAGGCAAAAAACTGAACCAATGACTCACAGCTCGTGAGCTGTAAAGCCGTGACAAGGCACCAACCGCTTTACAGTCCATTCACACACCTTTCATACATGACACGCACAAGACCATTCACACCGCCAGCCACGGGCCCAGCACATTACAACACTCACTTCGACAGACCGCGCCACTCAAGGGCCCATCACTTACATACGCCCACATGCCAGATACAAGAATCACACCAGCTGATGGCAGTGTGGACTGGCGTTTGGCTGGCACCGCCAGCCAAGCGCCACCCCAAGCACACCGCCAGCCAAGCCCCACACCAAGCACACCGCCTTCCAAGCCCCACCCCACGCACAGCGCCAGCCAAGCGCCACCCCACGCACACCGGCAGCCAAGCCCCAGCCGAAGCACACCGCCTTCCAAACCCCACCCCACGCACACCGCCAGCCAAGCCCCACCCCAAGCACACCGCCTTCCAAGCCCCACCCCACGCACACCGCTACCCAAGCACCACCCCACGCACACCGCCTTCCAAGCCCCACCCCACGCACACCGCCAGCCAAGCGCCACCCCACGCACACTGCCAGCCAAGCGCCACCCCCGCACACCGCCATCACTTTTTTTTGTTTATAAACAGCAAAGAAACCACTAACTAATTATAAAATAAGCACAAAACTACAAACACAAAAGTTCTAACTAAATACATGACAGAGATGCCAACCGTGAAACATATGAAAATATAAAACAGCTTACGCTCACGGTATTTCCCAGAAGTTTTTCTTTGTGTGATAACTTCTATAACAGCTGGGCACAACCAGCCCAGGCTTTGAAGGGCATTCGGGGCAGTACATCCGGCTCTCCCTCCGGATTAATCTCCAGGCACATACTCTACATTTCTTTGTGGGCAAGTCTTTTTTGGGAGTGGGAGGAATGTGATCTGGAAAGTGCCGATCTTTCAATCTAGCCACATCCTCCACCACTTCTACTCTAGGAACTCTTGCCGGTTCCACCACAATAAGGCTTTCTATCACCGACTCCTGAAATTTAACAAATGTCATCCTTGACTCAGGTGAACAATCCTTGTATACAATAAATGCATTAAAAGTTGCCAAATGAAATAAATGTAGGGCCAACTTTTTATACCACACGTAAGACTTATGAAGAGCAGTGTAAGGTTCCAACCTCTGATCTACTCTATCAACACCACCCATGTGCCTATTGTAGTCCAAAATGCACGCAGGTTTGCGCACTTCTGCAACCTGACCCTAAACAGTCACAGGGGAAGTACTCTCATCATGGATGGTAGATAGCATGTACACATACCTCCTGTCTCAAAATTTCATAGCTAGCAGCTCATTATTCCGCAAGGCACTGCACTGTCCCCTCTCAAGTTTTTTACAGACAAGCTCCCTTGGATAGCCTTTCCGGTTAGAACGGATTGTGCCACAAGCAACAGTGTCCACTCTAAACAACTCCTTAAACAACTGCACTCCAGTGTAGAAATTATCTACGTACAAATGGTGACCTTTGTTAAACAGCCGTCTAGCAAGTTCCCACACAATTTTTTCGCTAACTCCAAAAGTGGTTGGACAACCAGGAGGGTCAATACTGGAATCCCTACCAGTGTAGACCCGGAAATTATACACATATCCTGTACTGCTTTCTGACAGCAGATACAATTTAATCCCATACCGTGCCCTCTTACTAGGAATGTACTTCTTAAAAACTAAACGCCCGTTGAAAAGGACCAAAGACTCGTCCACACTTATCTCTTTGCCTGGAACATAGACCTCTGAAAACCGATCCACAAAATGATCAAGGACAGGCCTAATCTTAAAAAGATGGTCACAATCAAGGTGATCTTGTGGCACGGCTAAAGCATTGTCTACAAAATGCAGCATATGAAGAAGAAGCAAATACCGATTACGTGTCATAGTTGCAGGAAATATAGCCGTTGCCATCAAGGGACTAGTAGACCAATAAGAAGCCAGTGACGGCTTCCTGATCAACCCCATAAAAAAAGACAAACCTAAAAACTTTTTCATCTCTTCCAGATATGTGGGAACCCACTGAGTAGCTCTAGACTGAGGCTTAAGTCTGGCAGCGTTGTCCCGCAAATAATGCTCTGCATACACATTTGTCTGCTCCACAATCTCTTCCAAAAATACATTGTCCATAAACAAGTGAAAGAAATGGACAGGCAAAATGTTTTCCGTATTAACTCTACACCCTGGGAGACCAGTAAATGCAGGTAACTGTGGCTGCTCCATGTTTGGGGCAATCCAGGTGTCAGGTCTTCTAATGGGAAACCCTTCAGCCCCAGGCTGCTGCACTCTTGGCACATCAATGTCCTCTTCTAACACAGGCCCTTCATCTGCACTGAGAGTAGCTTCCTCATCAGAAGAATACTCTCGGACAGAAAACTCACTTTCAGAATCTCCTGCTTCCTCCTCTGCCTCAGATGCAGAGTCAGTGTCGTAATCATGGTCTGAAGACGACTCAAAGAGCATGCAAACAACCTGCTGAGCGGTCACTCTGCGGCTAGCCATGATCCTCACTAACAACAAATGGATTGCCAACAACAACTAGCACTAAAATAAGTAATAAACAAAGTGTAGCTTTATCACAAAGAGTTATGTACTAAAAAACTATACCACTCACTTGCCTGAAAAAGCTACTCACCAAGCAACTACTCTGCACAGACACAGCAATCACCAATGATATCCCACTAAAAAGAAAAAAGAAAAAAGCAAATTAGACATATGACAACACAAATGTCATTGTGCTCAAATCTAAGGACAATTTCAAACACACAATACTGCATTTAGTACACCACCTACAAACATGTCATTCATGCATGTCAACAATACTCCTTTGGAGTAAATTACATTCACTTACCTAAAACATGCAACTATGCATACTGCAGGACAACTACTGCCAAAACCGCAAGGATCCACAGCAAAGGAAGCAAAAACGTTGAACTAGAAGAAAAAGAAGAAATACATTGTTATAATCACAAATACAAATACTTGCCAGTTGACAAACACCCCACCACCAAGAACTTAGAAGTTGTCCCTGGTACCTAAGTGGATCCTGCCCCCCTTGGAGGCAGATGGGCGTAAAAAAATTGGCCAATCTGCCCCCAAGGGGGGCAGAAATGGGCAACACCTCTGTGCCCCCTTTAGGGGGCGACCCTTCCCAAAGGGGGCACCCCCAGCACAAAACAAAAAAAAGGGGAAAAAAAAAAATCCCTGGCGTATTGGTGGTTTCTGCCCTCCTTGGGGGCAGATGGGCCTACAAAAATAGGCCCATCTGCCCCCAAAGGGGGCAGAGATGGCCAATACGAACTTTCCCCACTTTGAGGGGGCGACCGTTGCCCAAGGGGTGCCCCAAACTCACACCACACACACACCACACAATCCCTGGCGCCTAGTGTGCTTCCACCCCCCCCCCCCCGGGGGCCAGATCGTCCAAAAAAATGGCTGGTCTGCCATCGGGGGGGCCGAAACAGAAAAAAAATAGCCCTGCAGGGGAGCCCCCAAAATAAACAATAAAAACAAAATCCCTGGTGTCTAGTGGCAAAACACTAAATAAAATGGACCCCCGGGCGGGGCGACCCTTGCCCAAGGGGTTGCCCCCAAAATACAGAAACAAAACAAAATCCCTGGTGTCTAGTGGATTTTGCCCCCCCCACCGGGGGCAGATCTGCCAAAAAATCAGCGATCTGCCCCCGGGAGGGGGCCAAACACTAAAAAAAATAGCCCCCCCTGGGGGGCGACCCTTGCCCAAGGGGTCCCCCCCAAAAGAAACTTTCCTCTAAAAATAAATCCCCAATGTCTAGTGGATTTCGCCCCCCCCCCCCGGGGGCAGATCGGCCGAAAAATCGGCGATCTGCCCCCAGGGGGTGGCGAAATGCCCCAAGGGGTCGCCCCCAAAAGAAACAGACCTGGAAAAATCCCTGGCCCTGCCCGCGAATCTAGTGAAAACAGGCACAGGGGGAAAGGAAAAACCCTTTCCTTTCCCCCTGTGTCTGTCCCCCCCCCAAAACCCCAAAAAAGGAAAGGACTCACCTTAGAGTTCCTTTCCCCTCGACGCGCTGGAAGCAAATGGCTTCCAGCGCATCCCGGCAACACTTGATGACGTTGGTGCGCTGTGCGCACGCTGACGTCATCAGATTGCCGGGGGGGTCGGGGGTGGAAGGGGAAGGTCTTCCCCTTCCATCTCCGCCTTGGAGGGGGAGGGGGGTGCACAGAGGGGGCACGCTCGCGCTCCCCCAAGTTCCCGTGCCTTGGACGAGGTGACCTCGTCCAAGGCACAGAAGCGGTTAATTCCCTAGGATAGCCATTTATTAAACGTTAAGAAATACAGCTTGACATAAGGGCGGGTAACTAGGCCAAGGCCTTCCCTAAGTTAAGGCCTACAATTAACAAGGCTAAAACATAATGACCTATTAATACATTAGTCACACATATACTCAACAATTCATATTGATAAGTTATTAATAAGTACACTTCGTGAACAGTGGCAGCCACTCGTGATCACATTTTTGAATGAGTGCATTATTTTACTACGTTATTACATTTTCTACACAAATCCATTACTCATAATACAAAAACATTCTTTAATAATTTTTAGTAAAACAATCTGCGCTAGCACTAATCAATCACCTCCAAGATGGTGGGCGTAGGTCGCACGTACGGCATGTCCATTTTGTCATAGTTCTCCCTGGTAACATTGAATGGTATTTGCACAAAAGTCCAATATTTTTATCTCAAGTTTTAGTTCAATCTTTCCTTCATAATCTACGAGGCCTGCAAGAGTCCATTTTCACTTTCCTGAATTTCCAGTCCATTGTAGTCACTGCAATGCAACAATATATATTGAGTAGACGCCTGAAACCTGTTTCACTATTTTAGAACACCCTAAATGAATGTAGGACAGCAGGTCAGAGGGCTGTTAATGATATGTTATTGAATAGGTACTGTTTGATGAAAAAATATATATTTTAACTTGTTTCATATATTCATTTGCAGAGCTCCAAAAACAAGTTATAAGTGATTTGAAAGCTTAGCAGTGTGTGTATCCCCGTCTCTTTTGTAAACAAAGGTACTCTGTTGTTGGATTTTGATGATACAAGTTATAGCAAAGCGAAAAAAAAAAATATATATGATTTGGGACGGTCATTAAATTATTAGGTGTAATTCTTTGTTTAATAATCTTTTTTTTTAATTTGAGAAAACGTTAAACATACTGGCATAGGGAAATGGGCATAGCTTAGTTTACAAATATTACCCCAGTTTTGAGGAAATTCCTAAATTTCAGAATCATTCGTAACAATTGCAATGTGATTTAGGCCACTGGTAAATAATAGCTGCAATTACCTCGCGCGTGAATTAACATTGCTCTACCTATCACATGTATTCCGCAACTGACTGTGATATTGGTTTGAAGTAAATCAAAAATTACATTAGTAAACATGGTGCACAGCAATTTTGACAAAATACTTCTTCGCCACTTTTAGTACTGATGACTAGATACCACCAGCAAGATAGCAGCCAGCGTCTTAATAGATTAATGCCCTGATTTATACTTTTTGATGCTAAACTGCGCTAACGCAGTTTATCATCAAAAAGTATACCGACGGTTAGCGCCATCCCAAGACGGCGGCCGGGTGTCATATTTATGGTATGACGGTAGCCGGCAGTAATGTATTGTATGTATGTATTGAGTATTTGTAAAGCGCATTCCAACCCGTGGGCATCGAAGCGCTGACTGAGGTGGGGCAGAATCCATATACCCAGGGACTCCCCAGTTATTGCGGGAAGAGCCACGTTTTAACCAATCTCCTAAATCTTAAATGGTTATGTTCTTGCCTAAGATTCAACGGGAGTGAATTCCAGATTTTGGCGGCCGCGATGGTAAACGCTTTATCTCCCCATTTCGCCTTCTTAGTACGGGAGGTTTGAATTCGATAGGCAGAAGCAGACCGCAACGGTCTATTAGGCCTATAGAATTGCAGCTTGGAAGTCAAAACGTTGGGCCCAATCCCATGGACAGCTTTATGAGTGATGCAGAGTGCCTTGAAAGAAAGCCACTGGGCTACCGGAAGCCAATGAAGGCTTCTGAGGGAGCTCTTAGCAGAGGCCCCACGAGGTAACTTCAATACAAGCCTAGCCGCGGTGTTCTGCATCACCTGTAGCTTGTTGAGGGATGCTTTATCCAGGTTAAGCAGCAGCGCATTTCCATAATCCAATCTAGAAATGACTAGAGCCAAAGTAGCGGCAATTCTACAGAAGGGTGGAATAAAAGGGAAAACTTTCTTTAATTTCTTCAGCATCCACATACAGGACTTAACTATCAGATTAACCTGCGGTTTAAATGACAGTTGGTCATCAAACAATAACCCTAAATTTTTCGAGGTGGATCCTGGCTCCGGGAGGGTGCCGCATTCTTTCGGCCACCACATGGAAGACCAGAGATCCCTCTTCATCCCGAAACACAGGATTTCCGTTTTTTCACAATTGAGTTTTAGCCAATTGGCTCTCATCCAATTGTTCACTGCTATCATACAAGCATTAAAGCGGATAGCCACTTCCTCCAAATCATTATCGATAGGGATGATGATCTGAGTGTCATCAGCATACAAGGTGGGAATGAAGCCGAAAGTACGAATTAATTCTGCCAGCGGTGCCACGTACACATTAAACAGCGTAGGGCTGAGTGACGAGCCCTGAGGGACCCCACACGGCAGCAGATAAGCTGGGGATCTAAAATCACCACTACTAACCGTAGCCCACCTGTCGGACAGAAAGGATTCAATCAGCTTGAGAGCTTGATCTCTTACACCAGCTTGATGCAGACGATCTAATAGAATATGGGGGGCGATGGTATCAAATGCTGCAGACAAATCTAGCAAAACCAAAAAGACCCCTTGGCCCTCATCAACCAATCTGCGTATGGTGTCGGAAGATGCAATGAGAGCCGATTCCGTACTATGCAATTTCCGAAAACCATGTTGCGCACTGTCTAAGCCCTTAGTGGCTGACAGGAAATCAACTAATCCTTTATTGAGATGTTTTTCCAAAATTTTAGCCGCAAAGGGAAGAAGGGCTATAGGGCGTAGATTAGTCAGATCGTCAGGTTTACCAGTTTCCTTCTTTTTTAAAGGAATGATCGTAGTTTCTTTCCATGCCTTGGGGTACACACCTGTTATAAGAACTTCCTGAAAAATAGGGGTCAACATAGGTACCACTAAGTCAGGTACAAGTCGCAGGATAGCAGGAGGACAAGGATCCATAGGGGAGCCAGATTTGCATTCAAGTAAAAGCTTGTGCATGTCCTCTTTAGATGGCATTTTAAACCTAGATAATAAATGTGGCTCATCCAGCGACCCATGGGGTGTCAATCCCTGGCATGGGGGCACAATTGACCGTAAGGAGAGGTTAACATATTCATCGTCCGACTCAAAACTAGAGTAGATGTTACGAATTTTACATTCAAAAAAATTGGCCACTTTGTTGCAAAAGTCTTGGGAATTTTCCCCTTTAGAGGTACCTAGGGGGGTGGTGAGGGCATTGATGGTTTTAAATAGTTCCTTAGGGGAATTGGGCGCCTCGCTAATTTTAAGTGTGAAATAATCCGATTTAGCTGTCAAACAAGCTTCTTTGTAAATTTTTAGAGCTGATTTAAGTTTCGCTCTCTCCTCATCCCGAGGGTTAAGTTTCCAGCAGCGCTCTTTCTGCCGGTATTTTCTTTGTAATATTTTAAGCTCTTTAGAGAACCAAGGTTGATTACGTTTTTTTGTAATGCGAGGAGCCGCAGCCCTCGCCGGTGCTAGCGAGTCCATTGCCTGAATGATGCCCTGATTAAATCTAGCAAGAGGGGGTAGAGTGGATACCTTAGGGTCATTCCAATTGTGCCTTAATGCGATTGCTAAAGGTTCTGATTTAATATTTTTCCATGGTCTCAACCATTTGTTCTGGGGAGTAGATATCGACGGCTGCTGCCTGACCAAAAATTTAAATGTCAGGAGAGAGTGATCCGTCCATTCTAATGGGGATGTTAGGAGATTAATTTCAACCTCAGAGTGGGCAAAAATCGCATCTAGGGTATGGCCGGCTCTATGAGTGGCCATCCCATTCTTTGGGACCCAATCCAGGACCGCCATCAAATTAAGAAATTCCACCACCCGCGGATCCGTCATATTATCAAAATGAATATTAAAGTCCCCTAGAATGATGGCTTTAGAGGCCATAATTAACGGTTCCAATAAGGAAGTCCAAATTGAAAGAAACTTGGAAGTGGGGCCGGGGGGTCGATAGATTAACAAGCCTTCAAAAATCAGAGATTTGCCTAAAGAAAGTTTAAATGCCATAATTTCACAGACCTCCGGCATATGACTAGCATTATTCCAAGTACAAGTGAGCTCAGATCTACATATTATAGCCAAGCCTCCTCCTCTGCCTGTATTCCTATCCACTCTATAGAAGGAAAAGCCCATGGGGGCCGCCGCAATAAAATCGGGATCAGAGTCTGGCCTTGCCCAAGTTTCTGTCAGGAAAAGGCAGTCAATATTCAGGGAGGAAATTAGTTCATTAATTTCAAATTTATGTTTGGGGAGGGATCTAACATTAATAAGGGCAAAAGAGCCCGTCGATTTAAAGTCCCTAGTACTTTTGCCTGAGGCGTGTACTATGTTGTTGCCTCCTCCTCCCCACACTCCCTGAGTAGTCCGCCTTCCCGCCACAGAAGAGGTTAATGCACTCCAATTACACTTTGCGCATTTCCAGGTATGAGCAACATCCATAGTGAGTGTGTTCATACATCGGGGGCCTGCCAAATTCTTAAGTTCCGTAATAGTATACCTGTACTTTGAAGTGCAAGACATAGGGTCCCTGGCCCTCAGGCCCGTACCGGCCCGTACCGGCGCGGACGGGCGCAGACGGACTTGCCTTTGGCGCGCCTTAGGCGCGCCAGCGGCGCGGCGCATTTCAGCCCTCATTTTATCCCCCTAGAAGAGGCAGAACAACTATACCGCACACCGCGGTTTCTGCCGACCTGCAAACCGGAAGTGGGTTCTAATCAGCCCAACTTCCTGCCCCCAAGAATCCTAAATAGTGAAAACCACCGGAAAGAGGAATAAGCCTCCTCCCGACCGCCCTCCAGAAAAACTGTCCCCCAAATGGTGAAAGAAGCACCTTTAGAATGAAATAATCAAGCGGTGAGTGAGAAGAATATTTAAAAAAGCAGGGCGTAACTTTCCTAGTAATGACAGTTTCAAATTCAAATTCAATTAATCATTCAAATTCATTAAAAACAGTTCATTAAAATACTAAAAGCATTTAATACATACCAATAATCTTAAAACGAGATTGGAGAAAACAACGGCAGTGAACACAAAAACGCGCTCACCTCTGTCGGCGCGGCCGCGTTTCAGCCCTCATTTTATCCCCCTAGAAGAGGCAGAACAACTATACCGCACACCGCGGTTTCTGCCGACCTGCAAACCGGAAGTGGGTTCTAATCAGCCCAACTTCCTGCCCCCAAGAATCCTAAATAGTGAAAACCACCGGAAAGAGGAATAAGCCTCCTCCCGACCGCCCTCCAGAAAAACTGTCCCCCAAATGGTGAAAGAAGCACCTTTAGAATGAAATAATCAAGCGGTGAGTGAGAAGAATATTAAAAAAAGCAGTGCGTAACTTTCCTAGTAATGACAGTTTCAAATTCAAATTCAATTAATCATTCAAATTCATTAAAAACAGTTCATTAAAATACTAAAAGCATTTAATACATACCAATAATCTTAAAACGAGATTGGAGAAAACAACGGCAGTGAACACAAAATGCGCTCACCTCTGTCGGCGCGGCCGCGTTTCAGCCCTCATTTTATCCCCCTAGAAGAGGCAGAACAACTATACTGCACACCGCGGTTTCTGCCGACCTGCAAACCGGAAGTGGGTTCTAATCAGCCCAACTTCCTGCCCCCAAGAATCCTAAATAGTGAAAACCACCGGAAAGAGGAATAAGCCTCCTCCCGACCGCCCTCCAGAAAAACTGTCCCCCAAATGGTGAAAGAAGCACCTTTAGAATGAAATAATCAAGCGGTGAGTGAGAAGAATATTTAAAAAAGCAGCGCGTAACTTTCCTAGTAATGACAGTTTCAAATTCAAATTCAATTAATCATTCAAATTCATTAAAAACAGTTCATTAAAATACTAAAAGCATTTAATACATACCAATAATCTTAAAACGAGATTGGAGAAAACAACGGCAGTGAACACAAAAACGCGCTCACCTCTGTCGGCGCGGCCGCGTTTCAGCCCTCATTTTATCCCCCTAGAAGAGGCAGAACAACTATACCGCACACCGCGGTTTCTGCCGACCTGCAAACCGGAAGTGGGTTCTAATCAGCCCAACTTCCTGCCCCCAAGAATCCTAAATAGTGAAAACCACCGGAAAGAGGAATAAGCCTCCTCCCGACCGCCCTCCAGAAAAACTGTCCCCCAAATGGTGAAAGAAGCACCTTTAGAATGAAATAATCAAGCGGTGAGTGAGAAGAATATTAAAAAAAGCAGTGCGTAACTTTCCTAGTAATGACAGTTTCAAATTCAAATTCAATTAATCATTCAAATTCATTAAAAACAGTTCATTAAAATACTAAAAGCATTTAATACATACCAATAATCTTAAAACGAGATTGGAGAAAACAACGGCAGTGAACACAAAAACGCGCTCACCTCTGTCGGCGCGGCCGCGTTTCAGCCCTCATTTTATCCCCCTAGAAGAGGCAGAACAACTATACTGCACACCGCGGTTTCTGCCGACCTGCAAACCGGAAGTGGGTTCTAATCAGCCCAACTTCCTGCCCCCAAGAATCCTAAATAGTGAAAACCACCGGAAAGAGGAATAAGCCTCCTCCCGACCGCCCTCCAGAAAAACTGTCCCCCAAATGGTGAAAGAAGCACCTTTAGAATGAAATAATCAAGCGGTGAGTGAGAAGAATATTTAAAAAAGCAGCGCGTAACTTTCCTAGTAATGACAGTTTCAAATTCAAATTCAATTAATCATTCAAATTCATTAAAAACAGTTCATTAAAATACTAAAAGCATTTAATACATACCAATAATCTTAAAACGAGATTGGAGAAAACAACGGCAGTGAACACAAAAACGCGCTCACCTCTGTAAGGCCCTGCTAGCATAATAAAAAAGGACGCTAGCCAGGTGGGGGAGGCGTGGAGGAACAAGGGGTTTAGCATCAAAGAATGACGCTTAAATAATGCCTCTAACCAGACTAGCATCATTTTCTGACATTAAAACCCCATTAAAGCAAGAGTCATGCCCATCAGCCCAATGGCCATGCCCAGGAGACATACGTCCACTGGGCATGGCCATTGGAGCCAGTGCCATGTAGGGGAGCCCAAGTTAGGCTCCCCATGGCACTACAAAAATAAAATAAAATACTTACCTCTACTTACATATACTTACCTGGGATGGGGTCACCCATCCTCTGCCGTCCCTCTGGTGTAGGTGGGGGTGTCCCTGGAGCTAGGGAAGGGCACCTGTGGGCTCTTTCCATGGTCTCTGACCATGAAAAAAGACCCAGAGGGCCCCTAACGCCTCCCCTCGCCCAGACATTAAGAGCCAGATGTATCAAGATGGCCTTTTGCGATTCGGAAATAGCGATTTTTAAGAAATCGCTATTTCCGACTCGCAAAATGCCATGTGTCACATTTGCGAAACTGTAATAGCGATTTCCTAAAAATCTAAAATGCTATTACCGAATCGCAAATTGCGATACCGGCCCCATTCGCACCTATGGGCCCATATCTGCAAAAGTTTTGCATTTCCAAAATTGCGAGTTCTTAACCAGAAATCGCAGTTTTGGAAATGCAAAACCCCAGGGTGCTGGTGGCCTAAGGCACCCTCTGCTGCATCCCAAAATTATTTTTTGGGACATGTAAGGTGCACACATGCCAAAAGGCCATGTGTGCTTTACATGTACATTTTAAAAATGCATTTAAAATGTAGTTTAAAATTTTGCACATGGTTACCACCAGGTTCAACCTGGTAGTAAATAGCGATTCCTAAATGCCCAAATTGCATTTTGGGAATGGCTTCATACATGTGCTAAGAAATCACAAATAAGGAATCCTTATTTGCGATTTCTTAGTTAGAGAGTCGCAATTTGCGACTCTCTTAACAGGGTAGCAATTTTAAGGAATGGCTATTTTAGCGATTCCTTAAAATTGCATTCAGAATGTCTTTCATACATTCTGAACTGGCTTTTTGCATTCGCAAACGGGCATTCGCACCGTTTGCGAATGCAAAAAACCTTGATACATCTGGCCCTAAATAATGGAGCTAAGTTAAGTAAGCTTAGTGCCATTATTTAGGGCCACCTCCCTCCAGTGCACCATTTTAGCATGGGAGGATTAATAAGTCGCCTGGGCCTTAGAGTAATTTTTTCCCGGGAACGCCTACATTGCACCTCATTGATGCAAGATAGTTTTCTGCAGGCAAAAAATGACTTTAACACCAATATTTTTGACGCTAGACAGGTCTAGCGTCAAAATATAAATATGGAGTTAAGTTTGCACTGAAATAGCATTAAAAAATGACACTTTTTCAGCGCAGAGTAAAAATATGCCCCTAAATCCTAAATAAATGGAATGCTAAAATGAGTGCAACTGTTTTTATGTATGCTTTATAGTGATTCATGTTTTAACCAAATTCTTTTAGTGCACCAGTGAAGCAGCAATAGTTTCTAGACTTAAATCACGTTTGTATGCAACAGATTGCTCACTTCACACTTGAAAGGATGTGCTGAATCAAAATTTGCACCACGGATAAAACGGTGCAAGCTGACCAGCTAATTAGAAAGCAACCCTTGTGGGATATGGCTGCAGTTACAGGCCTGCAGAGGAAGAATTCTGTGGCGCCAACTCCTAGTGCTCTTGTAGTGCTTTATCGGCCCTAGCAGCACCTTGGATCAAATTTATGTTGTATAAATCTAGTTTGATTCGGTCCCCAGAATGCACAGCAGTGCCAGTGTATTAAGGCCCTCATTCTGACCCTGGCGGTCGGTGATAATGCGGCGGCCAAGCCGCCAACAGGCCGGCGGTCTAAAATATGCAATTCTGACCCTGGCGGGAACCGCCAACACAGCCCGCCAACTTAACACTCCGCCCGCCACAGCGGTACAAACAAACAGCGCGGCGGTTCCCGCCAACAGCCAGGCGGCAGACAATGTACCGCCCACCCTATTACGACCCACCAATCTGCCACCTTTTCCGGGACGGGAGCACCGCCGATAAGAACACGGCAGAAACAGACTACGAACGGGAAAACGCTCACCTCTACGCACTCCACGCGAGATTCCGGCAGTATGGAACCAGAGTTGCAGGTCATCCCCGCACTCCTATTCCTGCTCATATACCAGGAGCACGCCCGGCGGCGCGGAAGACATCGGTGAGTACTGCACCTACGACACAGGGGAGGGAAAAGATTACCGGCACACACCCACCCACCCACACCCACTACAACACACACATCAATGCATTCCCACAGATCACTGTCACAACCCACAAACCACCCCCCTCCGAAATAATGCAAAGACCAAAAGAAGAGATCATAAACGGGCAGATATATTGAAATATGTACACCAGTAATCCCAATAAATAAATAAACTATGTACAAAATATATACAGCTACTAAATGTAGTCCAACCACTGTCCGTGGATCACAGGGGTCCTGTGCAAAGGGGCAAGGCCCAGTCCCACGACAAGAACTCCACGGAGAGAACACTGCAGGGGCATCAGAAAGAAAATAGGACAGGCACCTCAGGGGGAAGGGAAGGGGGGGCACCTCAGCCACTTGAGTACACGACGCCAGATCCACGAGGGGACTCCATGACCACTGGCCCATCCTGGGGAGAGCAAAGCCACAGTCCAAACAGTCCATACAGTGGGTGGCCTGCCCACTGGGCCATCCTGGGGAGAGCAAAGCCACAGTCCAAACAGTCCATACAGTGGGTGGCCTGCCCACTGGGCCATCCTGGGGAGAGCAAAGCCACAGTCCAAACAGTCCATACAGTGGGTGGCCTGCCCACTGGGCCATCCTGGGGAGAGCAAAGCCACAGTCCAAACAGTCCATACAGTGGGTGGCCTGCCCACTGGGCCATCCTGGGGAGAGCAAAGCCACAGTCCATACAGTCCATACAGTGGGTGGCCTGCCCACTGGGCCATCCTGGGGAGAGCAAAGCCACAGTCCAAACAGTCCATACAGTGGGTGGCCTGCCCACTGGGCCATCCTGGGGAGAGCAAAGCCACAGTCCATACAGTCCATACAGTGGGTGGCCTGCCCACTGGGCCATCCTGGGGAGAGCAAAGCCACAGTCCAAACAGTCCATACAGTGGGTGGCCTGCCCACTGGGCCATCCTGGGGAGAGCAAAGCCACAGTCCAAACAGTCCATACAGTGGGTGGCCTGCCCACTGGGCCATCCTGGGGAGAGCAAAGCCACAGTCCATACAGTCCATACAGTGGGTGGCCTGCCCACTGGGCCATCCTGGGGAGAGCAAAGCCACAGTCCAAACAGTCCATACAGTGGATGGCCTGCCCACTGGGCCATCCTGGGGAGAGCAAAGCCACAGTCCAAACAGTCCATACAGTGGGTGGCCTGCCCACTGGGCCATCCTGGGGAGAGCAAAGCCACAGTCCAAACAGTCCATACAGTGGGTGGCCTGCCCACTGGGCCATCCTGGGGAGAGCAAAGCCACAGTCCATACAGTCCATAACAGACCCCACTGCCACTGGAGGAGGCAAGTTGGCCAGAGGACATCCTGCAGCCCTGCCCGAGATAGATCCTGCCCTGCCACGTCTGCCAAAGGGCCAGCGGTTCTTGCCTTGAAGGGCCCAGTTCAGCGGTTCCTGAGACGGCGGGGCCCAGTTCAGCGGTTCTTGAGACGGCGGGGCCCAGCGGAGCGGTGCGTGAGACGGCGGGGCCCAGTGGAGCGGTTCTTGAGACGGCGGGGCCCAGCGAAGCGGTGCTTGAGACGGCGGGGCCCAGTTCAGCGGTCCTTGCCCTGAAGGGCCCAGTTAAGCGGTTCTTGAGACGGCGGGGCCCAGCGGAGCGGTGCGTGAGACGGCGGGGCCCAGCGGAGCGGTGCTTGAGACGGCGGGGCCCAGCGGAGCGGTGCTTGAGACGGTGGGGCCCAGTTCAGCGGTCCTTGCCCTGAAGGGCCCAGTTAAGCGGTTCTTGAGACGGCGGGGCCCAGCGGAGCAGTGCTTGAGACGGCGGGGCCCAGTTCAGCGGTTCTTGAGACGGCAGGGCCCAGTTCAGCGGTCCTTGCCCTGAAGGGCCCAGTTCAGCGGTTCTTGAGACGGCGGCCGGTCTATGGCCAACTGCTAATTGCCTGGTGGTGCCCTCCTGGGCAGCGGGGATGGTGCTCCTTCACTGCCCACCTGGGCTGTGGGTGGTGGGGCCCTCCTGGCCAGCTGGGCTGGGTCCTCCCTGGGCAGCGGCTATGGGGGTGGTGGGCTCTCCCGGGGCAGCTGTGCCGGTTCCTCCCGGGGCAGCGGCTATGGGGGTTGTGGGCTCCTCCTGGGCAGCAGGCCTGCTGCCTGACCTCTCCGACTTGCTGCCCTTGCCCTCCTTAGTCGTGGGCCTGTGTCCCTTTCCTCCCTTTGGAGCTGTGGCTGGTGACTGTCTCTGGGTGGTGTCCGGGGGGGATGTAGAAGGCGGGCTCCTGCGGCGCCCCTTCCGCCTTCTGCTCCTCTTCCCAGGGGGTGGGCTGGCTGTCCCCTTGCTGCTGGGCGAAGATCCAGACATGCGGGCTGGCGGGCTCCAATACCCCTGCACCCTTGTCAAGGGGGCTGCAGGGCTGGTGGAGGCTGAGGTGCTCTTCTTACCCCGACGAGAAGGAGGGGGGGGCTCAGGGTCAGGAAAGAAGTTAGTAGTGGCGAGGAAGAGCTTCTTGGGACAATGGAGAGTGGTAGGTACAGTGGGAATGGGAGTGGAGGGAGAGGATGTGGTTGTAGGTGAGTCACGTTTGCTGTCTTTGGGTGCAGGTGCAGGAGGGATAGGCTGTCGTGAGGTGGATGGCTGTTGGGTGGGTGGGTGGCTGCGTTTGTGTGGTGTGGAAGAGGGGGTGACAGACACAGTGGGAGAGGACACAGGGGACGTGTAAATGGCAGTGGGGGTGGTGACTGCACGTGTGCGGACTGGAGTGGAGGGTGTGCTGGTGATGGAAACACTGGCTGATGGTGAGGTGAATGGAGGTGTGAGTGTAGACGTCACAGGGAGGGAGGAGGGAGACGAGGAGGTGGGGGTCACAGAGGTGGTAGTGACTGTTGGCATGTCTGCTTCGGAATGTTGCGTGTGTGAATGTCTGCGTGATCTGTGGTGCTTATGTTTGGATGAGCTTCTCTTGGGTGTTGAGGTGTGTGCAGGCTGGTCTGATGGTGTGGGTGGGACAGGCAGAGGAACAGGAGACTGGGGGGAGGGAGTTAGTAGAGGCAGGCAGGAGACAGGGACAATGGCTGCCGTCAGTGCTGAGGCCAAAGCCTGGAACGATCGCTGATGGGCAGCCTGACCCGAATGAATGCCCTCCAGGTACGCATTGCTGCGATGAACCTCCCTCTCCACTCCCTGGATGGCATTCAAAAGGGTAGTCTGCCCAACAATGAGCGTTCGGAGGAGGTCAATGACCTCCTCACTGAGGGCAGCGGGGGTAACAGGGGCAGGGCCTGAGGTGCCTGGGGCGAAGGAGATGCCCGGCTTCCTGGCAGAGCGGGCACGGGGCGAACGCTGAGGGGCTGCTGGGAGGGCGGAGATGGTGCGCTGGGTGGCGGCTGTACCTGTAATGGTGGGGGGCACGGATGGTGCCACCCCCGCAAGGGAGCCCCCTTCCGAGGACGTGTCCGTGTCGCTGCAGGGTCCAGTCGTCCTCGTCGTGGAGCTCCCCTCGCCCTCCGTCTCACTGGTCCAGTCTGACTCTGTGGCATGGCCCTCCTGGGCCATGTGAGATGCAGCTCCCTCCTGCCCCGATGCCACTTCTCCTCCGCCTGATGATGCTGATGCACACAAGCACAGAAAGACAAACAAAAAGGGGGGGGGAGAGAGAAATAAAGGGATATTGAGTACATGGATGTCCGGTACAGTTAGCGGACATGACAGACACAGATGCCCCCTGCACTAAGTTGCGCACTTGGGGTCCGCTACGCATTCCGTGGAACATGCCCTACACGCCTAGAGTTGACAACTGCACCCATGGATGACACGGCCCAGGGATGGCTGTACTGACAAACTACTGAGGGTGGTGGCTGGGGACACAGGGGCTTAGGGGGTGCCCAGCCTACAGATATCGCCCTGGCCTAGGGGGACCCCCAGCCCTCCTCCCCCAACCAGACACCTCCACTGCGCGACAAAAGAGTAGATAATGCTTGTACTCACCCCCTTGTGTCTGCTGTGCTGCCCTCACGCGCCCATCCAATTCAGGGTAGGCCACCGCCAGGATCCGGAACATCAGGGGGCTCAGTTGACGGCAGGCACCCCGCCTACGTTGGGAGGCCATCCCCAGCAGAGACTCGGCGGTCTTCTTGGTCCCGCGGCGGATGTCCTCCCACCTCTTGCGGCAGTGGGTGCCCCGTCGATGGTGGACCCCCAGGGTCCGGACTTCCTTGGCGATGGCACACCAAATCCCGATCTTCTCATGGGCGCGGACCTATGTGACACGTACAGGGAGGGAGAAATACCACGTTCAAGTTTGTCAGCATTTTCCTTTCCAGTGGCCCAACGCCCCCCATCCCCGCCAGGCCCCCCGCCATGCCCCCCACCAGGCCCAACATGCCCCCCATCCCCGCCAGGCCCCCCGCCAGGCCCAACATGCCCCCCATCCCCGCCAGGCCCCCCGCCATGCCCCCCGCCAGACCCAACATGCCCCCCATCCCCGCCAGGCCCCCCGCCATGCCCCCCGCCAGACCCAACATGCCCCCCATCCCCGCCAGGCCCCCCGCCATGCCCCCCGCCAGGCCCAACATGCCCCCCATCCCCGCCAGGCCCCCCGCCAGGCCCAACATGCCCCCCATCCCCGCCAGGCCCCCCGCCATGCCCCCCGCCAGACCCAACATGCCCCCCATCCCCGCCAGGCCCCCCGCCATGCCCCCTGCCAGGCCCAACATGCCCCCCATCCCCGCCAGGCCCCCCGCCAGGCCCCCAAGCCAGCCCGTGGCCCCAAATCCAGATTGAATTAAACTCACTTGTTGGTCTGGAGGACCGTAGAGTAGCGCATACTGGGGGAGGACCCCATCCACAAGTTTCTCCAACTCCTCTCCAGTGAAGGCAGGGGCCCTTTCCCCAGGCGTAGCAGCCATTGTCCCTTCCAGACCGAGGTCACAGCAACACTTGCAGTATAGGTCCTCTCCTGTGAAAGTTCAAGTCGCAAGTGGATAAGTAGATAGAAAATGGCGGTCACGTCCGCGGCGGTGCGTACCGCGGCGGTGCGTCCCGCCACCGCCGGCGCCCTTCGCCATTGGCTCCTGAAACCCATAGGCTTCAATGTTAACCAATGCGGCTTGGCGCCGCGGTCTTGGCCCGCCGCCCGCCGCGGTGTGCCACGCCAGCGCATTGACCTCACATCCCATTGTCACACTTCACAGGTCAGGCAGCCGCCATTTCCAGGGCCCACATGGCTCAATTTCAACTGCGTCACACAGGCCTAGGCCTTGCATAGCCACTCAGACACGCCATTCACTGCATAGAGAATCGTTTACTGTGCTAGCTGTGAGTACGTACCTGTGGGTTGCTTGACTGTGTGCTCCATGTTGTCCTTCCTAGGCACCGTCCGCTGGGTTGGGCGAGGAGACGGATGAATCCTCCCGTGTACCGACCGCTGGTGGACCTGTCGACAATGGAAGAACGCCACATTATCCTGACCTACCGTCTTAACCGTGCCACTATCCATGAACTGTGTGCCCAGCTGGAGCCCGACCTGATGTCCCCCATCCGCCAACCCACAGGGATTCCCCCTCTGGTGCAGGTCATGTCAGTACTCCATTTCTTGGCAAGTGGGTCATTTCAGACAACCGTGGGAATTGCTTCTGGGATGTCTCAGCCCATGTTTTCGAAGGTGTTATCCAGAGTGTTGTCTGCCCTGATGAAATCCGTGAGGAGCTACATCATTTTCCCTGAGGTGGGCGAATTGGCTACAGTGAAGGGTGATTTCTACGCCCTTGGACATATTCCCAATGTAATTGGTGCCATTGATGGGACCCATGTGGCTTTGGTTCCCCCAAGAGACAGGGAGCAGGTGTACAGGAACAGAAAAAATTACCATTCAATGAACATCCAGGTGGTGTGTTTGGCTGACCAGTACATCTCGCATGTAAATGCCAAATTCCCAGGGTCAGTGCATGACGCCTACATCCTCAGGAATAGCAGCATCCCTTACGTGATGGAACAGCTACAGAGACACCGTGTATGGCTAGTGGGGGACTCTGGGTACCCCAACCTGTCGTGGCTACTGACCCCAGTAAGGAATCCCCGGACCAGGGCAGAGGAACGGTACAATGAGGCCCATGGGCGTACTAGGAGGGTGATCGAATGCACCTTTGGCCTCCTAAAGGCCAGGTTTAGGTGCCTGCATATGACAGGTGGATCCCTAATTTACTCACCTAAGAAGGTGTGTCACATCATCGTGGCCTGCTGCATGCTTCACAACCTGGCTTTGCGCCGCCAGGTGCCTTTCCTGCAGGAGGATGGTCGAGACGGTGGTGTTGTGGCAGCGGTGGAACCTGAGGAGAGTGACGAGGAGGAAGACGACGGGGCTGAAACAGACAACAGGGACAGAATCATTGAACAGTACTTCCAATAGGACACAGGTAACATTTCTAAGATAATTTAGTAAATGTTAACTACTCTCCTGCATCTCTGCTGCCTGTCTATTTGCCCCAGTGTATGATGACTGAGTTTTGGCTTTTCCCTCCCTATTTCAGATCTGGGGTCCCCACTACGAGTCCTGTGCTTCGTTTCCCCATGGACTACAGCTTTGTGGCAGCTGTTTGTTGACTTCACCATGTACAAGGACATATTTGCACTGTCATGTCAATTACAATATATTGAAATCACAGCCAGACTCCAGATATTTTGGTGCAAAATAGGTGTTTATTGAAGTGCTCAAAATGGGATGGGTGGGTTCAAGTGGGTGGGGGCTATGGTGAAGGAATGTCCATGGCAGAGTCCAGAGTAACAGTCACACAGGTGCATTGTCCAGAGGCCTGTGGAGAGATGGAGCATGGGCAGTTCAAGGATGGACAGGGTGACAATGTGGGACAGTGGGATGACATCAGGTGGTATCCATTGCTGGCGGGGGTCTTGACATCCTACTCTGTCTTCTTGCGAGATCTCAGGGCCCTCTTGCGGGGTGGTTCTTCTCCTGCAGGAGGTGGGGGTCTGGTGGGCTGCTGCTGTGCGGGGGCCTCCTGTCCACTAGCGCCGGCGGAGGTGGTTGGCTGTTCTTGGTCCAGGCTAGTGGCAGGGGCCCTTGGGTGTTGTTGAGTGTCCGCCCTGGTGTTTACGAGGTCCTGCAGCAGCCCTACCATGGTAACCAGGGTGGTGTTGATGGCTCTGATGTCCTCCCTGTACCCCCGATAGTGTTCCTCCTGCAGTGCCTGGATCTCCTGGAACCGGGCCAGTACCGTCGCCATCGTCTCCTGGGAGCGGTTGTATGCTCCCATGATGGTGGTGAGGACCTCGTGGAGAGTGGGTTCCCTGGGCCTCTCCTCCCCCCCCTGTTGCACAGCTGCCCTCCGAGTTCCCCTGTTTCCCTGGGCCTCTGCCCCCTGGCCGGTGTGCCCACTACCACTGCCCCCAGGTCCCTGTTGTTGTTGGGGTGGTGGGTTATCCTGGGTGCCCTGTAGTGGTAGACACACCGCAGATTGACGCGCCCTGGAGACAGAGGCATGGGCCCGCTGGGTGGGAGCTGTGCTGGTGTTCCCAGAGGGGTTAGGGTCTGTAGTGGCCTGGGCCTGTGTGAGGGGAACCGACTGTCCAGAGGTCCCCGATGGTCCGGGCTGGTCATCGGTGTCCAGGTCGACAGAGCTGCTGTCATCGCTGACGGCCTCTTGGGTGGGGGGTGTGGAGAATTCTGGCCCCTCCGCCGCGGTGTGTTGACGGTCGGGTCCTGCAGGGGTATAGAGGTATGGTTATAGTTTCAATGAGTGGCATATGGGTGTATCTGTGGGTTCTCGTGTCCCCAAGTGCTGGCATTCGTGTGTGGGGGCTTTGGTGAGGGTGGCTTGTGGGGGGGATGTGTATATGCATTGGGCATGCTTTGGTGATGGGTGTCCATGCTTAGTGGACGCATGCAGGCCTAGGTTTTGGGATGTGTGGGTTGTGATGGTGAGACATTGGCGGGGAATAGGTGTGCTGGGGGTGGGGGTGAGGATGGTGGTGGGGATGAGGATGGTGGTGGGGGTGAGGGTGGGGGTGAGGATGGGGGTGGGGGTGAGGGTGGGGTTCGAGGATGGGGGTGAGGGTTGGGGTCTGATTTGGCATGCAGGTGGGGGGAAGCAGTATTGAAGCTTCAACTTACCAGTATCCATTCCTCCGCCGACTCCTGCGAGGCCGTCAGGATGCAGGATGTTCAAGACTTCCTCCTCCCATGATGTGAATTGTGGGGGTTGAGGTGGGGGTCCTCCGCCAGTCTTCTGCACGGCGATGTTGTGCCTGGATACCATGGAACGCACCTTCCCCCGTAGGTCGTTCCATCGCTTCCTGATGTCTTCCCGATTTCTGGGGTGCTGTCCCACTGCGTTCACCCTGTCGACAATCCTCTGCCATAGCTCCGTCCTCCGGGCAATGCTGGTGTATTGTATCTGTGTGCCGAACAGCTGGGGCTCTACCCGAACGATTTCCTCCACCATGACCCTGAGTTCTTCGTCTGTGAAGCGGGGTTGTCTTTGGGGTGCCATGGGGTGGTGTGTATGATGTGTGGGGTGGAGTATGTGTATTTAAGTGAGTTGAGTGTGGTGGTGTGTGTTGTTTTGTGTGTGGATAGTGTGTGGGTGATGGTGTTGAGTGGCTGTGGCTGTTATTTTTTGGATGCTGGTGTCTCGCTCTTGCCTTCTTTACGAATTTTTTAGCGTAGGGGTTTGTGGGTGTGTGTTTTATATTGTATTGTGTGTGTGGGAGTGGTGTGTGTATGTGTATCAGGTGTGTGGGATTCAAATCGTCCAATGTGGCTGAGTTTTGTTCGTTTGTGTGTATTCTGACCGCGCCGGTGTGTCCCGCCAATGGAATACCGCGTTTGAATGACCGCCGCGTGGATTCGTGGGTCGTAATGGCATGGGCATATTTCTGTTGGCGTGACGGTGGAGGTTTTGTCACCTCCACCTTTCCGCCGACCGCTGGTCTGGCGGTCTGTTGTGGCGGTCGGATTTTCGGAGGTTTGCCTTCTGCGGGTCAGAATGACCGTGGCGGGTTTCCGCGACCGCGGCGGGATTATGGAGGATTTCTGACCGGCGGTAGGCGCCTTTTACCGCCGAGGTCAGAATGACCACCTAAGTGTTCTTTCAATCACGAAGAATGTGGACAGGCTGGTAGGTTTCAATATATTCAGGGGCTTATTTGAAAGCACCTCTGTGCTGCCGGAACATCATTTTTATGACGGTCTGGTGGCCCACACTGCAGATCCATATCTACAAGGCCACATCAAGCCACTCTGTCTAATTTTACATGTTCTTGTACATGTGGAGGGCCATATTTACAAGCTGCTTGGTGTATTACTTTTTTTGATGCACCGACGGCGCAGGCTGCAAGCCCATTATTACAAGGCCACAAAGCCACTTTGCGTGGCTTTACATGTCCTTGTAGATATGGAGTAAGGCAACGGAGCTAAAGTTACTGCGTTGCCTCACTTTGCATCAAAAAGGCCTTCCATTGGAGTTGCAATGGGTTTTCCCATGCAACACCTATGGATTTTAATGCATTCCCAGATTTACAAGGATTTGTAAACAAAAGAAAACCAAAGAATGCATCAAAAGCCTACACCTCCCCAGGGGAGGCATAAGGGAGGTGCAGCATGGAAAAATACCTCTGTTTCTCCTCCTTTTTACCCCTTTTTCTATGTGTGCTGCATTATGCAGCACAGGTGGAAAGAGGAAAACACCTCTTGTGGTTGTTTTTGTGCAAGAAGGTGTCCATTAGGGCACGAAAACAATCATCGCCATAACACAGATATCCTTGCACCATGCGTTAGTTCATGGCAGCCCATTCTGCTCCAGCACTGAGGAAAATGACAGCAATGTGCTGTATCTTGTATATACAGCAGATTCTTTCCCTTTTCTTTTGACGCAGGCAGGGCCGCAAGAAGGCTCACACTGCCATAGGGAGGCATGCCATGGTCGTTACAGTGGGTGATCTCTCAGAACACGCATGACATTTGACACATTCCCAGATTTACAAGATTTCATAATCTTGGGAATGCGTCAAAAGCTTAGGCCTCCCCAGGGAAGGCATAACAAGGAGACATAACTTTATTTCTCCCTGTTTTTTCCTATGGGGCACACATAGAAAGAGGAACAAGCCTCCATTGATTGTTTTTGTGCCGGAAGGTGTCCCTTCCTGCACAAAAACTATCATCCCTACAACTCAGACACCCTTGCACCATGTTGGAAGGGTGCCTGTGTTGGTGCATCACTGCCCATGGTGTGTCAGCGCAGGGGGAAGGACAAGAATGGCTATATCTTATAGATATGGTTCATTTCTATCCTTTCCTTTTGGTGCAGGGCAGTGCAGAGCAGAAAGATTTCTTGTGGTGCTGCCATGAGGCAAAACCTCATAAACGATTCCCTCAGAATCCAATCCTCAATAAACAACTTTATCTTCTGTCCTACATCCCTGGAACTTTTCAGAGAATTCCCAGTATCCAATGAGTTTTTCTGCAGGATTGTCACCAGGCATTATCTGAATGTTATTCTAATTTAAAAGTTTGCATCACCAGGGGGTTAACCATGTTCTCAGTTGTAGTATCTCGACCTGAAATACGATCACAGGCGTCTCTCATCTTTTCACATATTAGTCTTTTGGAGATAAAGCTTCTTGGAGACTGTGGTGGGGCGTGGTTGTTGGGCTCAGTAGTACAGAGGGCTAGGACTCAGATTGTAAGGTTTTATAAGGCCGTAGCCAGGGTTTATTAATTATAATAAAGGTGCTAGAATAGAAACTGGTCTTCTCCTTAGTCTTTTTCCTTAGTCTTTCTCCGGGGATTATCTGGTTTAGGTGCTGGGTGGGTTGTACACGTCCTTAATATTCTTTCTGTTCTCCTTATAGGTGGCGGTCTGCTGACGGCTTCTTTCTGGGCGCCCGTGGACTCTCGGTAGAACAAGAGGACAGGTCTTGGTAAGTGGAACGGTAGGTTACTATCTTTGTTATCTTGTTAGTATAAGGGAGGGGTGTGAGGAGAGGAACGACAGGGGGGGGTGGTGCTGTTACTGAGTTTGGGTCAAGAAAGAGAGAGCGCCAAAAACCTGGGCGATTACTGGGGCTGTGACAGGGTAGTGCAGGGCGGGTAACGTGCTCTGTGACTCCCGAGTTCCCAGCCCCCCAACCCAAGCTGCCCTGTTCCCCTTCCACCCTCCCCAGTTCCCTTTTCCTCCTTTCTCCTCCCTCTTGTCCCTTTAATGAGGGTGCCCCTGAATATGCCCCGTAACTTGTTTAGCCACGACCCTCCTGGGTCGTGGCAGGATTCTTCGTCCTCTCAGGAGTTTTCTTCCACTCCAGCGTGTGTGCAGGGCTTCTGCTCCTCCCTCCTCGGTTCGGCCGCAGGCGGTTCCGCACTGTTTAGCTCCTCTGTCCGCTCGTCTTCTTCTCTCGTCTTCCTCCCCTTCTCTGGTTCGGCGTCCGTCCTTTTTATGGCGTCCTCTCCATTCTCCGATCCGGCAACCCGTAAGTCTGGTGCCGATCGGGTGTACGGCCCCCATGCATCTCCATGACAACACGTAATGGAGAGCGAGGAGGTACTCTGCCGGCGCCAGGGCTGTACCTCGGTAGGCGAGGTGCACGACACCCACCTACATACCCTATCCCATGAACAGGACTGGTAGAGGCCCGTAGAATCTGGACAACGGGAGAGAAAGTCAGCGGGGCACTGTCTGGACCCAGGGATATGACGAACCTGAAAGGTAAAGGGCTGGAGTTCAAGGAACCAGCGCAACACCCAGGAATTAGTATCCTTATGGGAGGCAAACCAAGTTAAAGGGGCATGGTCAGTATAGAGGACGAAAGGGCGACCCAAGAGATAATATTGTAGACACTCAATCGCCCATTTTATGGCAAGGCATTCCTTCTCGATAGTGGGATAGTGGGTTTCCCGGAGCAGTAGCTTACAACTAATATAGACAATGGGGTGATCATATCCCTGTTTGTCCGGTTGTGCTAGGACAGCACCCAGCCCTACGTTGGAAGCATCAGTAAAAAGGTGAAAGGGCCTAGAAAAATCAGGACATCTCAATACGGGTTCGGTTGAGAGGGCCTCTTTAAGCAATGAAAAGCTTTTAAGATGGGAGGGCGAAAAGGAAGGCAGGGTGGTAGGATATTGCTTCTTTAGTAAGTCTGTGAGAGGGGCAGTAATGGAAGAATATTGCGGAATGAATCTACGATAATACCCCACCAACCCCAGGAAGGAACGGAGTTCTTTTTTTGTTTTGGGGAGTGGTATCTGTTTAATGGTCTCCACTTTATCTTTCTGAGGACGTAAAACTCCCGTACTGATGAGATACCCGAGATATGCGATTTGAGTTTGACCTAGGGTGCACTTTGGAGGATTGGCGGTGAGTCCTGCTTGTGCTAATGCGGAGAACACTTTGTCTAGGTGTTGGAGATGTTCTGTCCAGGTTGTACTAAATATAACAATGTCGTCAAGGTTAGCGGCAGTAAACTCTTGGAAGGGCCGTAAAAGTCGGTCCATTAAGCGTTGGAATGTAGCAGGAGCACCGTGAAGTCCAAAGGAAAGGACGGTAAATTGGTATAAACCCGAGGGGGTTTCAAACGCTGTCTTTTCTTTATCTTGTGGGGCTAAGGGAATCTACCAATATCCCTTTGTTAGATCAATAGTGGACATGAAACGCGCATGCCCAATCTTCTCTAGTACTTCATCTACCCGGGGAATAGGATAGGTATCAAAAAGTGATATCTCATTAAGCTTTCTAAAATCTATACAAAACCGGACCAAGCCATCAGGCTTCAGGTCTAAAACGACAGGGGAACACCACAGACTTGTGGAGGGTTCAATAACTTTTAGAGACAACATCTTTGTTATCTCCTCCTCTATAAGAATTTTTCTCGCTTCGGGAATTCGGTAGGGACGTAGGCGTACGGTTCGGCCCTCAGGTGTTCTAATATGATGTTGGACCAAAGACGTGCGTCCAGGAAGTTCTGAAAAGAAATCGGAATGATTTTGAACCAACTTGAATAGTTGACTTTTCTCTGTATCAGCTAAGGAATCATTGACACAAGGGTGTTTTCGTTTTTCCGGCTGGAGGGTGGGACATAGTTCTAACCCTAGTGAGTTGGTTGGAGTTACCATGTATCCCGTAGCAGGAAGATCACTATCGTTCCCAGGGTTCTCCCATTTCTTTAGCAAATTGATATGGAAGATTTGAGTCCGTTTAGGATTATTACTTAATTCAATCAGGTAAGTAACAGGGGTAACTGCTTTTACTACTCGATATGGCCCCTGCCATTTTGCCAGTAACTTATGTTCAGAGGTGGGTCGCATGATCAGTACTTGATCATTGGGGTGAAGAACTCGCAGTTTGGTGCCCTGATCATAAGAAGCTTTTTGAGTTTCTTGAGCTTTTTCTAAGTGGTGCCTTACGTCCTCCCAGACCGTCTGGAGGTATGCCTTTAAGTTATGGATATAGTCTAGAAGGGGTCTCTCCTCCCCGACCTCTTCTTCCCACAGCTCTGCCGCCATATCTAGCAAGTTACGGGGCTGTCTTCCGAATACCAACTCGAATGGACTATGCCCAGTAGAAGATTGTTCATGTGTCCTAATTGCATACAGTACTAAGGGTAATTTCTGAACCCAATCTTTCCGCGAGTCGCTTACTATTTTTCGCAAAAGGGTCTTGATGGTGCGGTTATATCGTTCCACTAAACCATCAGTTTGTGGATGATATACAGATGTCTTTATCTGGGTAATTCCTAAGGTCTTACATATCTGTTTCATAAGCCCAGAAATAAATGGTGTCCCCTGATCGGTAAGAATTTCTTCAGGGAAACCAACCCGTGAAAAAAATGCTATCATGGCTTGCGCAACAGCCTTGGTAGAGGTACTGGTAAGGGGAATTGCTTCCGGATATCTGCTGGCGTAATCAACTAGAACGAGGACATGTGTATGGCCCTTGGTAGAAGGTAAAAGAGGTCCGACCAAGTCCATGCCTACTCTTTTGAAGGGGGTATCTATAATTGGTAGTGAATGTAGCGGGGCTCTTCTGGTGACTCCTGGGTCTACTAGTTGGCATTTTGGGCACTGGGCACAGTACCTTCGAATTTGGGCATAGATTCCTGGCCAGTAAAAACGCCTCAATAAGTATTCCTCTGTTTTTTCTCTGCCACAATGGCCTCCTCCGGGCTGGTTGTGAGCTAGGAACAATACCTGAGTCCGGTAGGGCTCAGGGACCACTAGTTGTCGTTTCTCCCCATTAACTGTCCTAGATACTCTATATAATAAGTCCTTATGTACTATAAAGTGGGGACCTACCTCTCCGGTAGAGTCACTTTTAGCATTTCTCCACGCGTGCTCGAGAGTGGGATCTTCGCGTTGGCTTACTCTAAACGATACCGTTGGCGCTGGTTATATTGGCCACTGTTTTCTCGGCTTCCATCTGTCTTTGATTCATAGCATGTTTTTGTTTTTCTACCCTCTTCTCTCTCTTAGTTAGTTTTTTCAATTCGGGGGAACAAGAAATAGGGGTATCCCGAAATGGTGCGATTCCCCACCAGTCATCAATAGGGTTGGGCTTCCGTGTTTGGTCTAGAATGTCATTAAACCGCTGATAATCAGTCCCAATAACACATTCTTCGATTAAGTTATCCATGATTCCCATGGCGAGGAAGTCATGATTGGTGTTCCACTCTACTTCTACCACTTCAAGGGGATACTGAGCTCGATCCCCATGGATGCAACATATCGTCACCCAGTGTTCCGCATTAGAATTTACAGACTTGACTATCTCGCGACGTATCACTGACTGACTACATCCGGAGTCAATCAATGCCATGATCAATTGTCCATTTATACGCAGGGGAATTCTAAAGGATGTATCACCTGTCCCTATGCACAGGACTCTCCCTCGAGTCACCCCTATCTCCATAGGTTCTACTCCCTCATGTTTCTTTGGACATACTCGGGCTATATGTCCCCACTCCCCACAACTGAAACATTGAGGTTGTTGCATGGGGTTTCTCTCTGTACTCCGAGAGGAGGATCCTGGCTCCTCAGGGTTTCGTCTGGTTGTATATTGGGGAGGAGTTACAGGCAGTTTGCTCAGGGGTCGGGAAGTTTGGCTTTTCACATTCACTGATCTGTGATAGGCGCATGCCAAATTGACTGCTAGTTTGGTGTCGATTTTAGGGTGTTGTCTGATCCAGTTCCGGGTGGTCATGGGAAGTGAGTCCAGATATTGTTCTAAAATAATGGCCTTGATGACATCTTCACGGTCGGTCCCTAAGGGTCCCAACCACTTCAGTCCTAGATCTTTCACCCAGTAGTAAAATGTACGTCGATCCTCATTTGGTCCACATTTAACTTTGCGGAACTTTGATCTATAATACTCAGTATCATGCCCCACTCGTTCTAGTATACTCTTCTTAATTTCGGAATAGGGGGTGGTGCCCCCAGGATTTGCAGCCTGATAAGCGGACTGGAGTGTGCCTGTTAAGAGTGGAGCAATATATTGGCCCCATCGATTTTCAGGCCATTGAGCTGATGAGGCGACTCTTTCAAAGTTCGTGAAAAAGGAGTCGGGATCCTCCCCCTCCTGATACTTCTGTAACACCGAGCTTGGGACATTTGGGTGCACTTTACTGGCAGCAATTGTATCGGTCAGTTTTTGCATAGCGGTCTCATGAACTAACTGATTATTGACAATTATAGTGGCCTGACTTTTCAAGGCGGCTTGAAGAGCCTCTCTGTCTTCTTTGGCCTCCCTTTGTTGTGCCTCCCAGACTAATTGGAGGTGACGTTGACCCTCTGCCAGTTGTTTTATCATGTCCTTGAGGGTAGGTTTCTCTTCCATGCTTACAATACCTCTGTACGGCCCAGGAGGGTGTAATATACTCCGGTTTTAAGATCCCACTTCTGACACCACTGTGGTGGGGCGTGGTTGTTGGGCTCAGTAGTACAGAGGGCTCGGACTCCGATTGTAAGGTTTTATAAGGCCGTAGCCAGAGTTTATTAATTATGATAAAGGTGCTAGAATAGAAACTGGTCTTCTCCTTAGTCTTTTTCCTTAGTCTTTCTCCGGGGATTCTCTGGTTTAGGTACTGGGTGGGTTGTACACGTCCTTAATATTCTTTCTGTTCTCCTTATAGGTGGCGGTTTGCTGACGGCTTCTTTCTGGGCGCCCGTGGACTCTCGGTAGAACAAGAGGACAGGTCTTGGTAAGTGGAACGGTAGGTTACTATCTTTGTTATCTTGTTAGTATAAGGGAGGGGTGTGAGGAGGGGAACGACGGGGGGTGGTGCTGTTACTGAGTTTGGGTTGAGAAAGAGAGAGCGCCAAAAACCTGGGCGATTACTGGGGCTGTGACAGGGTAGTGCAGGGCGGGTAACGTGCTCTGTGACTCCCGAGTTCCCAGCCCCCCAACCCAAGCTGCCCTGTTCCCCTTCCACCCTCCCCAGTTCCCTTTTCCTCCTTTCTCCTCCCTTTTGTCCCTTTAATGCAGGTGCCCCTGAATATGCCCCGTACCTTGTTTAGCCACGACCCTCCTGGGTCGTGGCAGGATTCTTCGTCCTCTCTGGAGTTTTCTTCAACTCCAGCGTGTGTGCAGGGCTTCTGCTCCTCCCTCCTCGGTTCGGCCGCAGGAGGTTCTGCACTGTTTAGCTCCTCTGTCCGCTCATCTTCTTCTCTCGTCTTCCTCCCCTTCTCTGGTTCGGCGTCCATCCTTTTTATGGTGTCCTCTTCATTCTCCAATCCGGCAACCCGGAAGTCCGGTGCCGATCGGGTGTACGGCCCCCACGCGTCTCTATGACGACGGTAATGGAGAGCGAGGAGGTACTCTGCCGGCGCCAGGGCTGTACCTCAGTAGGCGAGGTGCACGACACCCGCCTACAGAGACCAAACCAGTCTTTGTTTAGAGTTCTGTCCTGAAGCTCTGGAAGGCTGTTTTAATGTCTTTAGGGGATAGCTTGGTCTTAGCTGGGGGCACTGTCCATTTCCTTGTATTGCACCAAACTCCTTCTTGCACTAGTAAAAACTGGAAGATTTAATTCCTCTAAGGATATTCCCTAGCTTTGTACTTTTCCTTTTCACACACACTGGGCATGAGCATGAAGTGGTGTGGTATTCTGACAAAATTGTTCCCATGAGGCACCCTTATAGTCACCTCAGCCCACAATTCAACTTAATTCATCTCTCAGGCAACATAGCCTAACAGCTGTGTTGCTCATTGTTCATCATCCACTATCAATCTCGCCGTGTCTCTGTTTAAAGTCACTGGTTGTCTAGTGCTTAACAGATTTCAAGGTCCACTTTCTCTAGGAGAGAGAACTCAGCTAGGTCTAGCACCTAAATTCCAAAGGGAAAGCCAACTTCCTCTTCATTCTTATTGGATTGACAACACCCATATGGGTGGGTCCCTAATCGCCAAAGGACCAAAAATACAAAACGTATTTGCAGATCCTAATTACACTTGTTTTTCTAGATGTATGTACCATGTTAAGGTGCACAGACCCCTACAAAAGTAGTTTAGTTCACCCCAGAGCAGGAAATGCATAGCATAACAGTGCTCTTCTAACTGTTCTATAGGACACGGACAGCTATCCGTAATAGCAGCTGAGCGTCACCCTCCTTATTCAGTCAGGCAGTTACAGGTAATTATTTGTCACTGTGTGACTGAGCCACAGGAGTCAAGGGCATTGAATGGCCATGGCAGAGAGGAGGAGTGGTGGGCACTTGTATGTGCGCATGTCAGTTTAGCTGGCCATCTTAGGCTGGCCACACTGACATGCACACTTACATTTCTCCAACCCAGCTGTGTTACACAGGCGGGTTGGAGAAATGGCACAGGTTCCTTGTACATGAGCTAGCGTGAAACCAGACCACTCATGCCAATCTCTGCGGTGCTCTCATGTGTGCTTTAGCATGAGAGCAGCATCTGAACTGGGAGTCTGTGCTTCGTGCCCTGGGAAGAGAGGTGCCCCACAGAGTGCTGTTTGCCATCGGCCAATCCCCCTCGCTCCTGATAAGGTAGTCTACTCTGCTGGGCCTGCAGCAGCAGGAGAATCAGGCAGCCCCAGGCCAGTTTTTAAAAATTATTTCTAATCCCCCTCACTGAAGTCTTGCCAACCCATCCCCATCCCCCCACCCCACCACCCTCGATTGGTGGCAGCAGCCACTGCTATCGGAGCTTTCTAGGCTCCGTATATTATCAGTTGAACGTTCCCACAAGTCTCTGTTTTCATGGTGTCAGGGCCATCAATGTATCAGGGACCTATTTGAGTCTTTTTGTGGCTCACCAGAACATCACTCCTGTTGCCCAGGCAATGTCCACCTTCCCCAGAACAACTGCCTGCATGGCCTTTGATGATTAACCACCCTAACTATGCTCCTTCCCAGTGTTACCTCTAGAGCTTAACCTTCCCCAGAAAAACTCCCTGCATGGCCTTTGATGATTATCCACCCTAAGTATGCTCCTTCCCAGTGTTACCTCTAGAGCTTAATCAGGATCAATCCACTTTCTTTCTTCTGTGTTCAAGACGTGCCCACCACCGACCACCACCTCCTGTGATCCTGGGCATGGCTGCCTCCATATCTTTAGGTCAGGTCTAAGTGCCTTCCTTCTGCTCAGAATGTGCACCAATTTTCCTTTTCATATCAGTTTTGATCATACTAGCAGGCAAGGATGTCATTTAGGGTGGCAGTTGTGACCCCTTGCACTGCCTTTGTGGCCCCTGGTCACAGCTGCAGCTCGTCCTAATGGAGATAGGTTGGGACTCCACTTTCCTGGTTTTCTCTAATTTTTATCACATAAATAGTGGATAATATTATTCACTATTAGTTTAATAAAATGGGTTCCAATTAGCTGCAAATTATTCCTGTCTGGCAGCTTAGATAAGTAAAAATGCTTTGAAATGTATGCTGTATGTGCACCTGTGGGTGAGAGTCTGTTTATGTGTGTGAGAGAAAGAGTGTGTGTGAATGTGTGTGTATGGGTAAGCATGAGAGTCAATTAGCATGTAATGTCACTTCTGCTACCCCGGGCATTTTGTTGAATTGACGTTCATGCTTACTGCACTGGAACCCCACAATCTAACAAACTAGAGCACAGAATCAATGAGTACTGCTTTTCCGTATTCGCTCGTCGTGTGGCTGTTCAGGAAATTTAGGGAGTAGATACTATTCAGCCCGGAGCCAAGCAGCATTATAGTATTTAGGGGGCCCTCATATCAAGTCCCAGTCAAATGAATCTCTTGTCGACTTTACTACATTTTACGTAGTTTCCAGTGATCATTCTTTTTGCTAATCACGACTGTATCAGAGGGTGACTGCTGGGTGATTATGTGTTGCAAGATGGTGCAAGATAGTGAGAGGGGAAAAGAAAGCTTAACTCAGATGTGTCGTTTGGCTACCACACTAGGCCTAGTCCCCTTGGATCTATTTTTAAATACAAATCAATATGCATAAATCTTACTAACTTATCTCCTTTTTTAAATTATGGTTTGATATTTTGAGCAATGTACTCTCTCAAATGTCTTAATGAGGTGCACTGCTGATACTAGTGAATGTTTGTGGCTGAATGACAAGTTACATTTCAATAATTTTCAGCTCTCTGTGAACTTATGTGAGGGACAGAACAGTGACATCTCATGGGCCTAATTACAACATTGGCAGTATTTCGGCAAGACTGCTGCGCTGGTAGCTGCCGAAATACCCCCAGTGATGGTGGTCTCCTAACTGCTGTATTACAAGGCACACACAGGAGACTGCTGAAATGCGGTCACATTACAGCCACCACTAGGCCGACTGATGGCGAGAGAGGCAGTCCCACCACCTGCACCACCACGATGTGAAGACTCCACCTACCATATTACGAGCCACATGTCAGCACAGCGGTCACTGCACAGTGGTGAACACTAGGCGGTTGGCACCGCCATGCACCAATCCAACTCATTGCTGTCAATGGGGAACTGAGGCCCATGACGATCATCGCTGGCGGTGATGGTCAGGTATGTAGCGGCTGCCACTGCTGACATCTCCCCCCTACTGGACAACCTCCTCGATGTGTGCTGCAGTGTGGCCCTGTCAGGTAGGTTGGTCGATTGTAATTAGGGGTAGGTGTGTGCCTGATGTGTATGTGTTTGGGGTGTGCGTGCATGTGTGTGTCTGTATGGGTGTGTGGAGGTGTGGGGGTGCTTGTAGAAGCGACAGGAATGTTTATTTCTATCACCAAGTTCATTACCGCCATGGTTTTCATGACAGGGTGACTGCTGTGAAAACCCTGATGGTAATCACCCTCGTAAGACGGCCGGCAGTGTAAGGCATGCCGCCGGCACGGAGGAGGCCCTCGCAGATGATATTGCTGTTTGCCATCAGCCATACCCCCTTGCTCCTGATAAGGCAGTCTGCTCCGCTGGGCCTGCAGCGGATGAGACCACCACCTCGACGTTGGCGGTCCTCAGACCACCACGGTCGTAATGAGGGCCTAAGTCTTGCAATGTTCTCTTAAGAGCAATTTTACTTTGCAAAGGTGACTGTTATATGACTGTGACTGAGTGTTAGAAAAACATGGCAACCATGAGGCTGTATATTTGAATAAATTTAAAGCGTAATGGCATTTATCCACAACTTTGGGATTCAAGTCCTAACAAGCAATGGCAAAGCCAATAGCAGTGGCTTTAAAAAATAATAAAATGTATTTTTTTTTAATTCTGCTTGTGTAGCTATGGTGATCGTATGGGCGAATGCTTAAATGAGTCAAAAGGATCCTTAATGATTAAGAGATTGAACGTAAGAGTGATTTCCAGGTCATGATTGCATTCATTTAGACAGAGATCAATTTATGCACACACTCATCCACCCAATAATTCACTCTCGTAGTCACTAATTCATGAATCCATACACCCGCATCAAAAATACAAAAGATGATGGGAGTTATTCATGCAAATAGTATAAACACTGGCAATCAGTCAAGCTGCATTCCACACCATGTTTTTTACCCATCAGGATTCCTCAGATTAGATCCAGCTGTATTCAAATCATCCTTGATCTGCTCAAATAGGATCACTCCGAAGTCAGGGCATCTCCACACTGGAACACAAGCAATTCAAGACAGATTTTAGCCTATTTGATGCTTTTCACTCCAATTCAGCATGATCCAAGTGACAATGTGAGCACAAGACACATGTATGGGTATAACCGCAGCCACTTGCAGTGTTACATCAAACACCTAAAAAGGAGATGAAAGGAATGCTTGCAAATTGACAAAACACTAGCAAATGTTTGGGGTAGCATTCCAACACACTGTTTGCTTTCCCACTATTTCAGCTCAGATTAGACCCTGCCATGTGCATATCAGCCTTAATGTTGCTATATAGTGAACAGTCCAGACCACACTGCCAAGTTAGATCACTACTTAACCGATACATAAACAAACCAAGACTGGTATTTGGCTACTTGGGCCTCTTCAGTCAGGTTGAGCTAAGCTCTAGTTGCATAACGATACACACTTGCTAATAAATGGAGAAAAAAATCCACATATAAAACAAGCTAGATATAAAAAATTGCTCATAAGAGCCATTTTGGAGATATGCAAACCCTTTCACAAGTACACCTGAAATGAGATGAAATAATGGAAAGCAGAAGGACTGACACATACACCCTTGCTCTGAAGTGCATTCTTTATCAGGTGAATTTGCTCATATAAAGGTAGTCTACCCAGTAGTTGTGTAGTCCCACTTTGCTTTAAAACATGGGTCTCCCTGAAGTGGTAATGTTGTTCATCTGTGAGTGAGGCTCATGTGAGAGCAAAAACACGTCAGGAGCAAGAATGGTGCTGCCGATCTTAGACACAACTACAGCCCAAACCACTGAACGGATTTACACCAAATTTGGCAGAAAGTTAGATCTTGGATTAGAAAAAGTGCTTTTTGTAATGTGGTGTAATTCTGTTCCATAGTTTGGAGGAGGTAAATGAAAAAGAAATATAGATATCTATAGACACAAATCGTCCATGGATGGGGTCCTACCCCTGTATGGATAGCTGTATGGGCCTCCAGACCATCAGGTGAGTACACCATGGGAATGTTGCATGCAACAAGGCTGCATGGAGATGTGTGAGTGTGGTGGCAGTGTGTCATTTGGGTGAGGGGTATGGCTGGTGGTAGTGTACATCCAGGGCTCAGGGTGATGTGTGTGCTTGATGAGGGGAAAATGATTTTTGTGGGCCATATGTGTGACAAGCTGGATTGTATGGTTAATGGTGTCCTCCTGTCTGTGTTTCCTCTGCAGGTCAGAGCCCATCAGAAGAAGGGATTGTGGCATGCCATCACCAAGGACGTGTGTACCCTGGGGGTCTCTAGCAGGCAGAGCACCCACTGCAGGAAACAGTGGGAGGACCTGAGACGCTGGACCAGGAAGACAGCGGAGGCCCAGCTGGGGATGGCCTCCCAACAGGAGAGGGGTGCCTGTCGGAACCTGACCCCCCTGATGGCTCGCATACAGGCGGTGGCCTACCCAGAGCTGGGTACCCGCTTGAGGGCATCACAGCAGCCACAAGGGGGTACGTCTAATGTGTGTAATAACCATCTTTGTTCCCTGCCATGGGATTCTGGCGGTTGGTTTTAGTCAGTGGGTGCCCCTTTATGCGAGCTCATACATTGCTGCTTGGTCCAGCTCAGGAAAAAGGGGTGAAAAGCTAAATCTGGATAGCTAGCTAGGTGGCATTCCATTCCAGACAGAGCTTAGTAGGTTCCAGTAGGGGTTCAGATGGTGGTGTTTGGCTCTCATCCTGCTGTGCTACCTAGCCAATTAAATGCCAGTGTGGTGCATACTGCTCAATCTTGGTCCCTCTGAGTGACAGTGATGTGTATGTCATCTTTAGTGTTGGTGCTGTAATTGACCCAGTGCTCCCTTTGTCCCCCCTATTTTCTTCTGCCATCCTGTCCATGTGTGCATTAGCATCATCTGTGAAGGAGCAGGGGCACCGGCGAGTGAGGGAGCTGCAGCCCACGGGATCCAGGAGACAGAGTCCACTGATGCCGAGGGGCCGGTGGGACGGAGGGCGAGAGGAGCACCAAGGCAGGGACAGGAGGTGACAACACTGACTCTGAAACATCCTCCGATGGGTGCTCTCTGGTGATGGTGGACACCTCTGGAACCACCCCAGCAACAGGTACTGCCACCACCCCCGTACCAGCACCACCCTCCTAGCAGCCCCCACCACATTGCCTGTGTCTGCTCACCCAGGAGGGTGGGCATCTCCTTCTCCTCAGGCCCTGGCCTCAGGCCCTTCCCCAGTCAGGCCTGCTGCCCTCAGTGAGGAGGCTATTGACCTCCTGAGATCCATCTCTGTTGGGTACTCAACCATAGTGAATGGCATCCAGTGGCCGGCATCCCAGATACAGCAAAGCAATGCCTTCCTGGAGGTCATTCACGGTGACTTGGCGGCCCTACAGAAATGTTTTCAGTCTCTGGCCTCCTCTCTGATGGCAGCCAGTGTCCCTCGTCCTACCGTCCCCCCTCCAACTTCCACTTCCCAGTCCCAATCTCCTCAATCCCAACCAATCCCATGCACACATACAGACAAGCATGCACACAAACATCACACAAGAGTGGCACTGACAAACACAAGAAGCAAACCTCAAGCCACAAGCACTCACACAAACAACAGACAGTTGCACTCACAACAACATCCACTGCCTCCTCTGTCTCCTCCTCCTCCACCTCCTCCTCCCTCACAGTCACATCTGCACTCACATGTGCACTGCATCAACAGTCTCAGAACCTGCCACAAGTACACCCTTGCCCACAGTCACCACAAGAGCAGACCAGCAGACATGCACCCCACATACCATATACGCAGTCACCACCACCATCACCACCTCATGCAGCACACCGACCTCACTTGTAGACATCACCACAACATCGATCCACACGTCATGTTTGTCCTCTCCCACCCTGTCTGCCCCCTAAGAAATACAAACGCTCGCACTCAGACCCTCAACAGCCATCCACCTCACACATGCACACTGTCCATGAACCTGCAACCAATTCCAGCAGATGTGCACCCACTACAAGCACTCCATTTACCTCCACTCCCATTATTCCTCCCACATCCCCCCAAAGTCACTAAGAAGCTTTTCCTTGCTTATCTTGACCTCTTCCCTCCCCCATCCTGCCTGCAAGTGCAGGGTCCGATCCTCCCAACCCAGCAACTCAGCCAACAAATCTGCTGCTGCTCCCTCCAAAAAAACTGCTGCCGGCACTAAGGGGCCCCTGAGTGGGACGACAGCCACTCCAAGTGAGACCACACCTCTACCTCAAAAACGGAGGTCTAGGGTGGTGAACCCTAAGGGACAGAGGATGGGGTCAGTGGAGCCACCTCCTAGACCTGGAGGCAAGGACACAAGTCACAAGACAAAGCCAAAGGGGGCCCCTCACAAGAAAGAACCCAAGGATTCCCATTCACCACCTGAGGGCAAGGAGCCCCCTCCACCACCTAAGGGCAAGTAGCCCCCTCCACCAACTGAGGGCAAGGATCCCCATCCTCCACCTGCGGGCAAGGAGCCCCCTCCACTACCTGAGGACAAGGATCCCCATCCACCACTAGAGGGCAAGGAGCCCCCTCCTCCACCTAAGGGCAAAGAGCCCCCTACACCACCTGAGGGCAAGGAGCCCCCTCCACCACCCGAGGGCAAGGATCCCAATCCACCACTGAGGGCAAGGAGCCCCATTCAGCACCTGAGGGCAAGGATCCCCATCTACCACCTGAGGGCGAGGATCCTCCACCACCTGAGGGCGAGGACCCTCCACCAACTGAGGTCATGTAGCCCACACTCCAGGGACTGTGGCCTAAAACTCCCCTCCAGAGACTATTGGGCAAGGAGCCCCCTCCAGAATCAGTTGGCCTGATAACCAGTCCAGAGACTGGGGCCTAAAACTCCCCTCCAGAAACTACTGGTCATAGAGGCCCCCTCCAGAACCAGTGGGCATGATACCCACTCCAGGGACTATGGGCATAATCTCCCCTCCAGAGAATATTGGGCAAGGAACCCCCCCCCTCCCCCACAGAACCAGTGGGCATGATACCCACTCCAGAGACTGTGGCCTAAAACTCCCCTACAGAGACTATTGGGCAAGGAGCCCCCTCCAGAACCAGTGGGCATGATACCCACTCAAGCTGAGGTGCCCTCCAACCCTCCTTCCCCCTTTCAACATGATGCTCCTGAACAGTGGAGTCTGGATGATGTCAGGAGTCAAGCTGGGGCTTGGAGGATGCCTTGTGTCCATGTGGCCCTTTGGTACTTTGGACTGGCCATTGGCCCAATCTGTACATTGATGTCTACATTTTGATTTCACTATTCATTACGGTGGCTGTTGGCAGAAAATTACAGTGTTTGTACTACAGATTTTTGTCCTTGCATTCTTTGCTCATGGGTTCTGTTACAGTTGATTTACTCTGCAGCTGAGTATGTGAGTGTAGTGTATGTGTTTATGATGTGTGTTGAGCGTTTGGGTGTCACTCTCCTTTTCCTCCATCCCTCACTTGTGCACTGGGCGGCTGTACTCACAGTCGTCGTCTTCATCGGCGTTGGTGCTCCAGGATGGCGATGTGGTTGTAGAGCATTGGGAAGACATGGAGTTCCGGTTCCATGGCGGCTGCGGAGTCCTCTGTGTCCCTGAAGGTGAGTGTTTCATTTTCTGTGAAGTGTTTCTGCCAAGCTTGTGATGGCGTTGCTTCCGCCCCAAAAAACCCTGGCAGTTTTGCTGTGTCATAATATGGTTGGCGGTTCCTTGACTTCTGCCTTGCTGTGGGTGGCTACCGCCGTAGTAAGTGGTCTTAATGCCCTGGCGGTTGGTGTGGTACATTGGCTGTCTATGGGAGATTTCACCACCATAGTCATAATTTGGTGGTAATTACCATCAGGCCGTCGGCTTTTACGGTGGCGGTCAGTGCACCGCCAATGTCATAATGACCACCAAAGTGTGTAAAGCATCACAAAACAGTAATCAAATAAAACACAGGAACTGGTTTAAAATGCAAAAAACAATTTATTACAATCAGGGATATTTTTATCTTTAATTTGACACCAGAATGAATAGAATCGGATAAGGGGAACCGGAGATATGAATTTTAAAAAAATTAATGTTTTTTAGCACTTAGAAACTAAAAGCACCACTCAGGATATCTGATCGCACCTCGATAAGGGCAAAGTCAAAGTTTAAGGCCAACCGAGATTGAGCCCTGCTCAGCTACAGCAAGCGAGATGCTCGGTCAAACGTTTGCTTTCGGATGTAAGCCCTCTTTACGAGTCTGGTGGACCTTGGATTGCCAGACTCATGGTGGCGGTCTTACCACTGCCAGGCCAGCAGTTAAGACCACCATATTATGACTTTAGTGGTTTGGCTGAAGCCAAACTGCTGAAACGCCAACCGTATCGCTTGGGCGGTCAGACTACCGGATGAGCACCTTTGGCCGAATGGTAGCCGTAATACCGCCATTGGGATTCTGACTCAGCAGACCACCAGAATTTTTGGTGGCGGTCGCACCGCCGCAACAATGCTGGCGGTGGTGCACCCAGTGACAGGAATCCCCATTCCTATTGCCCGGACATTCACACACTCATGCACCTCCCACTCATCAGCATACATGCACAAACCCCCTCCAAATTCACACTCATGTACCCACACCCCCACCCTTCATCCACATTCATCCACACATGTCCCCACCCTCCATCCACACTCATCCACAACCCCTATTCATCCAAACGCATCCACACCCCGTTTCCCCCACACACACATGCCCTCCAAGCACACAGACATGTACTCATGCACACCCATTCAGGCACACGTACACGCACACACCACACACATGCACCCAACACCCCCCAACACCTTTTGAATGATCAACTTACCTTTTCCGGCGAGGTGGTCATCTGGCAGGATATGGGTCCTGGCATTTTCTACTGCCAGCACAAAACCACCGTACAGGACTCCGCCATGCCATATTATGAATCACAATACGATGGGCTGAGTCTTGTTGGCATGGCGGTACTGGTGGTGGAACCGCCTCTTCAACTCCGTCAGCCATGTGATGTAGTCGCATTTCTGCCTGTAAACGGGGGGAAGTCCTTTCAGGACTAGTAATATTCTGGTCAGCAAACCACCGACACTGGTAATCTGCTGGCTCCAGAAGCTTTGACGGTTTTCAAAAAAGACCGCCGAAGTCATAATGAGGACCTTGGTCTTTTTATTGAAGATTTTCTTCAGCGAGACAAAGCCACCAAACGGATCTGACCTTCCTTGAGCCCTCTTCAGATACATGTCACAGGAGACCTCGGTGAACAATTCTACCATCGGATTTAGACGACTTTTCAGGACGAAAATCTTCGTCCGGGCCAAAGCTTAATATTGAGCTGACCTCTCTGGAGCCCTCCTCGGATATGCTGCACAGAAGGTCCCAGTCAACATTTTACGTTCAGACCTGATCATTTTTGTGGAGCTTTTTCTCTCTGATGTCTGATGACCTCTAATGCAAGCCAATTTAGAGCCGACATTGTTGGATTGCCTGTCCAGAAGCCCCCAGTTAAATCTGGAGATTTTCAGCAGGATGACCCTGCAAGTCAGGACGGGTCACAGTCGACATAAGCCGGCTTGGCTCCTGGCTTGAGCATGGTCAGTCCCTTTATGAAGCTTTTTACCCAAAGTTCTCCAATCAGCTGCAGACTTCAGGATCTTTTTCAAGCAGGCCACTAAAGGTCATTTATGAGTCCACAGCTCACCACAAGGTTCCAGAAGCTCTGAGTTGCTCCTTGAGGGCTATGACTCAAACTCCCAGAATGCACCTGGCTCAGACTTCATAATGACCACGAGACAGTGGTCAGCTGGTCAGTTTCTTTAGGATTTGATGCAGGGGACTCTGGTTAGCTATTTTGCACCTGTGGCAAGCAGGGTGTCCCTTCTTGAACCAGTTGAAGCCAGGCAAATTCCTTTCAGTAGTGAAGCCCAAGTGTGCAGCTCATGCAGTTCTTCAGAGTGCAGTGTCCAGGTGCACGTCAGGGGTCTTGTAGGGCAGTCCTTCTTCTTCCTATTTTGTTCCTTGTAGGGATGTAAGGTATGAGTGCAGCTCTGACAAATGTATCCTTTCTCCTGGGGTGAAAAGTGGGTTTGGGGTAGGGCAACTGTTCAATCACAGGCAGGCCACTACCCCCTTGAATTACCTCTTCTTGGGAAGTATGGCAACAATCAATCCCTGGGAACAATAGTCTTTAAAATCCAAAATGACTGAAACTGAATTTTGGAGGTTAGGTCTGGCTGAGCCCAACCACTGGCGTGGTTAAAAATCCTTAACACACCCCTTTCGTGCCCTCTCCTAATCTAACCAAGAGAGCACCTGGTTGTCTGATTTTGCAGGAAACAGTGGAGGCCTTAAGCACTCCAAATGTTCTTCCCTTCTTTGAAGTCCAGTTTGGCTGCTCTCCCCTTCATCCTGCTTTAGCCCAGACCATTTCACACCTCATCAAGGCAGCCTGGCCAGGCTGCCAGATGCCGGCCAATATGAGAAGGGCACTACAGAGCTGACGTTGGCAACTTTCAGACAGAGTTCTATAACGCTTTCCCTGAACTAGTTATATTAAATCCAACAATGGCAAGTTGTGGAATTTTTTACGTCAATCAATTTGATACCAAACTTGAAATACCTCCTACTGGGACTGTTTTAATTACAATTAAGTCTCCCCATTTTAGCTTATGAAGCCCATTCACTACAGTGAGGAAAAAACACATTTGGCTATTTTACCTCACCAAGGTTTAGAAAATAATTTTTATAAGCTGCCTGCTTATAGTTACATAGCACCCAAACCCTATTGGGCACTTGGGCACACCTTAGGGGTGACTTATATGTAAAATAAGGTAGTTGTGGAAGTACTTTTAATTCCAAAGTTGAATTTGCATATACCTTTAGTTTAAAAGCAGCCAGCAAGGCAGGTCTGCCTTTAAAATGACACTGGGCACCGCAGCAGTGCAACTATAGATGAACTACCTATTCTGGTGGTCCCTAAACCTACATGCCCTACTATATACAAGGGACTTATAGGTAGGTTGATACTGCCAATTATAATAAGCCTAATTTGAATAACCATTTTACACACAGCACTGACCCTGGGACAACCAAGAGTCAGTAACCACCAGTATCTGTCTAAAAAGTTTGGGGGTGACCAGGGCAAAAAGGAGGACTTCCCTACACTTGAGATAACTATAGCTATTACTGCTGAATTTATATGGTTTTGTGTGTTTTACATCCAAACTTAACTATAACATCTGGGTAAGCTTTGATTATATATATTACCTACTGGTGGTTGTTAGAAGGTAGTTATAGTTTGGACCTAGTTTCCATAAGAAAAGCATCTTTTGTTTTGCTAATAACTTTGGCGCCATTTGAATAATATTCACAACATTTTCAAAACTAGTTTACCACTCACTTCAGCTGCTGTCTTTAAAATATTGGTGTAATTCGTCAAGCACTGCAGAGAAAAAGGGGGTTCCCAAAATGCATTTTCCCCATGCAATTTCCTAAAGGGATTTTGAACACAACTACAGCCAGAACCACTGAACAGAATTACCAAACTTGGAAGAAATCTAGATCTAGGACCAGAAAAAATGCTTTCTGTAATTGGTTGAAAATCTGTTCAGTAGTTTTGCAGTTATAAAGGAAAAAGAAATAACGATCTCTAGAGATGCGGATGGTCTGTGGATCCTAGAGACGTTAAAGGGAGATCTGACTGGTCGCCACCACTTCAACCAGGAAGTGGTGGCAGTCGTCTTGGGACTTGCACTCAGCCGAGTCACAAGAAAGAAGCAAAAAATAAACTAGAATGGGTGGATAGGAATACCCTGACCCCCAGGCCTCATGGTGGGGTCAATTAAAAAAAAATAACGTTGCCACAAATCGAGAGCAACACTTTTGAAAAAGTGTGGTGTTTCATGCCACCCTGGGTGAGACAGGTCCTAGAGGGGGGTGGATTATATGTTATAAGGGGGGTGGATGTGGCCCCATCCCTGTCCATTTTCAGCCTCGGCAGTCCACCACCCTCCCTGTGCCAGGATGATTTGTAGAAGGAGAGGGGTCACACGGCCCCCCTCCCCGTGCCATACTTGATGCCTAGGACCACCACCTACCCAGGGTCTGTCAAAGTTCAAGAATTGAGAGAGGGGCTGAATGCCTCCCTCCCCTTATTAGTAAGGTGGGCCGTAGGAGATGGGGTACCAGGGTGCAAAATCGAACTACGGAGGTTGCCTTTGTTCCATTTTAAATATGAATTGGTTGCCGCGGGTGGGCTACAAGGCACTACCATTTACTAGACAGGCACCGGATGATGGGGTCCCGGGCCAATATTGACTCAGGGACTGCCTGCATGCCCCTTCTCCTTTACACACTGGCCAGGCCCCAGGGTATGAGGTCTCTCAGGCCAATATTGGCCAGGGGGGGTCTGCATGCACAGCTTGCACATAATTTAAGTGATGGGTGCTGGGGGATGGGGTCCCTGGGGCCAAATATGGCCTGGGAGGGTGGCCATGTACCTTTCTCCCCCCCAAAAAGGTTGCAGGCTATGAGAGATGTGGTTCCTCACCCACTATGTCATCAGTGATGTCATATGAGATATCATCAGTGATGTCACTGACCTTGTCATGAGTGATGCAATTTCTGAGGTCATAAGCAGCGCATTAGGGGAGCACCAGTTATAGTTAGCTGGGGCACCTATAACTGCTGAATTTCTATGGGTTTGTACGAGTAAATTCAGAAACTAACTATAATGTGCATGTAACCATTGTTTTTTTCAGTGTATATATATATATATATGTTTCTTTAGCGTGCCTTTCCCGGTTAGTGAAAGCATGCCGTATTAGGTTACAGCGCGTTTGGAGTACACGCGGATTTATAACATCCGGATTTGAGTATTTACATTGGAAACTTTAATTTGAACAACTTCGTGCAAAGCATTTCTCTTCTGATCACGTGGAGGAGGCCGGAGAGGCTTCAAAGGGAAGGAAATGAATTTCTTTCCCTTTGAAGCCTCTCTGAGAGCTTTAGCAGCCGGATTGCAAGCAATCCGGCTGCTAAAACGCCCACTAGACACCAGGGATTCATTTTTTATTTGGAAATTGGCATAAGGGAGCGACCCCTTGGGCAAGGGTCGCTCCCAAGGGGAGCATTTTCTTTGAAGGCCTTTTCTGCCCCCACTGGAGGCAGAGCACCCTATTATTAGGCCGATCTGCCCCGAGGGGAGGCAGAAACCTCTAGGCACCAGGGATCATTTTATTTTTTGTTTTGTTTTTGTTGTTTTTTGTTTTTTTAGAGGTGGGGAGCGACCCCTTAGGCAAGGGTCGCCCCCGAGGGGGCAAATTATATTTAGGCCATTTCTGCCATCTGCCCCCAAGGGGGACAGAAACCACTGGACACCAGGGAGTTTTTTTTTTCTTTGTGAATTTCACGCAAGGGGAGTGACCCCTTAGGCAAGGGTCGTTCCCCTGGGGGGCAAATTTATTTTAGGCCACTTCTGCCCCCCTGGGGGTCAGATCAGCCTATTTTAATTAGGCCGATCTGCCCCCAAGGGGGGCAGAAACCACTAGGCACCTGGGATTTTTTTTGTTGTTGTTGTTTTACAGATGGTGAGCGACCCCTTAGGCAAGGGTCGCTCCCCTGAAGGGGCAAATTGTATTAAGGCCATTTCTGCTGCCTTTGGGGGCCGATTTGGGGGCAGAAACCACTAGCCACCGGGGATCTTGTTTTTGCGCCAATGTCAAGCAAGGGGAGCAACCCCGTAGGCAAGGGTCGCTCCCCGGGGGAGTGGGGGTGCAAATTTATTTTAGGCCATTTCTGCCCCCGGGGGGGCAGAAACCTCTAGGGGCCAGGGCAAATTTCTTTTTTTTTTTTGTTTGTTTGTTTTTTTAGAGATGGGGAGCAACCCATTAGGCAAGGGGAGTGACCCCGTAGGCAAGGGTCGCTCCCGGAGGGGGGGAATTTATTTTAGCCCATTTCTGCCTCCCCCGGAGGCAGATCGGACTATTGTTTTTTTAGAGATGGGGAGTGACCCATTAGGCTAGGGTCGCTCCCCTGGGGGGCAAATTGTATTTAGACCATTTCTGCCCCCCTTGGGGGCAGATCGGCTGATTTTAGGTCAATCTGCCCCAAAGGGGGCAGAAACAACTAGGCACAGAGGATTTTTTATTTTGCACCAATGTCACGCAAGGGGAGCGACCCCGTAGGCTAAGGTCGCTCCCAAGGGGTTGGGGGTGGGGGGGCAATTTATTTTAGGCCATTTCTGCCCCCCGGGGCAGATCAGCCTATTGTTATGAGGCTGATCTGCCCCCGGGGCGGCAGAAACCTCTAGGCGCCAGGGCTAACATTTTTTTGTGTTCTTTTTTTGTTTGTTTGTTTTTTTAGAGATGGGGAACGAACCATTAGGCAAGGGGAGCGACCCCGAAGGCAAGGGTCGCTCCCCGGGGGGGGAGTTTATTTTAGCCCATTTCTGCCCCCCTGGGGGAAGATCGTCCTCTTGTTATTAGGCCGAACTGCCTCCACGGGGGGCAGAAACCTCTGGGCCTTAGGGCAATTTTTTGGGGGTGTTTTTTTTTTTTTTTTTTTTTTTTTTTTAGATGGGGAGCAACCCATTAGGCAAGGGTCGCTCCCCTTGGGGGTATATTGTATTTAGACCATTTCTGCCCCCCTTGGTGGCAGATCAGCCAATCTTTGTTAGGCCAATCTGCCCCCATGGGGGCAGAAGGCACTTAGGCACCTTGGATTTGTGTATTTATGCATGTGTTTTCTTTAGGAAAGCAGTCCCTTGGGTAAGGGTCACACCCCATGGGAGCACATTACTGTTGCCCATATCTGCCCCCGATTGGGGCAGATGGGCCTATTTTTGGAAGGCCCATCTGCCCCAAGGGGGAGGAGAAAGCCCACCAGAGGCCAGGGAAGTTTTTTTTTTCCACAAATAAGAGGGTGGGGGTATGGCCATACCCCCACCCCAAATAAATTTGGACAAAGTTGTTCTGCCCACTAGTGGGCAGATGGGGCAATTACTCCTGATCCACACCGCGGGGCAGAATGTCTACTAGATGCCAGGGAATTAAAAAAAATATATATATATTGGGGTGGTGGCTACCAACCAGTATGGGCCTGCTTACACCCCCACCTCAACTGAAGGGGGTAACAGTCTTTCAGCTCTCCCCCTCACTCTAAAACATCTTATCCCACAGCAAGCAAGAAGACATTTGATTATTTTGGGTTTTAGTTTTACATTTGGGCCATGAGAACTTGGCTCACTCTCAAAATCGTCCCACTTGGAATGGTGAGGGCTGCACTTTATGGACTTTGGGACACTGCCATGTTGAAAAATCCACAAGACCTAGACACATCTGAAAACTAAAAATCTGGGTGATTCCAGGGTGGTGTGTTTCACATGTACCCGCACCATTTTTGTACCCACAATCCCCTGCAAACCTCCAACTGTGCTGGAAATCACACATTTTTCCCACGTTTTTCTGATGGAACCTTCCGGAATCTGCAGGAATCCACAAAGTTCCTACCACCCAGCATTGTCTCATCTATACAGATAAAAATTCTGCTGCACTTGTCAGCCTAAAAATGTTTTTTTGCAAACTTCTCTTTTGGACCCCCTTTGTTCCCCCTCAATATCGACATGTTTTTGGCTCTTCCCTTTCACAAGCACTTGGCCCACCTACATAAATGAGGTATCATTTTTACCGGGAGACTGAGGGGAACATTGGGTGGTATGAAATGTGTCCCAGGGTGGTGATCCCACACAGAAATGTGGGACAAATGTGATTTTTTAGCTAAATTTGAGGTTTGCTGAGGATTCTGGGTAAGAGAACATTGGGGGATCCACGCAAGTCACACCTCACTGGACTCCCTCGGGTATCTAGTTTTCAGAAATGTCTGGGTTTGGTAGGTTTCCCTAGAAGGCTGCTGAGCCCAGGACCAAAGACGAAGGTGCCCCCCTGCAAAAACAGGTCGTTTTGTATTTGATAATTTTGATGTGTCCACATTTCCTTTCGTGAGCGCTAGGCCTACCCACACAAGTGAGGTACCATTTTTATCGGGAGACTTGGGGGAACGCTGGGTGGAAGGAAATTTGTGGCTCCTCTCAGATTCCAGAACTTTATGTCACCGAAATGAGAGGAAAAGGTGTTTTTTGGTCAAATGTTGAGGTTTGCAAAGGATTCTGGGTAACAGAACTTGGTCAGAGCCCCACAAGTCACCCCATCTTGGATAAAAAATGCACTGGTTTGCTAGGTTTCCCCAGGTGCCGGCTGAGCTAAAGGCCAAAATCCACAGGTGTGCACTTTGTAAAAAACACCTCTGTTTTCTGTGAAAAAATATGATGTGTCCACGTTGTGTTTTGGGCCATTGCCTTTCGTGGGCGCTAGGTCTACTCACACAAGTGAGGTACCATTTTTATCGGGAGACTTGGGGGAACGCTGGGTGGAAGGAAATATGTGGCTCCTCTCAGATTCCAGAACTTTCTGTCACCAAAATGAGAGGAAAAAGTGTTTTTCTTGGTCACATTTTGAGGTTTGCAAAGGATTCTGGGTAACAGAACCTGGTCATATCCCCACAAGTCACCCCATCTTGGATTCCCCTAGGTGTCTAGTTTTCGAAAATGCACTGGTTTGCTAGGTTTCCCTAGGTGCCGACTGAGCTAGATGCCAAAATCCACAGGTAGGCACTTTGCAAAAAATACCTCTGTTTTCTGTGGAAAAAAATTGGATGTGTCCACGTTGTGTTTTGAGCCATTTCCTTTTGTGGGCGCTAGACTTACACACACAAGTGAGGTACCAATAATTTTAGCGGGAGACTTGGGGGAACACAGAGTAGCAAAACAATTGTTATTGCCCCTTGTCTGTCTCTACATTTTTTCCTTCCAAATGTAAGGCAGTGTGTAAAAAAGACGTCTATTTGAGAAATGCCCTGTAATTCACATGCTAGTATGGGCACCCCGGAATTCAGAGATGTTCAAATAACCACTGCTTCTCAGCACCTTATCTTGTGGCCATTTTGGAAATACAAAGGTTTTCCTGATACCTATTTTTCACTTTTTATATTTCAGCAAATTAATTGCTGTATACCCGGTATAGAATAAAAACCCATTACAAGGCCAGCTCATTTATTGGCTCTGGGTACCTAGAGTTCTTGATGAACCTACAATACCCATATATCCCCGCAACCAGAAGAGTCCAGCTGATGTAACGGTATATTACTTTAAAAAATCTGACATCGCAGGAAAAAGTTATAGAGTAAAACGTGGAGAAAAATGGCTGTTTTTTTACCTCAATTTCAATATGTTTTATTTCAGCTGTTATTTTCTGTAGGAAACACTTTTAGGATCTACGCAAATGACCCCTTGCTGAATTCAGAATTTTGTCTACTTTTCAGAAATGTTTAGCTTTCTGGGATCCAGCATTGGTTTCTCACCCATTTTGGTCACTAATTGGAAGGAGGCTGAAAGCACAATTTTTTTAAAAAAATGGGGTATGTCCCAGTAAAATGTCAAAATTGTATTGAAAAATTGGGTTTTCCAATTCAAGTCTGCCTGTTCCTGAAAGCTGAGAAGATGGTGATCTTGCCACCGCAAACCCTTTGTTGATGCCATTTTCAGGGAAAAAACCACAAGCAGCCTGCTGCAGCCCTTTTTCCCATTTTTTAACAAAAAACTAAGGGCCATATTTATACTTTTTTAGTGCCGCATTTGCGTCGTTTTTTTGACGCAAAATCAGCGCTAACTTACAAAATTCAATAGTATTTTGTACGTTTGCGCCGATTTTGCGTCAAAAAATGACACACATGTGGCGCTAAAAAAGTATAAATATGGGCCTAAATTTTCACTGTATTTTGGCTAATTTCTTGGTCTCCTTCAGGGGAACCCACAAAGTCTGGGTACCTCTAGAATCCCTAGGATGTTGGAAAAAAGGGCGCAAATTTGGCGTGGGTAGCTAATGTGAACAAAAAGTTATGAGGGCCTAAGCGCAAACTGCCCCAAATAGCCCAAAAAAGGCTTGGCACAGGAGGGGGAAAAGGCCTGGCAGCAAAGGGGTTAAAGTAAATATCCAAGTCAAAATGATCAATACAGAACTTTTTCGCAAAACCACAGCGGGCAATAGTTTATTGCATGCTACTAGTGGGCATCCTGAGAATCTTAAATGGAGCATTCCATATGGGGAACTTTTGAGGGCTAAAAGCATCAGTAATACTGTTGAGGCATTTGAGAGAGAACAGATAGAGATGATTAAAAGATTCAAAGAGAGGGGTTACCCGGATTGGGTGATTAAGAAAGCTACAGAAAAAATTAAAAGAGTTGAAAGAACACAGACTCTTTTTGATAACATCATTAAGACAGAGAATGAGAGTAATTAGGACATCAGATTGATTTCAATTTATGATGAAGATACAGCACAGATTAAGAAAATCATTTAAAAAAATTGGAATATTTTAAAATGTGATCCCACTATTGGTAATACAATTGTCAAAAGACCTCAGATTACTTACAGAAGGGGACGGAATCTGCATGATATTTTGAGATCTTATGATGTTACTTCTATTCCCCAAATCAAGGAACATAATCTGCAGGGATTTTTCCCATGTGGGCATTGCAAAGCTTGTCGCAACAGAGTGATAAGGAAAGAGTACCCTACATGTACACCAGGGGTAAATAGACAGATTAAGCAATTTTTGACTTGTAGTACTCCATTCACCATCTACATATTGGAATGTCCATGTCATCGGTGGTATATTGACAGTACTAAACATATTGTTAAGAAGCGCATTCTTGAAAATATGCGTGCTATTACACTGAAAGATCCTCATTATCCTGTAGCTAGACACTTTCAGGATAAACACAACTCTGATAATTCTTTGTTGACATACTTCGGTATTGAACATGTGCCATCGCATCATAGGGGTGGCAATAGAGAATTGATTTTACGCAAAAAGAATCCAGATATATTCTGGATTTGGAAACAAAGATACCGAAAGGTTAAAATACTGGTGAGGAACTCAATACTCACTTATTTGAGAACTAATGCTGAGATATATTTGGGTGTTGAGTTGTCTTTTCAGAAACAATGAGGCCGGATGGATCATAGTTGGACTTCTACTAACGTGTCTTTCTTCACACGTGGTTAATTGGGTGTTGGATATAGAGATAAGAATCTTTTTTGCACACACTGTGTTATATTTATAATGTTTTTTGCATTTAGGTTTTCATAATTTATTTTTATAAAGGTTATTCTTAGTATAGTAGAACTGTATAGACCTGTATAGATATTTCTTACATATATAATTCCTGCATTGATTTACGTTTGACTACAAGGGTGAGGGAGAGATTGATTAATATTCTGGACCTTGGGGTATTGGCTTATGAAAGAACGATAGATTAATTTATCAAAATATATGTAGAAGTCATATCTATCATATTTTGCTTTCTCTCCCTTCCTCGGAGTAGACTATTTATATTGTTGCACACTGAATATAGATATATATTATATACCTACACAGTCAGGATTTGTTGTTATTGTATAAGTGCCTAAAATTTCAGCAATGTAGGAACATTAATGTATAAGATGAATTTATATTGTTAGGTCAGTTATTTTGAGTTTTAGTAGTTTACTTACTTATTTGTAGATTTATTTTTTGCACAGCAGTCCTATTTCTATGTTTTTGATTATATGGTATTTAAGTTGTGTGGATTGGATCTTTAATGCACGTGATCAAGGCTGCTAGACAGCCGAAACGCGTTGTGCTAAGAAATACTTTGGTTCTTTGGATTCCTGAGTGTGCGTTATCTACTCATATTTTCTGGATTTGACATATGTATATATATATATGTACATATATATTTATATATGCACACTATTCACACCTACTAACCGTGTGTTCACTGAAAAAGCCAAAGGTTACAGGGACATTATGGTTAGGAAATAGAATTAAAAATACCTTAGGCATTCACTTAAAAAAACAAAAGTTACAGGGACATTATAGTTAGTTTCTGAATTTGCTCACACAAAACCAGAGAAATTCAGCAGTTATAGTTAGTTATTCCAAGTAACTATAACCCGAGGCCTAAAGTAACTATAACTTGCCCCTCCTCTATGCACCATTTTTTCTTCAATAATTTGAATTTCAATATTTCATAGATGTTTTTATTGACACTATAAAAGTTGCCATGAGTGCTGTAATATCTGGGATAATTAGCAGTGCATCATTCAATCAATCAATCAGGAATTGGTAAAGCCCACTACTCACCCGTGAGGGTCTCAAGGCACTGGGGACGGGAGGGGGGAGAAGGCGGGGGAGGAGGTGCTGCTACTACTCGAACAGCTAGGTCTTGAGAAGATTCCTCAAAGTAAGGAGGTCTTAGGTCTGGTGCAGTTGGGTGGGAAGAGTGTTCCATGTTTTGGCAGCGAGGTGCGAGAATGATCTACCGCCGGTTGTAGTTCTGCGGATGCGTGGGATGGTTGCGAGAGCAAGGTGGACAGAGCAGAGGTGCCGGGTTGGGGTGTAGAAGGAGAGTCGTCTGTTGAGGTATTCTGGTCCGGTGTTGTGCAGTGCTTTGTGAGTGTGGGTGAGGAGTTTGAAGGTGATTCTCTTGTTGACTGGGAGCATGTAAAGTGCATGAGTTATAGTTAACTTTGGTCGTGACTAATTAGACTAACCATAACTGCTGAATTTCTCTTTTTTTTTGCAATTAAGTTCAGAATACAACTATACTTTTGAAATTATATTTTCTAACTCTCATGTCCCTATAACACTTGTTCTTTCTGTGAAATTCTATGTTTTTAAAAAACAAAGTAGTTGTCATTACTATATGTTAATCCAACCACTGTGGCGGTGTGCGGTGGGAGTTGGTTGCAGTCCCAGGCATGCCATGCAGCCAGACCCTGCACCCAAACCCCCGAACTACCCAACCCCACGCTGCACACGGCCTTTGGCTATGGGCGGCATGAGTTGCCCGCAGGGCCTGTGTCTCTGGGTGTGAGAGGGTGACTCCGGCTGTCTTAGAGTGTCCGCCTGGGAGTGAGAGTGGATGTAAAGGGGTCTATGTGGGTGTGAGAGTGGGTTTGTGTGTTTGTGAATGCACTCCAATAGATGAAAGATACATTTACTTCCACAAAGAATTTCAGATCATTTTTCAATTTGGAATCACAGAGTAAAGAGGAAAAGGCCACTCTCTTTTCACAGTTTACTATGCACACCCATCATCCAAAAGAGTTGTGTCACTGGAGTGGTCAGGCCCTCCTTACACACTACTACATCGACCTGCCATTTGAGGCAAAGGTCTATGTGGAGAAGCCAGTCTGTCCCCATACCCTAATACACATACTCTCATACTCGCAAGAGTCTTGCTGGATTGTGAATAGTAAAAATGGATAGATGATTTCACAATACATTTTATGCGTAGGAATGGATATCGTGGTGCTTGCTTTTGAGAAAACTGCTGTGATTAGTAGATGGTTCATTATAATATTTAAAAAATATTATGATCTTGCAAGTGTCTCACAAGACTAGCATGTAAATTTACCGGACCTGCCACAAGGTTCAAGAGTCTAGCAGGATCGTAGTAGGACAAGTAAATTGTTACCATTTATATTATATAGTTGAAGACTTGGGTAATGTGATTGGGTGTAGAACCATAGCTAGCTCAGTTTGTCCTTGGTGCTGTATAGAAGAGGGAAGTCTCTTTGAGCTGTGCTCAGAAGAACATGAAACTGGTGTGGTCATTTGCAATTAAAAAAGAATTCCAAGCTCAGATATTTAGTTATATATTGCAGAAACTGTGTTGTGAGGTGTCAGTAATTATACTAATGTCAGTAAACCTCTTGTATACTATGTTTAACCCCTTTGTTGCCAGGCCTTTTCCCCATCAGGTGCCAAGCCATTTTTTGGCTATTTGGGGCAGTTCGTGCTTAGGCCCTCCTAAATTATTGTCCACATAAGATACCCACACCAAATTTGCGTACTTTTTTTCCAACATCCTAGGGATTATAGAGGTATCCAAACGTTGTGGATTCCCCTGAAGGAGACTTTGGGGGTCATTCCTACCCTTGCGGTCATGGACCGCCAGGGCAGGGGACGGAGGAAGCACTGTCAACAGGCTGGCGGTGCTTCAGGGGCAATTCTGACTGCGGTGGTAAAGCCGCGGTCAGAAAAGGGAAACCAGAGGTTTCCCGCCGGTTTTCCCCTGCCCCAGGGAATCCTCCACAGCGGCGCTGCAAGCAGCGCCGCCATGGGGATTCCGACCCCCTTCCCGCCAGCCTGTTTCTGGTGGTTTTCACCGCCAGAAACAGGATGGCGGGAACGGGTGTCGTGGGGCCCCTGGGGGCCCCTGCAGTGCCCATGCCTCTGGCATGGGCACTGCAGGGGCTCCCTAACAGGGCCCCATTGAGATTTTCAGTGTCTGCAAAGCAGACACTGAAAATCGCGACGGGTGCAACTGCACCCGTCGCACAACAGCAACTCCGCCGGCTCCATTCGGAGCCGGCTTCATCGTTGCTGGGGCTTTCCCGCTGGGCGGGCGGGCGGCCTTTTGGCGGTCGCCCGCCAGCCCAGCAGGAATGTCAAAATGACCGCCACAGGCTTTTGACCGCTGTACGGTCTTTTGGCGGGCACCGCCTGGCGGGCGGTGCCCGCCGCCCGCCGGGGTAGGAATGACCCTCTAAGAAATTAGCCTAAATTCAAAGAAAATTTCGTTTTTGAAAACAAAATGGGAAAAAAGGGCTGCAGAAAAAGGCTTGTGGTTTCTTCCTTGAACATGGCATCAACAAAGGGTTTATGGTGCTAAAATCACCAGCTTCCCAACTTGAACCAGGAAACCCAATTTTTCAACACAATTTTGGCATTTTACTGGGACATACCCCATTTTTACGATTTTATGTGCTTTCAGCCTCCTTCCACTCAGTGACAGAAATGGGTGTGAAACCAATGCTGGATCCCAGAAACCTAACCAATTCTGAATTCAGCAATGGGTAATTTGTATAGATCCTACAAGGGTTTCCTACAGAAAATAATAACTGAAATGAAAAAATACAGAAATTGAGGTGAAAAAAACAGCCATTTTTCTTTACGTTTTACTGTGTAACTTTTTCCTGCAATGTCAGATTTTTTAAAGCAATATACTGTTATGTCTGCTGGACTCTTCTGGTTGCGGGGATATATAGGGCTTGTAGGTTCATCAAGAACCCTAGGTACCCAAAGCCAATAAAAGAGCAGCTCCTTGCAATGGGTTTTCATTCTATACCGGGTATACAGCAATTCATTTGCTGAAATATAAAGAGTGAAAAATAGGTATCAAGAAAACCTTTGTATTTCCAAAATTGGTCATTACAGGACCAGGTTCAGCTAATTCTTTAGATTTTATACTGGTTTTTATATTTGGTGTGACATATGTTTTTAGTCTGTGTGTTTATTTCATGGAAACCTTATAGCAGCTGTCTGTGGAGATTTTAGACCCTTAAAGCTTACTTGCCCGTGTTCAGTGGCCAGTTAGCTTAGCTTAGGGGGTCTTATTTTTTACTTGGTCTTTCCCCCTCACCCTCAATCCTCACTTCTTATTCCCCCCCTTCCTACTTACCTGGGGGTGGTCCGCAGCATTTCTTTCGGGCATTTTTCAGCCGTCACCTCAGAAGCGGCCACCATTTTTTCTCCAGAGACGGAGGCACGTTTTACGCCTGCCATCTTTGGAGAGTCAGTGGTCTAGTTGTCTAAAACAAGACCCTGATAAAATGCATGATGCTGCGGTTGCGCAGCATATGCGTGCAGTGGGCGTGCCACTGGCGGGCCACTGGCGTGCCAAAGGCACGCCTAAGGCAAGCCCGTCTGCGCCAGAATGGGCCCAGGGGCCAGCCCCCTGTCCCGCTCAGGGGTTTGGGTTGTACCTATGCCTCGGAGACTCTTAAGAACTTCAGACCATGTTTCCCTGATACTTGCCAGGTGTGTCCTGATTTGAGGGACAATACGTGGTCTTGCCCCTCTTGTAAATTGTCCCCTCAGTACACAGGATCTGTGGTTCCCGCCGATATCAACCCTCATATGACTCTTTTGCTTGCAGACTCACGCTCATTACCAGCACATAAGTTGGACATTAATCTTTTGTTGAGCGATACTGCTCCTGCTGCCCTGTTCCTTACTGAGACATGGCTGCATGAGGGGTCTAGGCCCAACATAGCTTTGGCTTTACCCCAGGGTACCTGATAGCAAGGACTGACAGAACTACTTCAAGAGGAGAAGGAGGTGCGATCATATACAAGCAAGAATTTAAGCTTAGCTCTCGCCCTCTAAAGTTAATGGGTTGCGAAAGTATGTTCTTTTCTTTGATTCTCAACCCTACTTTTACATTCACAGGAGTGCTGCTCTATCGTCCTCCGGGACCTTCTGATAATTTTTTTAACACTTTCCCTGGCCCACTGGATGATTTAATATGTAATAAGCCTAATCTAACGATCCTAGGTGATTTCAATATTCAAATAGATAATTTGGACTTGATATTGACTAGACGCCTTTTGGGGGACATGGAAGAAGTTCTCGGTCTAAGACAACTAGTTAAAGGCCCGATGCACGACAAGGGGCATACCATTGACCTAGTCTTTAGTAATTTGGCAGTGCTTCGCTCCACGCCCGCTCTTCCTCTGGCATGGTCTGACCACTTATTAATTTCGTTAAAATTAGGTGTCTCCTTTGTAAAAGGTCCCGCCCAGCCCACAGTCCGGCTGTGTAGGCAGTGGCATAGTCTTAATCCTGGCGAATGGATCAGGCTTCTAGACAGCCAGAAATGTACCTATTTTAAAGCCAATCAGATAGAAACTGAACCTTTCAATAATTGGATTACCAACTGTCTCGACACTCTTCTTCCCCACAACACAATAACTGGGATTCCTCGGAGAGTCGATGCCCAGTGGTTTACCCCTCATCTGTCATCACTCAAAAGGAAGTGTAGATGCCTGGAGAGAAAGTAAAGGAAATCCCTAGACCCGGCTGCAAGGGAGGAATATAGGCAATCTATCAGGCACTACCATGCAGAAATAAGATTAGCACACGGTTCATAATCTTCCGGTACAATTGAACAGGCCTCAGGCTCTTCTAAAGAGGTTTTCCAGGTGCTTAAAGAAATTCTTCACTCCCCCATAGTGGCAGATCCAATTGAAGTCCCAGAAGAACATAATAATAATCTAGCCAGGCTCTTTCAGCAAAAGATCAATGCTATCTATTCCAATTTTGCAAAGGACAAGGCAAAGCTGGTAAATCAAGCTATAATTCCCCCAAAAAGTATAGCCACCTTATCACATTTCTCCCCGCTATCTCAGGAACAGACTGTTTCCTTTCTCACCACATTAAATTCAGTCTCACCTTTGGATCCAGCCTCTCCTTGTGTATTAGCTCTTGGGGCTCCGGCCACTGTCCCTGTTCTAACTGAATTGTTGAACTCCTCCCTTTTGAGAGACTTTGTCCCGGAACAGTGGAAACATGCGATAGTCAAGCCCCTGTTAAAAAAAACAAATTTAGATGCAATGGATCTTAAAAATTATAGGCCATTATCTCTACTGCTTTTTATTTCTAAAATATTGGATAAATATGTTAACTCTCAAATATCTATATTCCTGGAAGAGAACAATATTTTACATCCTACCCAGATGGGTTTTAGGCCTCTTCATAGTTCTGAATCTGCACTGATAGCGGTCATAGAAGAAGCTAGAAAGCGAATGGATCTGGGCCACATGACAGCTGTTATATTTCTTGATTTGAGTGCTGCCTTTGACACAGTAGATCATCATCTGCTTATTCAAAGGATAAAGGTAACGGGAATCAAAGGCCTCGCACTCAACTGGCTCACCTAATTTCTTGAAGATAGATCATTTTAGGTCTTGGATCGCTCTCATTTCTCTGTTCAATTTGAGCTGTGGGGTCCCACAGGGCTCTTCAATCAGCCCTACTTTAGTCAATATATATATATGGCCAGTGGAGTCCTTTGGATTATCATTGGTCTCCTATGCAGATGACACCAGCTAGTGGTTTCTTTCTCCACGATGGAAGGGTCAGAAGGATCTGCATTGCCTTTGTGTTTACAGGCAATATCCAGTTGGATGACTAATAGCATGCTCCAACTTGATGGGGATAAAACAGAAATACTGATCCTCGGCCACCATCCTAACCCGGTCAATAACCCCTTGGCTACTTCCCTGCTGGAGTACCTGCTTCCTCCTAAGAATTACATTAAATGCTTGGGAATCTGGTTAGACCCTCATCTAACCGTGGAACATCATGCCAAGAACATTTCTGCTGCCTGCTTTGGGTCATTAAGACTTTTGAGAAAGGTACTTGTAATACTCCCCACTCTGGCAAAAAGACTTATTGTACAAGCAATCATTCTGTCCCGACTCAACTATGGTAATAGTTTATTTCTTGGCTCTCCCAAATATGGGGTCAGCAAATTGCAGGTGGTCCAGAATGCCACAGCGCAACTTCTGCTTGATATTCCAAGGCATACTTCAGTTAAACGGGCCTTGTCCTCTCTACACTGGCTTCCGGTGTAACAGCGTATAAAATGTAAAACCCTTTGCATTATCCACAGATCACTACATAATAGAGGACCTCATGTGTTAAAAACTTTAGCTACCTTTTACAAACCTGTCAGAGCTCTTGGATCTACATCTACAGCTTTAGCTTTACTTCCTAAAGTAAAAAAAACTAGATGGGGTGGTGCGACGATGGAATATCGGGGAGCCAAATTATGGAACTCCCTCCCCCTTTGTATTCGAATAACTAGCCACAAACGTAATTTTTGAAAGGCGATTAAAACCTGCCTTTTTAAACTGTAGTTCCCTTCTCTTGCTCCTTTTGTTGTCCGTTAGCACTGCAAGTCCTCCGGGTAGTCAGGCGCTTTACAAGTGCAAATAACATAACATAACATAACATGACATAACATAACAAGATAAGGTGTTGAGGAGCTGTGGTTATTTGCCCATCTCTGAATTCCGGGGTGCCAATTCTAGATTGTGAATTACAGGGCATTTCTCAATTACACGTTTTTTTTACACGCAGTCTTGCATTTGGAAGGAAAAAATGAAGAGAAAGACACGGGGCAATAACACTTGTTTTACGATTCTGTGGGGTATATTTATACTCCGTTTGCGCCGAATTTGCGTCGTTTTTTTCGACGCAAATTCGACGCAAAACTAACTCCATAATTATACTTTGGCGTTAGACGCGTCTAGCGCCAAAGTTCATGGAGTTAGCGTCATTTTTTTGCGTGAACACCTTCCTTGCGTTAATGATATGCAAGGTAGGCGTTCCCGTCTTAAAAAATTACTCCGATGCATATGCGTCGTATTTATACTCCCGGGCAAAAATGGCGCCCGGGAGTGGGCGGGTCTAAAAAACCCGCATTAGCGCCGGATTTTGGCGACTGGATCAGGGCAGGCGTTAAGGGACCTGTGGGCTCAGAATGAGCCCAGAGGTGCCCTCCCCTGCCCCCAGGGACACCCCCTGCCACCCTTGCCCACCCCAGGAGGACACCCAAGGATGGAGGGACCCACCCCAGGGACATTAAGGTAAGTTCAGGTAAGTATTTTTTTTAAAAAAAAATTGTGGCATAGGGGGGCCTGATTTGTGCCCCCCTACATGCCACTATGCCCAATGACCATGCCCAGGGGACAGAAGTCCCCTGGGCATGGGCATGGGGCAAGGGGGCATGACTCCTGTCTTTGCTAAGACAGGAGTCATTTCAATGGGGGTTGGGCGTCATAAAAAAATGGCGCAAATCGGGTTGAGGCGATTTTTTTGCCTCAGCCTGACTTGCACCATTTGTGGACACCCATACTCCATTTTCCCCCTACGCCGGCGCTGCCTGGTGTACGTCGTTTTTTTTAACGCACAGCAGACAGCGCCGGCGGCTAACGCCGGCTAACGTCATTGAATAAATACCGCGCCCGCATGGTGCTTCAGAATGGCATTAGCCGGCGCTAATTTTTTTGGCGCAAAACTGCATTAGCGCAGTTTTACGTCAAAAAGTATAAATATGGCCCTGTGTTTCCCCAAGTCTCCTGATAAAAATGGTACCTCACTTGCGTGGGTAGGCCTGATGCTCGCGACGGGAAACGCAACATGGACACATAACATTTTTACATTGAAATCCGATGTGTTTTTTGCAAAGTCCCTAGCTGTAGATTTTGGCCTCTGGCTCAACCGGCACCTAAAAAAAACTAGCAAACCTGCACATTCATGAAAACTAGACACCTCGGGGAATCCAAGATGGGGTGACTTGTGGGGCTCTCACCAGGTTTTGTTACCCAGAATTCTTTTCAAACCTCAAAATTTGACTAAAAAAACACTTTCTCCTCACATTTTGTTAACACAAAGTTCTGGAATCTAAGAGGAGCCACAAATTTCCTTCCACCCTGTGCTCCCCCAAGTCTCCCGATAAAAATGATACCTCACTTGTGTGGGTAGGCCTAGCGCCAGTGACAGGAAATGCCCCAAAACACAATGTGGACACATCACATTTTCCCAAAGAAAACAGAGGTGTGTTTTGCAAAGCGCCTACCTGTGGATTTTGGCCTCTAGTTCAGCGTGGCACCTAGAGAAACCTACCAAACCTGTGCTTTTTTTTAAACTAGACCCCTAGGGGAATCCAAGATGGGGTGACTTGTTGGGCTCTGACCAGGTTCTGTTACCCAGAATCCTTTGCAATCCTCAAAATTTGGCCAAAAAAACACTTTTTCCTCTCATTTCGGTGACAGAAAGTTCTGGAATCTGAGTGGAGCCACAAATTTCCTTCCACCCAGCATTTCCCCAAGTCTCCCGATAAAAATGATACCTCACTTATGTGAGTAGGCCTAGCGCCCGCAACAGGAAATACCCCAAAACACAACGTGGACACATCACATTTTCCCAAAGAAAACAGAGGTGTTTTGGCAAAGTGCCTACATCTGGATTTTGGCCTCTAGCCCAGCCGGCACCTAGGGAAACCTACCAACCCTGTGCATTTTTACAAACTAGACACCTAGGAGAATCCACAATGGGGTGACTTGTGGGTCTTTCTCTAGGTTTTGTCACAAAGAATCCTTTGCAAACCTCAAAATTTGACTAAAAAAACACTTTCTCCTCACATTTCGGTGACAGAAAGTTCTGGAATCTGAGAAGAGCCACAAATTTCTTTCCTCCCAGCCTTTTCCCAGGTCTCCCAATAAAAATGATACCTCACTTGTGTGGGAAGGCCTAGTTCCCACGACAGGAAGTGCCCCAAAACACAATATGGACACATAAAAAGTTCCCAAAGAAAACAGAGGTGTTTTTGGCACAGTGCCCACCTGTGGATTTTAGCCCCTAGCTCAGCAGCGCCCTAGGGAAACCTACGAAACCTGTGCATTTTTGAAAACTAGACAGCTAGGAGAATCCACAATGGGGTGACTTGTGGGTCTTTCTACAGGTTTTGTTACACAGAATCCTTTGCAAACCTCAAAATTTGACAAAAACACACTTTCTCCTCACATTCCGGTGCTAGAAAGTTCTGAAATCTGAGGAGCCACAAATTTCTTTCCTCCCAGCCTTTCCCCAGGTCTCCCGATAAAAATGATACCTCACATGTGTGGGTAGGCCTAGTGCCCACGACAGGCAATGCCCCAAAACACAATATGGGCACATAAAAAGTTCCCAAAGAAAACAGAGGTGTTTTTGGCACAGTGCCCACCTGTGGGTTTTAGCCCCTAGCTCAGCCACCACCTATGGAAAACTAGCAAACCTGTGCATTTTTGAAAACTAGACACCTAGGAGAATGCAAGATGGGGTGACTTGTGCGGCTCTGACCAGGTTCTGTTACCCAGAATCCTTTGCAAACCTCCAAATTTGGCACAAAAAAACACTTTGTCCTCACTTTTCGGTGGCAGAAAGTTCTGGAATCTGAGAGAAGCCACAAATTTCCTTCCTCCCAGCGTTCCCTTAGGTCTCCCGAAAAAATGATACCTCACTTGTGTGGGTAGGCCTAGCGCCTGCGACAAGAAATGTCCCAAAACACAACGTGGCCACATCACATTTTCCCAAAGAAAACAAAGGTGTTTTTGTGTAAAGTGCCTATCTGTGGATTTTGGCCTCAGCTAGCACTTAGGGAAACCTACCAAACCTGTGCATTTTATAAAACTAGACACCTAGGGGAATCCAAGATGGGGTGACTTGTAGGGCTCTGACCAGGTTCTGTTACCCAGAATCCTTTGCAAACCTCACAATTTAGCTAAAAAAACACTTTCTCCTCACATTTCGGTGACAGAAAGTTCTGGAATCTGAGAGGAGCCACAAACTACCTTCCATCCAGCATTTCCCTAAGTCTCCCGATAAAGATGATGTCTCACTTGTGTGGGTAGGCCTAGTGCCCGCGACAGGAACTGCCCCAAAACACTATCTGGACACATCAAAACTATCAAAATCAAAACTACCTGATTTTGAGGAGGGAGTAACTTACGTTTTTGGTCCTGGGCTCAGCAGCAGTTTAGAGAAATCTACCAAGCCCAGACATTTCTGAAAACTAGACACCCGAGGGAGTCTAGGGAGGTGGATCCCCCAATTATTTCTTACCCAGAATCCTCAGCAAACCTCAAATTTAGCTAAAAATCAATTGTTCCCACATTTCTTTGTGGGATCACCGCAATGGGACAAATTCCCTACCACCCAATGTTCCCCTCAGCCTCCCAATAAAAATGATACCTCACTTGTGTAGGTGGGACAAGTGGCTGTGACAGGGAAGAGACAAAAACATGTAAAAATTGAGGGGGAACCAAAGCGGGTCCAAAAGGGTAGTTTAAAAAAAAAAATTTAGGCTGACAAGTGCAGGAGAATTTTTATCGGTATGGATGGGACAATGTTGGGTGGTAGGAATTTTGTGGATTCCTGCAGATTCCGGAAGGTTCCATCACAAAAATGAGGGCAAAATGTGTGATTTTCAGCAGAGTTGGAGGTTTGCAGGACATTGTGGGTAAGAAAATGGTGTGGAGTGCATGTGAAGCACACCACCCTGGAATCAACCAGATGTTTAGTTTTCATATGTGTCTGGGTCTTGTGGATTTTTCTACATGGAAACGTCCCAAAGTCAAAAAAGTGCAGCACCCACAATTCCAAGTTGGACCATTTTGAGAGTTACCAAGCTCTCATGGACCAAATGTAAAACCAAAACCTAAAATAATCACTGTCTTCTTGCTTGTCAGTTGGGGTGGGGGCATAACCAGGCCCATACTGGTTGGTAGCCACCACCCCACATTTTGTTTTTTTATTCCATGCCATCTAGTAGACTTTCTGCCCCTCCGGGTGTGGATCGGGGTAATTGCCACATCTGCCCACTGGTGGGCAGAACAACTTTAGCCCATTTATTTGGAGTGGGGGTAAGGCCATACCCCCACCCTCTTATTTTGAAAAAAATCTTCCCTGGTCTCTGGTGGGCTTTCTGCCCCCCTCTGGGGCAGATGGCCTTACAAAAATAGGCCGATCGGCCCCCAAGGGGGGCAGATATGGCCAACAGTATTGTGCCCCCATGGGGAGCAACCCTTGCCCAAGGGGCAGCCCCCCAAACAAAACACATACATACACACACACCAATCCCTGGTGTCTAGTGGTTTCTGGCCCCAGGGGGGGCAGAAATGGCCTAAAAACAATTTGCCCCCCCCCAGGGAGTGACCCTTGATGGAAGGGGTCACTCCCTACACATAGAAGAAAAAAAAGACAAAAAAGAAATTATCCCTGGTGTCTAGGGGTTTTCTGCCCCTCCTAGGGGCAGATGCATTTGCTCCCCATATGTTCATTAAAAAAAAAAAAAAAATACCCTGGTGTCTAGAGGGTTCTGCCTCCCCTGGGGGCAGAAATGGCCTAGAAACAATTTGGCCCCCAGGGAGGGGTCGCTCCCTAAACATAAAAGAAGAAACAGAAAAAAATCCTTGGTGTCTAGGGGGTTTTCAGATCGGCTTAATTATATTATATAAGGGTTAAAGAGTGACAAGTTTGTGGGGGGTTGTGTAGATCTGTTACTGTATCTTTTGAGAGGTACAGATTAGAATGTGCAGAATTTGTTAATAATGTAATTTACAAACTGAGTGTACTTATCAGTAAACAAAGTAGAGTTTCACAAATGATAAAACAAAGAATGTAACACTACAAGCTATACTGTTGTCATGAACCTCACTGTAGATATACTTTAGTTCGATGAAACGTCTGAGTGGTGATATTGCTTTTTCTACAGGGAAAGGCTGTGGTGGGTGCCAGCAAAGGTGTCTCAAGAAAAATTTGTAACTTTATAAACTTGTATGAAATTAAGTTTGATGACATCTTATAATTTATTCATGATGAAAATTGTGCACTGGTTGAGAGTGTGAAATTTTTCAGGAAAAGGGAATAACAAGTTACTATTGCATTAGATGTAAATGTGTGATTCTGTGTGAACAATGTAGAAAGGTTTATACAATATGATGATGTATCACTAGTATTAATTATGGACCAGTATGTTACTTTTATCTTTTTGATTATTTTGACTTTTTTAGGAGAAAAGTTGTAACTTGTCTCTGAGGAAATAATCATCTGCTTATATAACCAACAAAATAAGGTCTTGCTGAGAGACGCAGGGTATTTGGAGGATGTGTATTCACCTGAACAATTGAGAACATCAGCAGCATGAGCTATCTCTGGATGAATTAGACATTGTGAATTGTATATAGATTGCTCAGCCTTGCTAACCATAACATAGCACAACTCTAAAATCTCTTTGGCAGGCCAATGTGGCTAAAAGAATGAAAAAGAAGTGCTGCTTACATTAGAATTCAGTAGGCAAATAAAGCAAAAGGGTTGGGATCTTTTTACAAGGGGCTTATGAGCAACTGAAAATTTTATATATTTTAAAGTTGTTTGTTGTTATCATGTTATAATTGTTTTGTTAACTTGTTTTGTTGTAATGAATACATTTAAAGTTACTTATTTCCTTAATATTTATTATAAACTTCAGGTTTATAATAGTGTTGCAAAATTCAGTAAAACTGGCAGTACCATGGTTAGAGATTATAAATGTGGTATTACATATATATAAAAGTGAATAGTACTGTGCTCATCTTTTACCCTATAAAGAATTGATATCAGAGCAACCAATTATTGTGTATTGCAGGTGTAGTTAGTTGTCATGCAACAGGGAGGTGTCACATGCTGCAGTGTAAATAACTTTAATGTGAGAGTGGGATTGTGTTTCGGAGCTCAGGGGCAATGGACTGGGGGCTCCGGAGTGAATTTGTCACTTTACACTCTATTCTAAACACTCGTTACTTCCATGCAAGGTCTCCGTGGGGAGGCCAGTCCTTTCCCATCAGGGTTTATAAGGGATTCATATTGCAATGAAGCAAATTGTAAATTCTTAATCTAACAATTATACAAGTGTTTGCAGGATTGTATAAAAAAGGGGTAGAGATCTGGTGAATATAAATTATACATACTACACCAGGATATGTTGCATGAAAATGCAAATTCCATTATAGAAGTATGGTCTTATGAGGGCTCATGAACACAAACCATCAAATACTGTCCTCTCACAGTGGACACAGAGGACTCTGCACCTGACTCTCGCAATCGGCTCACAAGAATCACCTATGCTATGTATGGGAGCATCATGGCTCTCACAAGTGTCTCATAAGAGTCACCAAGAAGCACAAAAAGGGGTATATAGTGCAAAAAGCATGTATAATGAAAGTATAGGGCAGCTCCGAAAAGCGGGTTTTCAAGTAATATTTTGAACAACTGTGTATTTTTGTGTTTTTTAAAATGGTTATTTTTTTTTTTAAGTGGGATAGAACAAAAAAAAATGGTTGTAAAAAACAACAACATTTCCTTCAAAACAAAGAAAAGAATGTAGAAAAATATATTTTTTAAACTACTGCCTAGGTGGGAAATTATGATCCTGGACAAACCTCTCCTGTGCAGCCCTGCTTGCTTTGGAAGGAAAAATAATCTGCTTGCATTAGCAGCAACAATGGGCTGTGTTGAGATACGCAGGGTTATTATCTGTGTTGTGTAGTTCCTACTATAATAATAGGACAGCATGTTTAGAACAGCAGAATGGCAAAAAGTGGGAGGCTGACTACATCCACACCACTAGTACCTGTTGGCCTAACTCCTGGCTAGCTCACTTTGCCTAACCCAAGCCCCAAATCAACTGGGGTGGTTAAGGCAACCTTAACATGACACTCTGATCCCCAGGGAAGTTGTGGAGACAGTTCTTACCCCTGTTGTACTGTTATTCATGCATGCCAAGGTGAGACACAAAAGATGCAAGATACGTTTTCAATACATTTATTGAAATGATCACACTCTTGCATATAATAAGTAAACTGCAATATCTAGGCAGATGAAACAAAGCAAGGTAATCAGCATTACTAGCATTATAAAGAGGCGAAACAATCCAACAAAGGTCTATGGGGGTTATTCCAACTTTGGAGGAGGTGGTAATCCGTCCCAAATGTGACGGATTTACCACCAGCCGTATTACGAGTTCCATAGGATATAATGGACTCGTAATACGGCTGGTGGTAAATCCGTCACTTTACCGTCACTTTTGGGACGGATTACCACTTCCTCCAAAGTTGGAATAACCCCCTATGTGTTCTAGATGTTCTAGACGTTCCTACCTAACCCTTTGCATAATGGGTGTAGCGTTCTGCCTGGCCCAATCTAAGGGATTAGCTCCAACCAAAACAGTGTCACGAGGTAGTCAGTGTTGTAGATGACAATCCTCTCAGTAGGCAGTTAGATCAGTACCATCCAAGCTGCATGCATCCTAGACTTGTCTTGACTGGAATGCCTTCTGATCCCTCTGGGTCTGTGCACTGTTTATATAATAAATCATATTCTGTTGGAAATACATTTCCAGTGCAATGCTGTGTCTAGGTGTTAGAAGACATCTCCTAAACGGGCAACACAATCTAGCATATCATATGCAGTGTTCTTTAGCCTTGGACAGAAAGTATTGATTACATGACATGCAAAGACTAATTAAAACAAGCATCTTGTTCTTCATTTTCCTAGAATAAAAGCAAGTTCATAAAAATATGTAAGCTCGTTGCTAAAAGCAGCCTTACTAAAAGGAATAAAATAGGAACTGTAAAACAAAGCTGAAACAGGAGTAACCAACTCAGGTTCTAGAGGTCCTCCCAACACCCTCTCCTTGCTAGTTAGAGAAGACAGATTCTAATAAGCCCATTTAAAATACAAAAAATAATAAACAATACAGTGTATAAAAAGCTAAAAGCAAAAGATTTTAACAACAACAAGCAAAGAGAACAAATAAATTAGTCAATTAAAAAATAGTCAATTTACTAGAAAACAAAGACTAAATTTAAAAGTCATTGGAGGAAGCCTTGATCCAACGCATCAGTTGGAAGGGAGTCTAAGGAGGATCCTTCATCCACACATACATTGAATCCTCAATGAAGAAATGGAAGGAACATACATGAGTCAAAGCTTCAGTCTCCACTGAGGAAGTAACATCTTGTGCAATGTCCGCAGTGGTTGAACCAGATGAAAACATACTTGAAGCTATAGTGTCCATATCCACATAGGATGGCTCACAAAAGGCTTCTTGAAGCAACTGTAGTCTCAAAGGAAAACTCCAAAAATTAACCCTCAAAGGGAACATCACATGATTTTTGCCTTAAATAGTAACAATTACTGTGCAAGACACACACCCAGTGCATACTCAAAACAGTACCAAAGGCAGCAGAACAAAGGGTCCAGGAATGAGACCCACACTGGTCGAAAAGACAAAGGCCAGTTGTTGTGTACTTCCTGTAAAAAGATACTCCAAATTGCTGTATCATGTGTTCATGACCTAGCTGGACTTTCAGTAGTTCCACCAGCATTAGACTTTGAAAATGGGACATCCAGCAAAAACAATATTAGTAAAATCTGCCAATTAATGCCAATACAAGTAAGTATGCCTCTAAAAACACTCAAAAACAGGGTGTGTATAAAGGGTGCGATTACTCAGAAAACAGCATGGAAAGTTCTGACAAAACCAGACCCAATCACTTTCAAAAAGTGCACAACACCTGTGGGGTTGAAAGTGTTAAAGTGCAGCTCACAAATTCACTGAAGTGCCTTGGAAAGTTGGTATTTAAAAGTGATTATATCTTGGCAGATGACCTTGCTCAGCTTGTCAAAGTTAACATTCAAGGTGGGAATGGAAGGCCACAAACTCACTACCCTAATCTCATGCATGAGTATAAATAACACATTACCACAGCAGGTCCCAATTTGAGAAACAGAAATCACATACAGGGCACCAGTATCTCATCCCACAACAGCCTTGGTCACTTAACATCAAGTAAGTTCTATTTGAAAGTAACTGAAACACTGGGTGAATTAGGGGGACGGGAACTCATTTCAAGTAATAAGCTACATTAGCCACTGACAAGTTGCATACTCATTTACAAACCATTAAGTGGCTTACAGAAGTTTCACAATCACAATCACTACCACTGAGAAATACTTCCTTTTCCCAGCTCATACATTTATATTCGAAAGACAATTTCCACACTGCATGTAAAAAACTCTTCCCTAAATCCTCAAACCTGCCTACCAGAAAATGTTTCAAACACAATGTGAATTGAAACTTGGAAACCATCAAGGAGGTTACTCCATGTACTAAACAAACTGCTGATGGAGTTTCAGCTACTGTGAAAGGCAATTTTTCTAACTTTTCTTTAATAATCATTGTGTACGCTACATCCTTCTTTGCCATTATCTGTAATTTATGTGTTAGATTGAAGGGCACAAATAATTCTTTCAGGTTCACGTGATTTCAGAACCTTTAATGTCCAGCTGCATAATGGATCTAAGCTGTCTCTGTCCATTTTGTAGACACAACATGTCATTTCATCTAATATCAATTTCAGATGACACAGCTAATGCTTTCGCAAAATTTGCCTGATCTATTTGCCTTAAATGAGCAGCAGCTTCCATTTGAGAAATCTGCCATATTTCATAGTACAGTATATTGCATACAAGAATCTTTAAGAGCATGGTGATCTAGGACCTAACAAGGAAATTAGTCAATCCATGTCAACAGAGGGGAGAGAGGGGTGCCCTTTTATAGCTGCCAAAGTGAAATGTTGCAGCAATTGCTGACATAATTATGCTATGCTGTACATAGTAATAATCCCTGCATGTTGTGTCTCAATATAACGAGGGTCTGATCTGCTTGCTTTAAAACCACGTGTAGAGTTTAATAAAATGTGCATGTCAACCCTTTGTGTCCACTGGCCACAATAGCCACCCTTTGGGACCTGAATGTGTTGAGTTAAATGTACATTTCTGACCATACCATTGTGTACATCTTCTGTGTAATTTACTAGATACAACCAATTGTCAAACTGTGAAATTGAAGGTAAACTGGGCACATTCCAGTCTTTCATTTTTGCTAAACCTAAGCAGCATGTCTGCTTAATAGTGTCATTAAGAAACGTCATCTGCAATGGAAGCAGACATGTTTTAATTAAGGTATCCATGCCCTGTACTTGCCAATCTTCTGTTCCTACAATTGATTTTAAATCAATAGTGTTTTTCCAATATTCCTAACCCTTAATAGCTAGAAGGCAAATTAATTAATCTGAATAAATTAATCTAGCACCGGCCAGCATGTTTTCCCTTGCTTCAGTCATGAGTAATTTGAAATAATAAGATCCTGGATCAGTAACATCATGCTCAGTAAAATATGTACAATTATCTGACTATGTTTTAGAACTCCCAATGGTGGAGTTGAACAATGTTCCCATTGTCTATAGTTAAAAATTGTCAGTGGAATACTGATTCTATGTAGGTAATGGTGTGCATAATGGTAATAATACATTTTTCCATAATTTGTGGAGTTCGTAAACATATCTTTATTTTCAAATACAGTATAATATTCAAGCTCAAACAGCATAGAAGAAATTGTTTTCTCATCCCAATCATCGGACAGAGCCCTGGGTGTTATGATATAATCCACCAAAATTTAAAAAACAAAGAATTTGAATAGTTTCTGTAGGGCCAAATATATCATATGGAACCTTATCCCAAACAATCCCATCAGGAATTGGAAAAACAGAAATGTTCACTGGGGTCAAATCGCTTCGCAATTTGTGGGTAGACAAATGAGGCTTCAGTGTCTCATCTACCAGTTCAGCAGCAGAGTGTTCAGGAAGTTAAAACCCATTTATAAGCAGGAAGAAAACAATCACAGATCCAAACCACAAGAAGATAGCAAGCAAGGTGAGCTTAATTCACTAGAAGTACAATGGAAGGATCAGGTAAGTACATTTAAACCAGTGAAAAAGCTAAAATATACCTTGAAAACAGGATTCAGTAGAGTCTAATGAAAAGTTGTTAATGTCAACAAAGTACCCAGTTGCAGTATGTATTATGAAGACAGGAGCCACTGAAGGTAGAGCGAACTGGTAGATGTCTCTAAAACTGGTTCATGATAAACAACTCCGTTGTTTTGAGAAGTAGTGGAAGACTGTAGACTTATAGCCAGTACATTTCTGGTGCTTGTAGAAGTAATTGGAATCAACATAATTTCATTCTTTACCCTTCCCAGCCTAGAATAAATAATTTCACTGTTGTTTAGCTCATGAAGTGGTATTTTCTGAATAGTAGAGAGAGGGATAGCCAACTACCCAGGAATTCTCAAGGCCTACTGTGTAGGATCGGTCACATTATGCAATTGCAGGATGACAGTTCTGGTGCCTTGAATTCCAAGGGCTGGCAACGGTGCAAGGTATGATGGGTCCAATTCTTTTCACACTGCAATCTTTTCTCAGACTACAGCCACGACGTTTGGAATCCAAACTGCAGATGCTGGTGTATCCCTCATTCCCACAGCAACGGCATGTGGAGTAGAACGCTCATCTAGGGAGTCCTGGAGTTCCCACAAGTTATGTTATGTTATACATATTTCTAGAAGGCAGTTACCCAAAGGTGTCCGGGCATTAGCTATAAGTAAACCTTGAAGGCTGACACCTAATTCCTGAAAATCCATGTCCTAAGTTCTTTCCTGAAAGATAACAGACTGGAGGTGGATTCAATATGGAAAGGAAATAGATTCCAAATTTTAAGAGGGCTAATTAAAAAGTTTCTTCTGCCCCAGTTAACTATGTTGAATTTGATTACCACCAAGAACTTGGCGCCTGCAGACCAGAAATTTCTTTTGGACTTGTACCAGTTAATGTTTTGCGTTAGATAAAGGGGACCTTGAGCATGTCACACTTTATAAGCAGTACAAAGTGTTTTTAACTTGATACTCTGTCTGACAGGTAACCAGTTCAGCTTCCTAATAGCCGTGGTTACTGAAGTTAACCTTGGGATCCCGGTTAATAGTCTTGCAGCAGCATTTTGTAATGTTTGTAATTTATTCAGATGTTGTTGCTGCATATCGAGATATAACCCATTGCAGTAGTCAATAAGATGTTCAGTTATGTCAAAAGGAGTTTCTGCTTCCACTGCGTCAGGACCATCAAGATCTAGGACATACATTGGGATGTCAAACAGGACTTCATATGGGGTACGGCCACCCAAAGATCCTCTAGGAGGAATATTTAATATTCTCTGGGCCCCATAAAGGTGATGGATCCAACTATGACCTGAACCTAATACTCTAGCTGTAAGGATTGCTTCTTCAGTTCTTTCGCTCCTCTATCGAATTTCCCCTGCAATGTCAGGGGAAATAAAATGTACAGCTGCACACAGGTTCTCATGGTATCCCTATATGATGTGGAGGTAAAGGTGGGGCCATGGTCCAAACTGAATGTAGCTACTGCATATGTCTCAACAAAGACTTGAAAATCTTTAATAACAGTGTGAGCTCTAGCTGATCATTGTGGCTACAACAAGAGGAATCTGGAGCAGGAATCTACAGCAAGTAGAATGTATTTGTATGCACCATCAGAATTTAAGGGGTCACAATGGGCCAGATACACACACTGCATAAGCTTGTTTGAGACCAAGAGGGGTGTCTGCTGTGGGCCATCAATGGTGGAGCCTTTAATCTGCTGAGCAATGTCACAACTAAGGACATGCTGTTTTGCTTGTTTATACAGACCATGCCACTAGTAGCATTTTTGTAATAAGGAAATTATAGCCTACACACCAGCATGGGCAGAAGCAACACCCTCATGCACTGCTTGAATCAGTTCTAGCCTATGATCTTCTATTGGCGATCACGCGATCACCCACCCCTGGAATGGTTCCGTAAGGAATATATTGGCCATTTAAATGGTAGGAATCTTTTGCTCAATATGCTTTTGATAAATGGGTGCTGTTAACTGAGGCATTCACAACAGCCAGTATTTCTTCATCCACCCTCCTATGGGAAGAGCTGTAGTTTTGGCTGCTTCGTCAGTCAGTGAATTCCCTACAATGTGTATTCCAGGATGTTGACGGCCCAATGTATGTATTACATGAGCTTGTGGAAGTTTGTCTATGAGTTTTGTCACCTGTTCCCAGAGCACTTTATGCTTGAAAGTGTTTCCTTTAGAGTCGCTCAATCCATTGAGGGACCAGTAATATAAATTTTCATGGGAAGACTGGACATAGTAGTATGTATCACACACTATGAGTGTCAGGAATTAAGGATTTGTTTGTTCCAGTGCCAAAATCAATGCTTTTAGCTCAGCTGGCTATGCAGTGCAATCCCCAAAGAGACTGTGGAAAGGTTTGTAGAGGTTGTAATTCTCCATCCCTCATTACTTCATATACAGATGCACAAGCAGCAAAGTATTGATGTTTCCTACCTACATCAGGTTGAGCTGAACTATCTGATCAAGAGGAATAAAGGCAGTGGACAAGGGGCACTCCACTTCATTCTGGAGAAACTCTTGAGTTTGCAATTTGGTGTTCAAATAAATAGTTACATCAGGGGTGGTCAAGAAAGTGGCCTATTGTATCCGTCATGGATATAAGGCTTTTGCATTTGGAACAGTAGCCTTTGCGACACCCTCTAAGTCAGGAACTGGGGTTCCAACAATGATGTGTTTTGCCTTAGCCAGTGGTCTTTCCCTAATGACAGTCATCTGTACTGCAGTCAGTAGTAGTACAAATACTTTATTCAGTCATCAATGACCATCAAAGTGCACATAACTTCCATCACGTGCAAATAATAAGGTCATCATGCAAATCTATTAAAACAAACTTCAATGATATGAACTTAAGAACCACATGTAAAAAGTCAGTATCCCTTAAAAGGCAAGTGCTTTCACTAATACACTCTATTAACTCTCTTGAACCTTAAAATACCCCAACACCCTTTACCCCTTGATGGACATAATGTTTTTCTAGTTTCCAAGACCCTGCATGGAAGTGCATCAAGTTGTGCAACAAAGTCAACTAAAAACAGATAGGTAAATACAATTTTCCAATTAATAATGATCAATTTATGTAAAAACTTATGGTGCCAATGCCAAATTGTCAGCAAAAATTTGCTGACTAAAAAAACAATTACTTCATGTACATCGTAATTTAAAATTATTCAGGCTTGTAAATGATGTGTTAACCCAAAATGCAAGCAGATTGGACAAATCCATCTCCTACGCAGATCACTATACTCCAAACAAGTACATAGGACTTGGGCTTCGGTTTTGTTTGCTATGCCACATGCAGGGCACAAGGTCAAACGTCTGTTCCTATACCATCTGCTGGTAAGGGAACGTAGAGGGAGTGTGCTGATCCTAAATCAAATGTGTAGGCTTATACATTCTTCTAACTTTGCTGCCAGATTGTCCGTCCTGCTGTCTAAGACAATGACCAAGGTTTTAAGTTAATTTAATTTGTGGTGTAGAGGTTCACGATCAGCAGTGTGCTCCTTTACTGTTGCTCCATCATTAGTCTTTTTGTTAGGTTCGCCCATGGTGCTAGTAAAGGTAGCAATTCTATCAGTTGTAGCCAAGCGGGCAAACCTATATGAGCAATGTATAGTCTTGTTGATTGTTACTGTTGGAGAGAGGTGGAGGGTTGGTCTGCCATGTCAGCATTAGGAGGTTCAGCTGCCTCAATCAGATCACAGGGATTATTTGCACTAGGCACAAACAGGGCTTGAGCACCAGCTCGAGCGAGCCTTACAAAGTTCATTGTTTTAGTAAAAATGTCAGGGACCTTGCTTTGTGCTCCATTCCTTATCCCTTTGATTGGTTTGCCACTTAACAATGATTCCACCTCCCCAATGAGAATATTAATATCAGAGAGCTTGCCTGTATCAGCACTCGAGGACGACCCCGGGTTTCGAGTCGCATTGGCTTTCTTGATTTCTTAGTGCTACTTACTGAAGGTTCTATGTCCCATGCCTTGCGCTTCCTCATGTTTGTCACCCCACATGCCTGCGGCTATCCTGCTGCACTATTTACTCTCTTGTTGAATGTCCTTCCGACCTCCTTGCAGCCAGGGAGCCAAAAAAGAGTAGGCCCAGCCCAGCCTTAACCATCCGATGACGGGTGATGACAGGCCCGGTGTTCACCCAGGCACGGGCCCAGACACAACCTGCATGAGTCCCACACAGCGGATGTGTGCCTGCTGTTTTGAGCATCTCCTGACGCAATTGGCAGCAGCACGGCCCACCTGCCGCATTGACCAATGGGAAATGTAGGCAAGTTCAGACTCCCCCCGGAAGTTCAGAGAACTGCAGTCAGTATTTTTCCAGTGGAATGCTAAAGGCATTGCAGCATTGGAATATAAATGTGATTTATATGTGATCAGCACAGTGTCAGCTTCATTCAATGTGACATAAGTAAAGCCGATGGTACACAGAATTATCCGCATGACAAGATTTTTTTTTTTTCACATATGTGTAGATATTTTGCTTCAAGCATTTTAGTCTTTGATTTGATCTGAGTATTTGTGTGTGTTCAAGAGTCCTATGTTTGCTTTAATAATGTGGGCACATTAAATCATAAAGTGGTTTTATGTGTTGTGCTTAATCTAGGATGTATGTTCTGCCAAAATTAAAGAATCCTAGCAAGGATTGTAATTGTTGATGCTGTTTGGTGGTTGTAATTGTGCACACTTTTCTAGGAAGTGTGGTACCAGACTCTTCCTCTCATTTGAAAGCTCATATCCCAAAATAGGACACTGAGAATGGTAATTTTCGTTTTATGAAAATTGAATCTGTAGCTACATTCAGAAAATCCCAAAACAATGTGATATACTCTGGCCAAATGTGTATTTAATGGGGGTATGTTGAGGTGTGTCACTCCACGGAATTCCTCTGAGCTACGAAAAAAATGTGAGATTCACCCACAGGTGTTTTATCAGGATGTTAAAGTGCAGTGTGTTATTTGAGAAGCTGAAGGTTATGTCATGTGAGCATTATTGTGAGCAATAAACCAGAGGTATCTTACCATGGCTTAGGATCCACCAGTTGTAAAGCGGCTGCACATGGGACCAGGGGAGGGCTCAAGGTCTGGGAAGGTCTAGGAAGAAGTCAGGAAGAGTACATTTAGCGTATGCCAGTAAGAGACTGGCCCTCGTACAGCGAGTTCTGCAACTGCCCAGTGCAGGTCCAACCTTCTTAAACTCTCTAATTTTACAAGAAATGGTCATCTCTGAGCAACACTGTTATTTTATTATTAAAAGCAATGTCTCACCACTCTCAACACATCCTAATCCCTCGCCTCATCTCTGGTGCCTGCAGTCACTTTTTCTGTGTGCCTGTAGCAGCCAATGATGGGATGCTCGAGGAGCTACGCTTGCATCCATTGCCTACCCCTGACCAGGAATGTGAGTGGCCAGGGCTAAATTAGGCAGCAACTTTGTTGGGGTGGCCACTTACACGTGTGACGGATGCATCAGGCTACCTCAGTTCCTACTTGTCAGCCCATATAGGGTTAAATCAGCAAGGTCCCTCGAACCCTGCTCAGGACTGCCGCCATTGGCTACCTGACATGATTCATCGAATGTACTTCTGTTTTGCGCATTTGTTGCTATGGGGTTGTGTGAATAACGGTAAATCTGAGTATGTAGGAAGCACTTTAATTGTTTGAAACATAACAGATAAAGAGCGGAAGTCCAGGACCACAGTCAGAAGGATTAGAGAGGTTGACAATGTAGTGAATGAGTATAGTAGCACTCTATTTGTTCAAGCAGGGAAACAGTAATCCGATAAGAGATGAGTGACTTCATGGATGTGAAAGATAAATGTCCTTAATGGGCACCAGTAAACTCGTTCACCTGCCGCATGGCAACGTGTTTGGGGAACTCTGAGCTCCAAGTGGAGCCTAAGTGGGTGAAATTCCACATACTCTGCTGGTGATGAGGAGTTCACGACCCACCCTCAGAATTTAAGTCATCAGATATACGTCATTGGCACAGAACAATGCTTCTGGATCAGTATCAGGCAATATTGATGTTACACCTGCCAAGAACAGCCCAGGACTATTTTAATACCCTTGGGGAAGTCAGAGCTGAGTGCATAAAAAGCAGTCAGATCCCTGCTTTCAAGTGCGATATTTGGCACTATAGCCTGTTGGAAATATCCAAGTTTGTTTTATATTTTTTTCAGACAATGCTGTTCATTAGTGCTGCACTGTGGGAATTTTGTATTGCAAATGTGCATGTGTGACTATTTAAATGTCTATAATCTAAAAGTACACTCTAGCAATGATCCATTTTAACTACTGGGAACAAAGGATTATTCATAGGAGATACACTGGGTTTGAATACTCCCTAAGACTCGAGCTGTGAAACAATGTATCACTCTCACAGGATCTTTTGCTTCATGTTTTATGTGGTATTGTGGTTGCACTTGTGGGCTGGACCTTATGGGTATTACATAATGAGGTGAGTCTCTATCCCAGCCCACATGCTTGTGGTATAATGCCAAGCTTGTGCAAGAGACTAATCTGTAGTCTGGAATCGGTAGACTAATCTGTAGACTAATCTAATCTAGTAAACTAATCTGTAGACTAAGCTGTAATCTGTTCCCTTGAATTACTTGCTCTGGAACGAGAACTGAGAAAGAAGGAAAATCACAACCTTCCCTTGTGGGAGAGTTCTAACAAAATTGTTTTCAGCCAAACTAATGTCATAGCTAAGTGTTAATGTTTCCCAGAAAATTACCCTAACTGTGCACATTATGGCCCTCATTACGAGTCTGGTGGTCTTAAATCCCTGGCGGATTGAGACTACCAGACTCGCGGTGGCGGTTATGGTGGTCAGACCACCGTGGTTGTGGTGGTTTGACCGCCACATTAAGGCAGTCGCAGAGCCACCACGGTTTGACCGCTAACACCCTCAGGTTTCTGTGAACATGGCATTCTCAATCTGCCAGAGCAGTCCTGCTTGCAGCGCTGCCTTAGGATTATGAGTCCCCTTTCCGCCAGCCTTTGCATCGGCATCAGCCCTGAAATGCAATGGCTGGCTGAAAGGGTGTGCTGGGGGCCCCATTGGGGCCCCTGCACTGCTCTTGCACTTGTCATGTGCAGTGCAGGGGCCCCTATGGACAGCCCTGTCGTGCTTTCCACTGCCCGAATGATGGGCAGTGGAAAGCGCAACGGGTGCCGTTGCACCCACCACACCACCACATTGCAGCTGGCTCATAATCAATGTTAAGGCCCTGTTCACAGCAGTTTCCGCCTGCCGGCCCTTTGGTGAACTTGTAATAGGGCCGCCGGTGTTTTGGCCGCACTGGCGGTCAGGTGTATCATACAAGTTTTCAGGCAGCGGATCATAATGAGTGCCTATGTCTCCTTCAATTTGCATGTTTAAATTATAAACACAATCTAGAGGGGCAGCTTCCCTGTTTGTGGTTTCCACTTCTTAATAGGCTTTAGTTGCTCTCACATCCAGAAACACTTGAGCACTGACCAGCAGAGTCACTGCCCAAGTCCTGTTCTGCAGAAATGTTCTCAACACAGTATATGTGGTATATTTTGCCAAAATTCCCCTGAACTTCTTCTTTTTTAATTGGGGCTTTTAATGAGGAAGTTAATTTTCCTTCATTATTATGACGTCAGACGAGCATTGTGATTCATTTTTTGGTTTCTCACATTCCTCTGCTCTGCATTCTGATCACCCTGCTTTCTCATAACATCTGTCTGATGAGTCCTGAAAGGAACAAGAAGGGCATGATCAGGCTATTTTACATTATCATGGTTACATAAATTATAAAATTTCTCATATCTCTCCGGTTGCAGAGTTTATCTTTATTTGATTTTTGTTTGTCCCACCATTTTTTAGAAAACTCCTGCACTTGCTTGACATTATCTTTTTCAGAATTACCTTTAAGCTGTGGCTTATTTGGTGTGGCCCCCCAATTATCACAACCTGTACCGGTATACGCCTTGGCAATCATTTTTGGAAACTCATGCTCCTGATCTATTAAAGGAACTTTTGCAAGACACTTGTGACCTGTCAGTGGTGCTGCTTCCCCTTTTATATTTCCTAAACTGATTGAGCACTCTGTGGGAAAGCTGCCAATTAATTGCATAACCAAATCCAGGGCACGGACAGCCCGTATTCATTTTGTGTTTGTTTTAACACTTGTGGATGGCAAGCGACGGTGTACCATGAGCTATGGTATATATTGTAACCAAAACTATGCCACCTAGTAGCACAATCTTCAATATAGGGTACCACACAGAGTGACAAACACATTCTGAGAATTCAATGCTGATCTTGGGGTCACATATAGGGAAACGCCGCTTTGAGGTGGTTTGTTTTTTTAGCAATCCAACATACAATTTGCTCCCGTTTGGTGGGTACCTTATCTATAGTCACTGGGTTCATCGCAGGTATAGCCAATTGCTGTTGAGCAGCTCTTGTTGGGGCAGTGTTCAATGTTTGCATTACAAGTTGCGCTTTGTGTCTATATAATTTAACTAGATTATGGTATAATGAGTGCAGATTGACTATTGCTAAATTTGGTATATTTGTTTATGGTGTTTAGGCAGCTAGAACCGGCCATGTGACCTCGTCATTACTAACGGGACCAAATCTAACGTTTTCAACAAAATGCGGTAGGGTGCCTTGGAACCAACTTTAACGTTACTAATATGTCAAAGGTATTTCAAAATAGTTGTATGCTGTGTACTGTTATGGATATTTTAACTGGAGTATATGTATGAAATGTATGTGTGTGGTCATCAACTAAAGGAAAATGGACCATGAGTAAAATGTTTCAGTTTAGTATACCTCAACCATGAACATAACATCTCCACCCCCAGTAGATAGCCCATTTAGAAGTAAATGTTGTGTGACAGCATGTCTACAATTTACTGAAATAACTATTGGATTAGCCATTTCAAAACAAAACTGAGAGAAGGAAACACTAAGGGCCAGATTTAAGAAAAGTGTCACTGCACCAAGTGCAGTGCCACTTTTCTTCCTCCCCTGAGTGCCCCCCTAATGCCACCATGTGTGCACCATATCTAAGATACGGTGCACTATGGCGGTAGTTAGGGAACTATTGTCAACATTTTTTATGCTGGTTTGGAGCTTTGCAGCATTTGCGTCAAAAACTGCTAATCTTGCAAAGCCCATTGAGGCCTATTATGAATAATGGTGTGCCTCTTTTTAATGCCTGCTCTGAGCAGGCATTAAAAGTGCAGAAAAAAAGATATGCAAAGAAATCTCTTAGATTTCTTTGCGCCATTTTTAAGGCCCCCCCTTATCTGGGAACTCCCCTTTGCGTAAATTATGCATGGCGCATGCATGATGTAGCGCAAAGGGTTACAAAGTGGTACAGTGCATGCATTGGCCACTTTGTAAATCTGGGTGGCATTTTTGGCCATCTATCGCCACATTAACTTGCAACAAAGTTATGATAATGTGTTGTTAGATGGTGCCAGGGTCCCCTAAATCTGCCCCTAAGTGGGGTGTTTTTTAAATGTTCAAGCTTGAACAACCTTCAGGCAAGTATAAGTGCTACATATACCTCTGAGGAGGATATTCCCTAATACCGTGGACACCTCACAATAAGGGTGAATAGGGGACCTTAGGCGTACAAGAGAAAACAACTCAGGAAACCCATTAAATAAGTACCTGACCTTGATATGTTGGTGGCAACCATGTTATGCAGTTCCTACTTTAGTAATTGGATGGTGAGTTTAGTACAGCAGAATGCAAGTGTCCATCCAGACCATTAGAACCTGTCGGCCGAACTCCTGGCTAGCTCACAGTGCCTCACCCAAACTCCAAACCAACTGAAATGGAAGGTGGTTATGGCAACCTCAGCATGACACTCTGATCTTATCCCTTTCGTACTATTACTTGTGCATGCCAAGGTGAGATACAAATGATGCAAGTTTTCAATCGTTTATTGAAACAATCATATTCTTGCATACAGTATAAAGAGTTAGCTAAGATGTGCCCCAGGATAGTCATTGCAGGAGTGCCGTCTGCCCCCTCTAGGTCAGTGCACCATTTACATAATAAACCATACTGTGTTGGAAGTACAGTTATGATGCAATCGGTGTCTAGATCGTCGCACTGTCATCCACATGATAAGGCTTGTCACGCTACAGGCACCAAGTACATGAGTCATTGTGTTCATAGTCGGAGTCAATCATAAAGATAGACACATTCACAACCATCAAATGGCCCCTTTGGGCAGGTCACTGACACTGCACAGCCACTCTCCATAAAAACATATATCTGCCAATATTAGGCACAGGGACAGTGAATTATACAGAACACTGTATCACAGAACAGCAGCACCACAGCAATATCACACATAAAACAAATGGCACCCACACTTTCATCATCAATGGACTTTAATCAGATTGAAGACATATGTGTATAGATGTGTCATTTAACCCAAACACCCCTCCCATGAAACAGCCCTGCAATGGACCTACATATCACCTACATTGCAACACAAAGGAAGGAAAATGGAATGCACAATTGTTAGAGAAATATCCAAAGCTCACAATGCAAACAATATCTGCACAATAGGGATGGGGGTATCAGGAGTAGTCATGGAAGGATGTTGCCCTGGAACACATATCACTTTGCACATGCCCCTAAAACAATGGGGCCTATTTATATTTGTTTTGCACCAAATTAGCAAATTTTTTAAATGCAAAATTGGTGCAAAACTAACTCCATATTTATACTTTGGCGCTACACCCATCTAGCACCACATTTATGCAGTTAAAGTCATATTGTGGATGAGGAAACCAACTTTGCTTCAATAAGATGCAAAGTAGCTTCTCCCGTGCAAAAAATGACTCTAAGGCCTTAGCGCCATATTTATCCCCCCATGCTAAAATCACGCTTGGGAGGGAGGAGAGGTCAAAAATGGTGCAAAGCTTGCTTTGCACCATTTCTTAACGCCTGGGTTAGGGCAGGCATTAGGGGACCTGTGGGCCTATTTCCATGGTGGAACACCATGGAATAAGCCCACAGGTGCCTTCCCCAGGCCCCAGGGACACTACCACCCACACCAGAGGGACAGCGGAGGATGCGGGTCCCCATTGCAGGTAAGTATAGGTAAGTACAGGTAAGTATTTTTAAGTGCCATTTGGGGCCCTGAAATGGCCCCCCTACATGGCACTGGGTGCAATGGCTGTTCCCAGGGGACCCTGGTCCCCTGTGCTGGCCATTGGGGTGGTGGGCATGACTCCTGTCTTTCCTAAGACAGGAGTCATGTGGTATGGATGGTTTTGCAACAGAAAATGACTCTAGGCAGGTTAGAGTCATTTTATTTTTTGCTCTACCCTGCCTAATGTCATTTTTTGCTGCAAAACCCCCTTCTTCCATACTGCCAGCCCCACCCGACTGACCTCATTTTTTTTTACACTAGCCTGCCCTTTGCACCAGCTTGCACTATTCCATAAATATGGTGCTTGGCTGGTGCACAGTAATGGTGCAAGCCGGTGCTAAACTTTTTGGTGCAAAACTGCGTTAGTTCAGTTTTGCTCCAAAAAGTATAAATCAGGGCCAATATTTGCATAGGAACTGGTCCTTCATGTATCTCAGGGACACACAATAATAGAGCCAAGTGACATGCATATCTGCATAATGTGTAAGTGCAAGTCAAGAAAGCACATACATCAGCAATAGCATTGGCCGTACATCTAGATGAAGTACACACAGCAAAATGGACATATGGTCAGTCTAATGTAAATAATGTAAAAGAAGTTAGCACAATTGAACACACCAAATGTGTGGACAAAAAAAATGTATGCTTCTACATATGAGGCAAATGAACAATCAATATCAGGGGGGCAAGTCTAACACCATACATGCTGACATTGGACAGCACAAGATGAGATACTTACCAAACCAATCATAACACAATGCAGTGACACCCCAATTGCATTACCAAACAGATATCCATACAGAAAACATCTGACCTTGTCTTGGGTGACACCAGCACTGCGTACAAAGTCATATATTGCAAACAGCAGCAAATGGATCAGCAATCAGGGTGAAACACACACAACTGGAGACATACAACACAAGTTACTCAGGAACAACATAAAGAAGACAAGTAATTTTAGGACAAATGTTGGAGATTGGGAGTTTACAGTAGTGGTCATCTTGTGTGTGGGTGTCGATGCTTTGGGTGTGTGCATGTGTGAGGTAAGCTTCTGTTTGTGTGGTGTATTTTGCACATCAGGGTGTGGGAGTTTGAGTGACTTGGGGGCTGGGAGGCAGAGGTGCTAGCTGATGTGGGAGTGTTGGATGTGCATGTGCCTGTTGGGGTGGTGTCTGGGTATGTTGGATGTGGTGGATGTGGCAGTGTTTGCTGGGGTAGTGTCTGAGGGCATGACTGATGTTGTAGATGTGTCTGTGTGTTTTGGGGTGGTGTCTGCAGATATGGCTGATATGGTGGATGTATCTATGAGTGCTGTGCTGGTGTCTGGTGGTATGGTGTCTGAGGTCTGGGGGTCTGTGGGTTGTTAGCTGTTGTCTGGGTGTATGGTAGGTGTGGTAGAAGTATCACTGACTGTTGTGGTAGTGTCGTGGTATGGTGTGTGGGTTAGTGGAGGTTCCTGATGAGATGGTGGCTGATGTGGGTGAATGTTGAGTGCCTGCATGCTGGAGTGCCTATTGGTGGTTGTATTGAAAAGTGTGTTGCTCGTGTGTATTGAAGTGAGTGCATGCTGCTGTGTCTGTGTGCTTGGGATAGATAGGAGAATAGGGGATTTGGATTGGGAAGAGGGAGGTGGCGGGGGAAGAATATGAGAGGGATGGGCTGCTATTAGTGAGGAGGCCAGAGCCTGAAAAGGTCTATGTAGGCCGGACCAGGGACTATGAATGCCTTCCAGGAAATCATTGGTCTGCTGAAGGTGGCTGGCCAAACCCTGGATGGCATTCACAATGGCAGTCTGCCCCACAGAGATACTCCTCAGGAAGTCAATAGTCTCCTCACTCAGGGCAGACGAGATAACAGAGGAGGGGGGTGAGGTGCCTGCGGCAAAGGAGAGGACCACCCTCTTGGGTGAGCGAGTGTTAGAAATGGGGTTTTTGGTTGGCAGATAGGTTGTCCTCTGTCCAAGCAAGAACCCTCACTCTAGTCAGGGTAAGTCACACACAATCCAAAATCAGCCTGTGCTCACCCTCCGGTAGCTTGGCACGAGCAGTCAGGCTTAACTTAGAAGGCAATGTGTAAAGCATTTGTGCAATAAATCATACAACACCATAGTATAACACCACAAAAAATACACCACACAGTGTTTAGAAAAATATAGAATATTTATCTGGATAATTGTAGGTCAAAACGATCAAAGTTGCAATACGAATTTGTAAAGATATCACTGAAAAGTGATATTAAGAGTCTTTAAGTCCTTAAAAAGCAATAAAGTGTCTTTCAAGCACAGAGTACCTGGTTTCTGGTGGGAAATCTCCTCAGAGGGCCACAGGAGAAGAGATGCGTGGAAAAAGGGGTGTGTGCGTCGTTTTCCGCTCAGCACACACAGACTTGCGTCGTTCTTTTCCACGCGGGGAAGTCGGGCGTCGTTTTCCGGCGCGCAGACAGTCTCTTTTTGTGGATCGCGAGGATTACCAGATGCCCCGGGTCTGTGCGTGGATTCTCCTGCTCGTTTTCCGGCTGCGCGTCGTTCTGCGGGGCTGCGCGTCGAAGTTTCGATCTCACGGTAGGCGTCGCGTCGATTTCTCCTTGGAAGTCGGGCGGCGTTGTCCTTGCGAGGCCGTGCGTCGAAATTTTGGTCTCACGGCAGGCGTCGCGTCGATTTCTCCTTGGAAGTCGGGCGGCGTTGTCCTTGCGAGGCCGTGCGTCAAAGTTTCGCACTCACGGTAGGCGTCGCGTCGATTTCTCCTTGGAAGTCGGGCGGCTTTGTCCTTGCGAGGTTGTGCGTCGAAGTCTCGATCGTCCCGAGGGCGTCGCGTTGATCAGCGTCGGTGTGCGGCGTTTTTCTCGCCGCGAAACAAGCTGTGCGTCGAAATTTTCGGCGCACGGAGCGTCCACATGAAAGGAAGAAGTCTTTTTGGTCCTGAGACTTCAAGGAACAGGAGGCAAGCTCTATCCAAGCCCTTGGAGAGCACTTTCACAGCCAGACAAGAGTTCAGCAAGGCAGCAGGGCAACAGCAAGACAGCAGTCCTTTGGAGAAAGCAGACAGGTGAGTCCTTTGAGCAGCCAGGCAGTTCTTCTTGGCAGGGTGTAGTTTCTGGTTCAGGTTTCTTCTCCAGCAAGTGTCTGATGAGGTAGGGCAGAGGCCCTGTTTTATACTAAGTTGTGCCTTTGAAGTGGGGGTGATTTCAAAGAGTCTCTAAGAAATGCACCAAGTTCCCTTTCAGCTCAATCCTGTCTGCCAGAGTCCCAGTAGGGGGTGTGGCAGTCCTTTGTGTGAGGGCAGGCCCTCCACCCTCCCAGCCCAGGAAGACCCATTCAAAATGCAGATGTATGCAAGTGAGGCTGAGTACCCTGTGTTTGGGGTGTGTCTGAGTGAATGCACAAGGAGCTGTCAACTAAACCTAGCCAGACGTGGATTGAAGGGCACAACAAGATTTTAGTGCAAAGAAATGCTCACTTTCTAAAAGTGGCATTTCTAGAATAGTAATATTAAATCCGACTTCACCAGTCAGCAGGATTTTGTATTACCATTCTGGCCATACTAAATATGACCTTCCTGCTCCTTTCAGATCAGCAGCTGCCGCTTCAACAGTGTATGAGGGCAGCCCCAATGTTAGCCTATGAAGGGAGCAGGCCTCACAGTAGTGTAAAAACGAATTTAGGAGTTTTACACTACCAGGACACATAACTACACAGGTACATGTCCTGCCTTTTACCTACACAGCACCCTGCTCTAGGGGATACCTAGGGCACACATTAGGGATGACTTATATGTAGAAAAAGGGGAGTTCTAGGCTTGGCAAGTACTTTTAACTGCCAAGTCGAAGTGGCAGTGAAACTGCACACACAGGCCTTGCAATGGCAGGCTTGAGACAAGGTTAAGGGGCTACTGAGGTGGGTGGCACAACCAGTGCTGCAGGCCCACTAGTAGCATTTAATCTACAGGCCCTAGGCACATGTAGTGCACTCTAATAGGGACTTACAGGTAGATTAAATAGTCAATCATGGATAAACCAATCAATAGTACAATTTACACAGAGAGCATATGCACTTTAGTACTGGTTAGCAGTGGTAAAGTGCTCAGAGGTCAAAAGCCAACAACAGCAGGTCAGAAAAAATAGGAGGAAGGAGGCAAAAAGTTTGGGGATGTCCCTGTCAAAAAGCCAGGTCCAACATGACCCCCCACCAGCCTAAAGCCAGGGGAGAACAATCACTATCCTGATGTACTTCCCTGTTTGAGGCGACAGAACAAGGACCCAGGCCCACAACAGCAGGGGCATGCTCCAGTTCTTCGCCTTCCTGACTCCAATTGGATCCCTCGGTCCATACTCTCAGGGCCCACTAAGCCCATCCATGGTGAACCTTTCTCCTTTCCTGCGGATCCCATCTGTGCAGCACCTAACCTTACTTTGCTCACAGATGTATCCCAGGAGCAGGATAGTACCCCCATGACCAACATAGTGGTGTTGCCCACTCTACCCCTGGGGTGTGACACTTGTCCCCTCCCCAGGGATAACTCTGTCCACCCGGACAGCAAGCCACAGTGATTACTGACAGCTGCCAGGGATGAGAGCCAGGCCCCAGGCCTCTCAAAGCTCTCCAACCACTGTGGCTGTGGAGAGTGGGGGGCGGTAGCCCCAGGTGCTGGGCACCCTTTAACCACTCTCCCTTCCACCAGGTCAGGGATGACAGCCTGAACCTGGTCCTCCCCTCTGGGGCTTTGTACCCTCCTTCCTGGAGCGGTACCCCCAGAGTCCAACATGGCCAGGGGGCTTACAGAAGTCGCCCTGTACCATTCCTCCACCAGTGCAGGGCTGTTAACCTGCCACTGGCCCTCCAACCTGGGGTCTGTACCTTCAGGTGGGACTAGGGCCCGGGGTGAGGCTTCCCTCCCCCTGCCCTCCCTTCTGGGGTCCAGCACCCTCCAACTAGGAGTGGCCTCCTCAGAAGACAACATGGTAGGGGCACTGTTATCAGTAGCCCCTCCCTCCAGGTCCAGGGGGACACCCTGAACCTGGTCTTCCAGCCCAGGGTCTGTTCCCTCAGACTGGATCACCGCCTGGCAAACCAGGACTTCCTGGGGGGCACGCCTACCCCCCACCAGGTCAGAGTTTAACCTCTGCACCTGCCCATTCAACTCAGAGTCACCACCCTGAAGTTGAACAATTGCCTGGCACGCCAGGACTTCCTGGAGGGCACACTGACCCTCCACCAGGTCAGAGTTTAACCTCGGCACCTGACCATTCAACTCAGAGTCACCACCCTGAAGTTGAACAATTGCCTGGCACACCAGGACTTCCTGGAGGGCACACTGACCCTCCACCAGGTCAGAGTTTAACCTCTGCACCTGACCATTCAACTCAGAGTCACCACCCTGAAGTTGAACAGTTGCCTGGCGCACCAGGACTTTCTGGGAGGCACACCTACCTCCCACCAGGTCAGAGTTTAACCTCTGAGCCTGGTTCCCCAACCCAGGGTCACCACCCTGAGGTTGGGCAATTGCCTGGCACGCCAGGACTTTCTGGGGGGCACACCTACCCCCCACCAGGTCAGAGTTTAACCTCTGAACCTGGTCATCCAACCCAGAGTCAACACCCTGAGGTTGGACAATTGCCTGGCACAGCAGGGCTTCTTGGGAGGCACACCTACCTCCCACCAGGTCAGAGTTTAACCTCTGAACCTGGGTATCCAACCCAGAGTCAGCACTCTGAGGTTGAACAATTGCCTGGCACGCCAGGACTTTCTGGAGGGCACACTGACCCTCCACCAGGTCAGAGTTTAACCTCTGAACTGGGCCATTCAACTCAGAGTTACCACCCTGAAGTAGAACAATCGCCTGGCACGCCAGGACTTCCTGGAGGTCACACTGACCCTCCACCAGGTCAGAGTTTAACCTCTGAACCTGGTTCTCCAACCTAGGGTCACCATCCTGAGGTTGGACAACGGCCTGGTACACCAGGGCTTTCTGGGGGGCACACCTACCCCCCACCAGGTCAGAGGTTAACCTCTGAACCTGGATATCCAACCCAGAGTCACCACCCTGAGGTTGAACCATTGCCTGGCAGGCCAGGACTTTCAGGGAGGCACACCTACCTCCCACCAGGTCAGAGTTTAACCTCTGAGCCTGGTTCTCCAACCCAGGGTCACCACCCTGAGGTTGAACCATTGCCTGGTATACCAGGACTTTCTGGGGGGCACACCTACCCCCCACCAGGTCAGAGTTTGACCTCTGAACCGGGTTAGCCAACCCAGAGTCACCACCCTGAGGTTGGGCAATTGCCTGGCACCCCAGGACTTTCTGGGAGGCACACCTACCTCCCACCAGGTCAGAGTTTGACCTCTGAACCTGGCCATCCAACCCAGAGTCGACACCCTGAGGTTGGACAACTGCCTGGCACGCCAGGACTTTCTGGGGGGCACACCTACCCCCCACCAGGTCAGAGTTTGACCTCTTCACCTGGTAAGCCAACCCAGAGTCACCACCCTGAGGTTGAGCCATCGCCTGGCATCCCAGGACTTTCTGGGGGGCACATCTACCCCCCACCAGGTCAAAGTTTGACCTCTGAACCTGGGTATCCAACCCAGAGTCACCACCCTGAGGTTGAACAATTGCCTGGCACGCCAGGACTTTCTGGGGGGCACACCTACCCCCCACCAGGTCAGAGTTTAACCACTGAACCTGGATGTCCAACCCAGAGTCACCACCCTGAGGTTGAACCATTGCCTGGCAGGCCAGGACTTTCAGGGAGGCACACCTACCTCCCACCAGGTCAGAGTTTAACCTCTGAACCTGGCCATCCAACCCAGAGTCGACACCCTGAGGTTGGACAACTGCCTGGCACGCCAGGACTTTCTGGGGGGCACTCTCACCCCCCACAAGGGACACGCCGTCCCCAAGGGCCACACAAGAGTCTGGTTGGCGCAGGTCTCCCGACCTCTGCCCATCCGGCAGAGTCTGGGTTTCCCCCAAACCAGAAACGGTCTCACCTGGGTCATTCCTGGGGGGCTCTGCTCTCAGAGCTGACCCCTGACTTTCAAGATCCTCCACTGGGGTCTGCCACCCCCTCTCAACCCTATGTCTGGACTTCTGCACCCCCTCACTAGGAGTGGTACTGCCAGACACCAGAACTGTTGGGATGCTGTCTACAGTCATCCCCCCAAGTTCTTCTGACACTGCGGGGCTTCCCTCAAAAGGTGGCCCTACGGTACAGGTTAGGCTCTGAGACCTACCTGGGACACTACAATCCTCTCCCACCTCACTTGGTCGGGAACCACCTAGACCACTCCCTTCAGGAGCACCCCCAAATGCCTCTTCAGACTCTCTGGTACTCACCCAAAAGTCTGCCTCCACTGTAAGTTCCCTTGGGTCAGAGAACTCACACTCCACCTGGTGTTGGCGTAGCTCTGGAAAATAAGGACCAGACATATGCTCTCCAGCAATTACATCACTCTGCCCTTCACATGTATTAACCACAGTACCCTTCACCCAACCACCCAGTAACTCAGCCTTGGAAAAGCACTCTATATCACCCTCTTGAGACTGGTGAGACAGTATCTGCCTGTCCCTGACACTCAACCCATACTCTTCTGGGATGTCTCTACACTCTATATCCAGGACGTCCACCAGAGGGGAACCCTTTTCTCTGTCACTCTCTGCTAGAGTCAGTAAAGTGTCCCTCCCCCCAGTAGGAATATGACTCCCTGTGCCAGTTCCCCAATCCTTCTCAGGGACCCTGTGCATAACGGGAACTACCTCATACCCTTGAACTACCTGGGGTGTGTCAACTCCCTTCTTCAAGTTGGGCACCACATCTCTGGGCTTGTGCCCTTCTTCAGCAGTACTGGATGCAAGATTTTTGCTGCCACCATCTGAACTGGACTCAGCCCTTCCGGCCTCCAGTTTCAGCTCTTTACCGCTCAGCTCTTGAGCTGCAATCTTTTCTTTTTCCAGGGCTAAAAGTCTTTTTGCCTCAACCCCTGCAAGATACTCCTCTAATTGTTGCTCCTGTCGCCTTTGACTTCGGAGCCATTCATCTATTTCTGGGTCACTGTCCAACTCTGAGTAGCCCTCCTCCTCATCTGAGTAGTCTTCCTCCTCATCTGAGGGGTACTTAGTCATTTGGTTTCTTGCTGCCTCTCTCTCTGCCCATCTTTCCTCCCCCCAGACTATGTAGTGATGGAGCATCTCCGCTTTAGTAGATCTCCTTGCTACAGGAAGGCCCCATTGTCTGCAAAGCTTCCTTAGGTCAGCCTTAGTGAGGTGGTCAGTACGAACAAAGCATGAGTTGGTAAGCAATCCCATTCTGATAAGATCTTATCCGCAAAAACCAAAATCCAAAGTCCAAAATATCACTAGTATATCCAGGAGGACATCAGAGAACAAAAAGCCAAAAAAGATGAAAAATCAAGTTGACCTTCAACTGTGGGTAGGTAGTGAAATACTCAGCTACTGTATGTCACTGCACAAACACAAGTCCTATCCTCACCGCTGATCACCAATGTTAGAAATGGGGTTTTTGGTTGGCAGATAGGTTGTCCTCTGTCCAAGCAAGAACCCTCACTCTAGTCAGGGTAAGTCACACACAATCCAAAATCAGCCTGTGCTCACCCTCCGGTAGCTTGGCACGAGCAGTCAGGCTTAACTTAGAAGGCAATGTGTAAAGCATTTGTGCAATAAATCATACAACACCATAGTATAACACCACAAAAAATACACCACACAGTGTTTAGAAAAATATAGAATATTTATCTGGATAATTGTAGGTCAAAACGATCAAAGTTGCAATACGAATTTGTAAAGATATCACTGAAAAGTGATATTAAGAGTCTTTAAGTCCTTAAAAAGCAATAAAGTGTCTTTCAAGCACAGAGTACCTGGTTTCTGGTGGGAAATCTCCTCAGAGGGCCACAGGAGAAGAGATGCGTGGAAAAAGGGGTGTGTGCGTCGTTTTCCGCTCAGCACACACAGACTTGCGTCGTTCTTTTCCACGCGGGGAAGTCGGGCGTCGTTTTCCGGCGCGCAGACAGTCTCTTTTTGTGGATCGCGAGGATTACCAGATGCCCCGGGTCTGTGCGTGGATTCTCCTGCTCGTTTTCCGGCTGCGCGTCGTTCTGCGGGGCTGCGCGTCGAAGTTTCGATCTCACGGTAGGCGTCGCGTCGATTTCTCCTTGGAAGTCGGGCGGCGTTGTCCTTGCGAGGCCGTGCGTCGAAATTTTGGTCTCACGGCAGGCGTCGCGTCGATATCTCCTTGGAAGTCGGGCGGCGTTGTCCTTGCGAGGCCGTGCGTCAAAGTTTCGCACTCACGGTAGGCGTCGCGTCGATTTCTCCTTGGAAGTCGGGCGGCTTTGTCCTTGCGAGGTTGTGCGTCGAAGTCTCGATCGTCCCGAGGGCGTCGCGTTGATCAGCGTCGGTGTGCGGCGTTTTTCTCGCCGCGAAACAAGCTGTGCGTCGAAATTTTCGGCGCACGGAGCGTCCACGTGAAAGGAAGAAGTCTTTTTGGTCCTGAGACTTCAAGGAACAGGAGGCAAGCTCTATCCAAGCCCTTGGAGAGCACTTTCACAGCCAGACAAGAGTTCAGCAAGGCAGCAGGGCAACAGCAAGACAGCAGTCCTTTGGAGAAAGCAGACAGGTGAGTCCTTTGAGCAGCCAGGCAGTTCTTCTTGGCAGGGTGTAGTTTCTGGTTCAGGTTTCTTCTCCAGCAAGTGTCTGATGAGGTAGGGCAGAGGCCCTGTTTTATACTAAGTTGTGCCTTTGAAGTGGGGGTGATTTCAAAGAGTCTCTAAGAAATGCACCAAGTTCCCTTTCAGCTCAATCCTGTCTGCCAGAGTCCCAGTAGGGGGTGTGGCAGTCCTTTGTGTGAGGGCAGGCCCTCCACCCTCCCAGCCCAGGAAGACCCATTCAAAATGCAGATGTATGCAAGTGAGGCTGAGTACCCTGTGTTTGGGGTGTGTCTGAGTGAATGCACAAGGAGCTGTCAACTAAACCTAGCCAGACGTGGATTGAAGGGCACAACAAGATTTTAGTGCAAAGAAATGCTCACTTTCTAAAAGTGGCATTTCTAGAATAGTAATATTAAATCCGACTTCACCAGTCAGCAGGATTTTGTATTACCATTCTGGCCATACTAAATATGACCTTCCTGCTCCTTTCAGATCAGCAGCTGCCGCTTCAACAGTGTATGAGGGCAGCCCCAATGTTAGCCTATGAAGGGAGCAGGCCTCACAGTAGTGTAAAAACGAATTTAGGAGTTTTACACTACCAGGACACATAACTACACAGGTACATGTCCTGCCTTTTACCTACACAGCACCCTGCTCTAGGGGATACCTAGGGCACACATTAGGGATGACTTATATGTAGAAAAAGGGGAGTTCTAGGCTTGGCAAGTACTTTTAACTGCCAAGTCGAAGTGGCAGTGAAACTGCACACACAGGCCTTGCAATGGCAGGCTTGAGACAAGGTTAAGGGGCTACTGAGGTGGGTGGCACAACCAGTGCTGCAGGCCCACTAGTAGCATTTAATCTACAGGCCCTAGGCACATGTAGTGCACTCTAATAGGGACTTACAGGTAGATTAAATAGTCAATCATGGATAAACCAATCAATAGTACAATTTACACAGAGAGCATATGCACTTTAGTACTGGTTAGCAGTGGTAAAGTGCTCAGAGGTCAAAAGCCAACAACAGCAGGTCAGAAAAAATAGGAGGAAGGAGGCAAAAAGTTTGGGGATGTCCCTGTCAAAAAGCCAGGTCCAACAGCGAGCATGGCTAACTGGGTGGAGAGCAGCAGGGAGGGTGACAATAGAACTGGCGGTGGCAGACAAAGATGATACAGGAGTAGATCCTGATGGTCCACCACTACTAGGGAGTGGCCACCGGACGCAGAATTTGATGATGACAATGTTGATTGTGTCTCCTCTGTGACACTCCCCTCACACTCTGGGCCACTGGGACCCTCTGGGTTGGTGGTGTCACGACTGGAGGTACCGTGGAAAGATGCTTCTTCACTTGGTTGTGCCCTGTCTCCCTTGCTTGCCTAGGCAGATGCTGCAAATACAAAAAGAGGAAAAGGGTCACCACATGTTCCAGATCACACTTGAACAACAGTTGTGATTAGCAAACAGTACCATGATGTCAAGTAAGCCCCAGAAACAAACTACATCAAAGTGGCTCCTACATGTACCATACCAAATGCATGCATGCCACATGAGCCTTCAACAGTAGTCCCCTTTAAAATCAGGATCCCAGACAACTACAATTGCATTGGTGAAGTTGTGCTATCACAGTAACCATTGAACAAGCAGGAGACCATATCACCTTCAATGTTCTGCCTTATGGAGCATACCTCAGTTTCCTGTTGTCCCATACTAATAGATAAATGCCAAGTTCATTCCCACAGAGCCCAGACAGGGTCGTGCAGATATCTATTAGTCACATACACAATGGCACAAAAACAAGAAATGGTGCTCCAAAAACCTGACATGTTGCTGACAGCAGTGTAGTAACTTGAAGAAGGTGACATGGAAATACTCGTGTCATACTGAAAACATCAACAATGCACACTTCACCATATGTAATTTGTCTTGATAGAGTCATGGAGGTAGTACTAATGTTGCTCAGATATTCTAAACATCTGTCATGAAAATGTACACTGTAGATAAAATGTGCAAATTGTCAAGGAGATATGTCTAAAATCCACCACACAATGTATCAACAAGCCCCAGGGAAATATCCATTAATGTCTGGCACCCCTTACAATGATATACTCTAATTGCATCAGTAGACACCATTAGTCCTATGTATGTTGGAGAGGCCAAGTGATGTCCATGTACTTGTAGAAGACCATTAATATGTTGCCCAATGGGAAGCTACATCACTGTCTCGATTTTGGTCCTGCAAATCCAAATGTCAATTGATGAATGGTTGTATATAACTACATGTGATTCCAACATAACAGCAAGTCATTCCGTGATGCACGCCAACAGTCAGGTAACAGCCCTTCCCCATTAAACATGAGCAGTCCACTTTGCCACATAATGCCACTTCAATGGCATGAGAATGTACATTGTGTGTGAAAACTCTAGTCCTATCTGTTATGTCCCACATTGCTACTGCAGTTGCACATGCCAATTGACATGATCTAATGGGTGTGGGTATGTGCGCACTAACAATTAATGGTGACATACTCCTGTCTGAGGCACCACATGAAAGGTAGCCCCATTGAAAATGTCCTATTCCAAACACAGGTTGGCATGCACATATATGTGAAAGAATGCAGAAATCATCCCATGAACAGGTAGATTATGCATGAAACATCAGTGTACACATTTTTCACAAGAGAAAAAGATACATGCTGACATGCAGACACAAGGAATGATAGCAACAGTGATGGCACATAAATCACGTCAACGGACATACCCCACTTACCAAGGGAATGTTTTGATCTCTAGCTGCACCCAAATAACAATGCATGTTCTGTCACATGTATGATGGCCACCTTCGGATGACAGATACTAGTGAGGCACCAGCATTCATTACACACTGAAGACATGCCATGTCTGGGAGGGGGTGATGACAGTTTACTCACTTGACCAGACACATTGCTGAGAACAGTGATCCATCACTTCTTATTCCTTGGCGTGGAACACTGAGGGGTAGTAGTCTGTATCATAGAAGTTACACCTGCAGTACAACAACAAACATTACTTGATTGATCAATGTACACAGCCATGTGTTGTCCCTGGAGAGCAAATTGTTTATGGATTGTTTCAAGTTGTGTCCTTGGTCTGTGTGTTAATAGGCAATGCACATCAGTATGCACATTACATAGCTAAACACACACGTACTCATTTAGATTGTCAAACATGCCCCATCCCTAATCGTCAGGGGGAGATATCAGAACCCTACACATCAACTTGGCAATGTGACAGGCAGGAATATGCCCTGTACTCACCCACCTGTGGCTGCTGTGCTCCCCTCCAACAGCCATCTAGGTGCTGGCACGCCACCCTCAGGATGCCAGACATTAGGGGGTCATGGTCCGATGTGCGCCCTGCCTATGTTGGGAGGAGAGCCCAGTGGGACCTCCGCAATCTTTCGGGCCCAGCATCTCAGGTCCTCCCACCTCCTATGGCAGTGGGCACTCTGCCGGCTTTGGACCTCCAGGGTCCGCACCCTATGGGTGATGACTCTCCAAATCTCCATCTTCTGATGGGCATTTACCTGCATGGATGCAAGAGACAAATCAAATGATTACAACCACAAGTTTCTGCCCAAATGGTTGTGCCACACACATGTGAGAAACACAAAGCAAACAATGGTCAATTTGTCAACACAATTTGTATCTATCTGCAAACTAACCCACTACCCTGCTCATGGCCTACAATGACTAAGTAAGCCTATACACATCAGGTAGCTCAGGCTCCAGAAACATGCACTGTGATGTGAGCCACAATGAAACACTGCACACTAATATGGCTTCTGAAGGGTAAAATCTTTAGGCCTGACTAGACCCACACATTTACACTCTGCAAGATTGACTCACTGCATACAGTCTCTACAGGCAACTTCCATAGTACAGACTTTACCCTTACACTTGAGTGACAATGGAGGGGCTGGCATGGTGGGTACATATAGGCCCCCTTTACAACCCTGGCGGTCTGTGTAAAAGCGTCAGTAATACCGCCAACAGGCCGGCGGAAAACAAATGGGATTTTGACCATGGTGGCTACAGCCATGCAAAACCGCCTATTCAACACACCGACCTCCAGGGTGGTAATGACCGCTGGGCTGGAGACTTCGGTCTCCAGCCCGGTGGCCGGCACTAGACTGGCGGCAGTATCAGGACCCCGCATACCGCCATGGATTTGGTGGGGTTTTGTACCGCCACAAAATCCATGGCAGAAGGCACTATCAGTGCCAGGGAATTTGTTCCCTGACACTGATTGGGGTCTCCACCTCCCCCTCCCGTGAGTCCTCCCCAAACACACACGACCCCCTACCACACCCCAAAGGTGGTAGGACCCCACCCACAGAAACCCACACACATGCACCCCACACCGCCATACAAGCACGCTCACACCACTCATACACATACACACACACATACACGTACACATACATGCACACAGACATATACGTCACATTTCCCATACACACATTACACCACCCACATGCATATACGCAGTACCACAACCCCTCTACACACTCACACGCACACCCCCATGCATGCACACACCAGACAACACCCCCCATCCCCCTCCCCTAACGGACGATCACCTTGCCTTTTCCAGTGATCCTCTAGGAGGGAACGAGATCCATGGGGGCTGCTCCGCTGCCAGCACCCCGTCACCAGAACACCGCCATGCCGAATACAGGGATGAAATTCAGTGGGCGGTGTTCTGATGATGTGGCAGTGACAGTGGAGGCCTCCACTTAACCACCGACTGCCAGTATGGCTGCTGGTGGCTCTCCATCCAAAAAAGGGCAGAGGGCTGCCAGAAGTCATGATATGGTTGGTGGAAGACCGCCACCACTGGCGGTCTTCGGCCCGGAGGAACCTCAGCGGTCTTAGAAAAAGACCGCTGAGGTTGAAATGAGGGCCATAGTGTCTTCCTTTTACATATGTGGACATGTGGCCTACCAAATACAGACTCATGCCACTTCAGGGTGGACACATACCTGTACCACAAAACACTCCTTTGAACATATGTGCCAAAACTACAGAGCCGGCATCCAACATACAAAAGTATGCATTGTACAATGTCGGCTATGTAGCCAAGCTACTGAGTCACGTGTCATGGCCTCCTGCAAATCTACACACTTTCTGCACTGTGGGGCTGTCCTTTGTGCAAAAAGCTTGTACAGGACAAATATGACTTTGTGAAGGTGACAACAAAGCTGTGGGAGAAAGGGACCTGTCATGAGTTAGAGACACACATTGACCATGATGCAAAATACACATATGGACTAGTTCTGGAATTTACCTCTGTACCTTTTCCTAATCTAGTCAATGGACTGAGGTATTCAGGGCAAGTGTTGCAAATAGATCCTCATGTTAGCCACATGCAAGGATTTGCTGACTTACAGGGAATGGGCACAGTGCCACAGTTGTATATCCACAGTGATTCTCCAACATCCTGGACTATTCCACATACTGGGAGATACATTTGACAGGCCCTAGTCTCTGCAGGCTCATCATACAGACCCTATAAGACACTTACATTTCCATCACTTCTATGCATGACAGTACATCATGTAGCCATCAGCATTGTGGCTTGTCTGGCAACTTAAAATCTGAAAAGGACACAGTGTGTCAAGATATGTCTTCCAGACAACAGTTTGGCAAGGCCGGATGTGGGGTGAAAGATCTGTGACACAATAAAAGATCTTCAAATAACTCAGACAACATGCATACGCAGCTCATGCTGTCATGCACATTCATGTTGTTTAACACTGGATGGCAGTAAAGTCTCCTTTCCCTGTTATGTGCATCAAACACAAGGTGAATCTAGGACCCCAAAAAACATCACACAACACAATGTGAATGAACTCAACATATAGTACTGGTCACCAAAAAACGCACCATGTACATTTCATTGATACCCCACAGACTGCAATAACAGGCACACAAGCAGTCTGACAGACACACTGGGGCACACTGTAGTCTGTGAGGAGGGAAAGGATGGGGTTGAACAGAGTCAATTATACCAATGAGGTACTTACCTGTTTCTCTGGAGAGCCATAGAACTGTCCATGCAGGGGAAGGACCTCACTCACAAGCCTTTCCAGCTCCTCTGGAGAAAAGGCCCTTTTACCTGCGGGACATGACATGATTGCTCCCAGAGAAGGTACACAGCAGCTGAAGGTGTAGAGGTGTTGCTGGCAACAGTATCAGAGTGAAGTGACTGATTTTTTGCATGACTAAGAGTACACTTATGCCACGCATGCGGTAATCACAGCCGATGGACACAATCATTGGGCCGCGACTGCCACAGGCAACAGTGTTAGCCTATGGATGTGTCCTCTGCGGTCTACTGCATGGACAACTTCCACCAATGGACATGGTCGGTTCCTGATATCCAGTGGAGTAGGTAAGGAAGCCACCAATTTAGGGGGGTTGAAATGCTGTAAATTGCCCTGTAAAATGCATCACTACAACAATATAAGTTTCATATCATTAGAAACAAACTAAATTTATTTTGTTGTATAGGTGCGACTACATGGCCACGAGTTTAGCGTATTGCAGGACACAGATGGCATATGATGGCAGTGCACGGTCCACCACCGCTGACAGTATTTTTCGTGGTCTGAAAATCCAGTCACAATTTGAGGGGCACATGTGTAGCAGATAGTTGGGTGTCGACCAAATCCATGTTGTGGACAAGTGTTGACAACCCTGGGGGTTTCACATTTGTCCCCTGTGTAGTTGCCAGCTGCGATGTGTATTGGGTGTCATGTCTATCGAATCAGAAATACTTTGTCACATGATATTAATGGCATGCATCATGGATGTTGGTGTGGACACACTGACTAATGTTACAAATCATGTCTTGTCACACATAGGTATGCTTGAGAGGAAGGATGTGACAACCTCCTGTCTACCATTCACTGTCAGACCTTCAGACCATGGAGGAATCCAGTTATACCATCTGAATAGGCAAACAATAGTGGACTTATGCCATCTGTTGCTGCTAGATCCAATGCCTGCTAATAGTAATCCAACCTGCATACCACCTATTGTGCAAGTCATGTCAGTAATGCACGTCCTGGCCACAGGGTCATCCCAACATACAGTGGCCCTGTCTGCTGGTATATCACAATCTATGTTCAGTCTGGTGTTGAGGGATTTCCTCTCAGCAATGTCGTAACACAATGACAGTGGTATCAGATTCCCCCAACGTGAGAGTTTAGCTAATGTGAAGGCTGACTTCCATGGTTTTGTCTGCCTCTCACATGTGGTGGGGGCCACTTATGGCACACATGTTGACTTGGTGCCAAGGTAGGCCAATGAATACGTCTATCGCAAGAGAAAGAGCTTCTATTCCATCAACGTGCAAGTTGTCTGTTTGCCAGATCTCTATATCTCAAATGTGTGTGCCTTTTATCCAGGATCAGCACATGATTCCTTCATAATGTGGAAAAGCACCATACCCCATCTGATGTTATAACTACAACCAGAGAGGGCCTGGCTGGCTGGTAAGTCACATCTGTCCTCATTGTGTGTGAGCAACATCAAGTGATACTATCATCAAGTGAGTGACTGATTGTTGCACTTATGTCCCATTCTTTAACAGGAGACTCAGCATATACAACATGTCCTTGGTTGCTGATTCCACTAAGGAATCCTACTACACCAGGGGAAGTCTGCTTCAGTGATGCCCATGGAAGAACACAGCAGCCAGTGGAGTGGGATTTTGGCCTCCTGACGGCCACAGTTCGCTGCCTGGACAAGACTGGTTGAGCCCTCCTCTACTCACACAGGAAAGTATGTCAGATCACTGTGGCATGCTGCATACTCCACAACATCACCCTGCGGAGGAATATCCTGTACATCCAGAGGAGGGGTAGCCTGCAGTAACAACAGGTAAGAATCTTGATTTGTAAGAAGATCTCATATACAGCTACTTCTCATGAGTGTAAGTATGTTATGTGATGTTATGACTGTGTCTGTACAATGAACTGTAATTGAGAGAATGTGTGGAGTTAAGTGTTTTGGAAACAGCTAAGGAGCTGATACTCCACAATAATCAGCCAAAGGCTGATTGATTAAATAGCTCTTCCCCACCTTGATGATGTTACTTTGTTTATGTCTGTTTTCTTGAAAATGTACTTTGTTTTCTAGATGCTTGCTATGTGGCTTGTATCATGTGTGGCTTAAAGCCTAAACTTCTGGTTTTGTTTGTTGGACAGATACCTTCACCATGACATCTTCATGTGGGCAAATCAGAGTTGTAACACTGGCAGGTATGTGATGCTGTTCTGACCTACGAAGTGGACACGGATTGATCCAGGTAATGTAGGTCACAGATTTTGGGTGTATGAGACCTGTGCAAAGACAGCTTGTACAGTGTTTTGGTGGGAGTTCAGAAGTGCCCATTGGACTTCTTTTGTGTGCTGTGGTGGGCCTGATGCATCACATGGGAATAGCAAATGTAATACTAGACAATGTTAAGTCATTTTCCCTTCACATTGTCTAAACACTCTTTTTGTATGACCTGTATCTAACTGTAGATGTGTTTCATCATTGTAGACCACAGGGCCTGGGCCACAACATTGACACATGTGTGTGTCATACCACCAGATGCATGAGCATTAGATTATGGTGGCCCTGTGATCAGGATCTGCTGATCATCCACTTGTCTTTATCTTGGATTATATAATGTGGACTGGAGGTCCGTACCTATAAATATGTTAATTTACTAATTATGAGCCAATCATTTATGATTTAAAATAGTTCAGACATGTTGTCAGCCTATGTAATGAACACTGCTATAAACATTTTAGCTTGACCGGGCACTTGTATGGATGTGTTTGTGTAGGATGGTTGTAATACTGAGCTGGACACTGTGTACATGCAACATGTCCCATCTTGAACAAGTACCTTGGATCATCATCGTACACTTCAGATGGTCTGAAATATCTACATGGCTAAATATGAAATCCAAATCAACGGACAATGAGTGAGTGAAGGGTGAATTTATTGAGAAGTTAAGACTAACAGAAAATATACGTGACATGAATCAACACAATTTCAAATGTGAAAGGGCCAGTCATGGTGAATGAAATCATTGGAGTAGATGCCACACCATTGGGAGTCCAAAGTCCAGAGTACTCCTCTAGAGTGAATGTGTGGGACAGCAAGGAGGTCCTTAAGGAAAAGGTTTATTGCTGGCAGTGGTGGGTGTCTTGGCATTCGCACCTCATGGATTCTTTGCTGGCATCCCCACTTGTGGGAGGAGATCAGCTGCTAAAAAAGGAAGGGTGTCTGTGGCCCGTTGTTCCTCTGGCAGGGCCTTTTTTTCTGTGGCTGGCACTGATGTTGATGGGCCTGCTGTTGATAAGCCAAAGAAAGGGGTAGACTGGTTTTGAAAAGCCCTGCTCACAGTGGTGTGTATGTTTCTCAACACGCCTTTTACAGAGTCCATGTTGGAAATGTGGGCCTCCACTGCTAACTCTACAACATACTTTTATATATATATGTATTTCACACAGCCTTGTTTTCTTAAAAGGAAAAAGAGCTTCAAATAAAGAAAATCACTTTATTTTAATGCGAGCGAAGGTGATCAATGCCCTTAAGAAGCTAACAATCTCTGTGATGCAGGTTATCATTTGTGATGTAACCCATTAATATTCATGAGGTGAGTCAGATTATGGTCTAATTCAAAGCAGAATTTTACAAACCAACATAATAGTACGTAGGTCAGTAAAATGTGTTACTGGTTGCAAAAGTACTTGTCACAAATTCCAACCACTGTTTTGTAAACAGTAATTTGTACATATAGTTCTTTACTTTTGCCTACCTATATTAAGCACTTTGATGTTCTAGTGGGTCAAGTAAAAAATCCCGGAAGCAAGCATAAAAAATAAGGAACATACTAATAAAGGTGTTAACAGAGATCAGATAGCATGGGGAAAGAGTAAGCTGTAAAAAAGATTAAGAAAAGCAGAGTAACAGTTAGAGCCTAAGGAACCAAATGGGGGAGAGGATGTGGCCTAATGGACAGAGCTGCCAATGTTTGAGCTGGGGAACCAGATTTGAGTCTGGGCATGGACTCGACATCCCATGAATCAGGGCAAATCACTTAGGGCTTGATTTAGAACTCGGTGTACAAGTTACTCTTCTACAACGGTGACAGACATCCTCTCCACCAAAATTTAAATCCCATTCTATTTGTTGTGATGAAGTAACCAGTCCACCGAGTTCAAATCAAGCCCTTAATCTCCCTGTGCCTACCAAAAATGAATGTGTCCCTGTATAATGTAAATGGTGCTCATGTAAAGCTCTCCATTAACTTCGGGTTGAGTTCACTCTATATGAAACTGCAAAAAAAAATGAAAACTGAGAAATTGGCTACGGTGCTTGCTGACTGTCCGGAAACAGTGTACAGTTACCCACATACAGGGTACAGGAATATTTAGCACATTATATGAACAAGTCCATACTACCTCTCGGGCTATGGTCTGTTTTCTCATAGAAGTGCATTTGGCATGCTGGAATGTGGCTTTGTGCTGTGGCAGAGGACATGATATCCACTCATTGATTCCCAAAGTCAACACCCTCTGTACTGGACACCTTCCAGTACTGAAACTGGACTTGTCTCAGTCTGAATCAGAGATTTGGACATGCTTCATCACTCTTCTACCTGCAGTTATGGGTTCTCTAAGGGTTTTGTATTACCGAGAAAAAAATCTAAAAAACATCAGTGCAAATACCTCTGTCACCGTTATGAAAGGATTGTCAGAGGTGACGTCCTTGTGAAAAGAGGCAGTGTGTGCAATATATCTGGCGGTCTGTTTGCAGGAATTATAACCATATTGGTCAAGGAAATTACAAAATTTGTTTCAATGATGACATCCGGTAATACCGACTGAACTTCATCTCATTGTACGAATTAATTTCCGAAATGGCTGGTTTCATGATAGATGCAGACCAGTTGCCGCCTTCCGCTATCCTTTAATACCCTGCCTAGGTAACTTCTTCACTGACATACTATTTATTACTGTCAACGCGGAAGCAACGGTGGTGTTGCTGAACTGCAACTTATTTTAGGTCAAGCTAATGGCCAAGGAAACAGCCACAGACTTCTAAAGTCCTACCCAGAGGTCAAAGTTGAAGGGTTTTCACAATTTTCTGTTCTTGTCTGCTTTTGTTTGATAAAAATGCCTTCGTTATTCTCAGGCCAGTAAAATTAAAACAATCGCCTGAACAGGGACTCATAGGATGGAGGGCAGTATCAACTGTATTGCAGTCAAAGTCAATGGAGCTTGGAGAGGATACACAAAGGTTGGTTGCTCTAGAGGGATCTTAAAAGAGGCCTTCTTTGTTTCTTGATGGTTGTATTTACCAATGCAGTCTAAGATATAAAAAGACAAAGGGGCAAATTTATAATGGTTTTGCGTTGCCCTTGTGCCACACTAGGGTGACTCAGGACCTAAGTCAGATTTATCAAGGCACGCAATGCCATCGCCCACAGTGGCTTGATAAATGTTGAGTAAGGTAAGGCTGAGCAAATCATTGCCTTGCGTGACTCTGCCATTAGAAGGCATACCATGGGTCGAGCATGGGTGTGCCCAAGCATCCAGCCATGAATTTTGGCACATTTTCAGATTTACCAACACTAGTAAACCTGGAAATGCGTTTAAATGCTATGCCTTTCAAGGTTAGGTGCAACAAGGAGAACATTTTAATTTCTCCTTGTTGTTTCCTCTTACTAAGTGTGCTGCATACTGCAGCACACTTTAAAAGAAGAAAATTACTTTGAGGGTTGATTTTGTATAGGCAGGTGCCCCTTACAGCACAAAGGCAATCCTGTCTGAAATGCAGGCAGCTTTGCACCATGCTGCAAGGGCGCCTGCTTTGACACAAGGCAGCACATTGTGTGCCAGTGCAAGGAAAGGACAGGAATGAGCCGTACCATGTTAAATACAGGGCATTCCTGCCCTTTTATGCAGCGCAGCAAGGTGTGCTGTGTGAAATAATTATTAATTTGCCCCGGGATTTTGTCTCTTATAATGACAGCCATCCAGTTTCATGAATGGCTGTCTTGTGGCTTATCGAAAATGAGAGCCCATTGGCCTGCTCTATTATTTTTTCTTAGTTACAAAAGCTCTATCAGACAGTTAAAGCTGTATCTCAGCCAGACCTAAAATGATTGCTCAAGTTTTTTTAACCAAGGAGTGGACACATCTTTGGAAAGGGGCGTTGTTGAAGTACAAAATCAGGAGTGTTACCGCTGAAATGTTGCACTGCTGAAAAGATATGCAAATGCAACGGGACATTATTTGTTACTTGAATGGAAATAAGCACATGGTACCAGCACCAGGGTGAAATATAGGATATTGTTGTTTACCTAATGAAGAAATGACAAGAACGCATTCCATTGATATATATATATATTGATACATGAATCTGTATTTGAGACAAAATCAGTTTTATAAGGTTATATTCTAAACGCACCAACCAAAGTGCAAAATACGTTTACTTTTTTAAACAAACATTGCTGATGTTCAAACATTTAACTACTATGCTTACTGAAAACCCTTACAAGCGTGTAGCTCCACAATCTATTTTTTTTATTTTTTATGTTTAGGCCCTGAGCGGGAAAGCAGGTTCACATGGCATTTTCGATTTTAACATAAGGGAAACGTTTCTATGAGAGAATATTTACAGTTGTATTCCAGGCAATGAACAGAGTTTATCACCCGACACAATGTCAGCTACGTACTCATCACCAAGCACCCCGATCATACTGGTGTTGACTGAAGTGCATTACAGAAAACTGTGAAACATAATGCTATTTTGTATAGTACTTGACATAATAATACATAGAGTGATAGTCCAATTATCAGGTGTTTTAAACATGTAAAACTCTGGAGAGGCGTATTTATGCTTCAACTGTCGGGTGTCAATGTGTGCATTAAGCCAATTATAATTATGTTTTCATTAAAGGATTACTGGTTAAACTACTCTGGGTAGAATAATTGAAAGATGTGTTTCTAAGTTTCAAAAGTGGGCAGCTGTGGACAGACACCATGTTGAGTAAGCTGCTATATCAGTGAAACGATTTCTGCATCCCCCTTGAGGTAAGGAGTGCCACTGACGTCTGAGACACCACATGATTCATTGTCTGTTCCTGGCAGATGAAATCATCAAATAGGTGACATTGAGCGTGGAAATAGAAGCCTGGGTGCAGAGAAAAAAGCCAAAGGACTCCTGCATTTATGCCCTTTCTTCTTTAATTGTTAATGGTTGCACTTTTGATGTCAGATGGATGTTTAAACAAAACATAGGGGCAGATTTAAGAAGCGCAGCTTTTCTTGCGCCCCTTAGCTCCCCCTTAACACCACCATGTGTGCACCATATTTAAAATCCTCTGCACCATGGCGGTAGTCAGGGGGACTAGCATCATATTGTTTTACGCTAGTCTGGTGCTTTGCAGGATTAGCATAAAAAATTATGACACTAATCCTGCAAAGTACCCAGAGGCCCATTGTAACCAAGGGGAACCTCTTTCTAATGCCTGTACTTAGCAGGCGTTAAAAAATGCAGATAAAAATCTCATAGATTTCTTTGCACCATTTTTACGTCCCCCTTAGCGCAGGAATAACCCCCTTGCATACATTATGCCTGGCACAGGCATAATGTGGCTCAAGGGGTTACAAAGTAGTTAACATTTTAGCATCAAAATGTTTTACGCTACTCTGGCACTTTGTGGCACTAGCATAATATTATTTTACGCTAGTGCAGCAAAGTGCAAGGAGGCCCATAGGTTTCTATGGGTTTACCATTTTAGCACCTGCTTTGAGCAGGCATTGCAAATTATGCAAACATGGTGCAGTGAAACCTTGTCAATTTCACAGTGTGGTTTTTGCAGTACTCCTAGCACCTGAACCCCCCCTTGCATACATTATGCCTGGTGCAGGCCTAATGTGGCACTATGGGGCATATTTATACTCAGTTTGCGCCGAATTTGCGTTTTCGACGCAAAACTAACTCCATATTTATACTTTGGCGTTAGACGCGTCTAGCGCCAAAGTTCATGGAGTTTGCGTCATTTTTGTGCGTGAACACCTTCCTTGCGTTAATGAGATGCAAGGTAGGCGTTCCCGTCTTAAAAAATGACTCCCAGGCATGTGCGTGGTATTTATACTCCCGGGCAAAAATGACGCCCGGGAGTGGGCGGGGCAAAAAACCCCGCATTTGCGCCTCTTTTTAACGCCTGGGTCAGGGCAGGCGTTAAGGGACCTGTAGGCTCAGAATGAGCCCAGATGTGCCCTCCCCTGCCCCCAGGGACACCCCCTGCCACCCTTGCCCACCCCAGGAGGACACCCAAGGATGGAGGGACCCACCCCAGGGAAGAAAAGGTAAGTTGTGGTAAGTATATATATATTTTTTTTGTGGCATAGGGGGGCCTGATTTGTGCCCCCCTACATGCCATTATGCCCAATGACCATGCCCAGGGGACATAAGTCACCTGGGCATGGCCATTGGGCATGGGGGCATGACTCCTGTCTTTGCTAAGACAGGAGTCATGTTAATGGCGTCTGGGCGCCCAAAAAAAATGGCGCAAATCGGGTTAAGACGATTTTTTTGCCTCAGCCTGACTTGCCCCATTTTGGGACGCCCAAACGCCATTTTTCCCTACGCCGGCGCTGCCTGGTGTACGTCGTTTTTTTTCACGCACACATGGCAGCGCCGGTCGGCTAACGCCATTCAATAAATACGGCGCCCGCATGGCGCTTCAGAATGGCGTTAGCCGGCGCTAATTTTTTGGGCGCAAAACTGCGTTAGCGCAGTTTTGCGTCAAAAAGTATAAATATGGCCCAATGGGTCACAAAGAGGTGCAAAGCATGCATTGAGCCACTTACTAAATATGACCCGTCAAAAAAGCTCAAATTAATGCTGCCACAAAAATCAGATAGTCAAAGTGCAGCCTCAAAAGTAAGAAAGAAGGTAAAGCTTTCAGATTTATATGGACAACTACTTCATGCCAAATTCCAAGAAGAAAGATACCAATCCAAAAAACCTTGGGAACAAGGGAAATGAAAGAGATCCACATGACTTCTCCTTCACATTGTACAGATTCTTAAAGAGAGTAAAGCCAGAGGGGCCAATCTCTTATTAGAAAAAAAAAAAAAAAAACAAGCAATCAGCAGTACATATTATCAAGTGCTATTTGTTGTCAAGCCAAACACCCATCATGGGAAACAGTCAGGTAACAAGTTCATTCAGGAATGACATCAAACATATGTGCTATGATTATTTGGAGACATTGAGGAAAGGTTGTCCATGTCACACAGTGCATTTTCCAGTGCTGCACCAGCACCTAATTGACAGCAAGCTGACTGACCCCAGGAAGCTTGCACACGAAGCAGACCATTGGGAGAGCACCAGGGTCCAAAAGAGGTATTGGAGAGACCATGCCAAGGGCGGGCAGGGTCCCCTTCAGAAGAAGTGGCGGGGGCAAGGGTATACAGGGGGAGTTCCCTTAAGAGCCCCAACCTAGTTCCCATGGTAAAGAATCCCAGGCCCCTGTAGAAAAGAAACCATGGGTCTCTACAGGGAAACCTGCAGAGGAGAGTCCCAGCATTTACTTTGCATGTGATCAGGATGGTCACATGAGGGGAGACCCCAAATGTCCCAAGTGGACAGTGGCACCCAGTGGTGCTCAGTCACAGGGTTTGGGGAGTGTAGTGATTGGGGAGGAGTTGGAACCAGGTGGGTGGGAGCCAGCTGAGATGACCCTTGTCTCACTAGGAGACAGTAAGATGATCCAGAGGACCCTCATACCTGATAACACTAAGAATTACAGCCGGTAGGTGCCCATCAATGGACAGAGGGTGGAGACTCTGAGAGACACAGGTGCCAGTGTGACTACAGTGAGGAGTTACCTGGTCTCTGAAGAACAGATCTCTGTATACTTCACCAAGTAGTTCCAGTGGACAGCTCAAAGCTCCTGTGCAGACTAGTGCAGGTTCCCTTTGAATAAGGGGGGTCTCAGGTCCCTTGAAATTAGCTGTGAGTCCAACCACGGCTGTAGATGGTTTGTTTGGCAATGACCTAGAGAATTCCCCTTGGCAGGAGGTGGAACACAGGTCACGCATGGAAATGTTGTGTCTGCCTGGGTGGGTGCGTGTGTCCACCTGGTCTGTAGCAGCCTGTCAGGGTGATCAAGAGACCCTGAAGCCTGAAAGAGTGGCCCAGGGGTCTGCCAGAAGTAGGAAGGGCCAAGAGTGTGGGAAACCAGCCCTAGAAGTTCCCACAGTCCAGGAGGAGGCTAAATCTGAGGTGGAGGCCCTGGAGCCTACAGGGGAACAGATGGCTGAACTGGGTGAGCTATCACAGTGGCAGCAGGAAGGGGGGCCCACTAGGAAAGCATGCTATGAGGCACAGAAAACACACACTACTCTGGAGGGTTTCCAGCGGCAGGCTGTAGACCAAGCATCTGACAAGGAGTCAGTATTGCATTTGATTTACTGGGAGGATTGCCTCCTGTATAGTGAACTTAAGGTTCCTGAGCCAGGGTTAGCATGTGTGCTGGTGGTACCATAGTGCTTCATGTCCTTCCTACTGGGTCTGGGTCATGATATGCCTTTAGCTGGACATTTGGGGGCAGGACAAGACATTTGAATGGCTTGTCACCCACTTTTACTGGCCCCTAATGCGTAGGCACTCAGATGCTCATTGTAAGTCTTGCCCAACTTCTCAGGCAAGTGGCAAGGGGGGGGAATACAAGGCCCCAAATAACCTTTCCCTATGGTTGGTACCCCCTTTGGAAGGGTTGGTATTGACATAGTGGGGCCTCTGGATCCCACGACAGCCATGGGCAACAGGGTTATCCTGGTCTTGGTGGACCATGCCACCCAGAATCTAGAAGCCATTCCTGAGATTGATCACTGCCCCTGGGGTGGGCTGTGCATTAATGGGTTATTTTTTTACAAGCCTGGGGTTCCCCATGTAGGTGGTGTTCGATAGGGGTACCAATTTCATATCAACTTATCTAAAGTCTCTGTGGAGGGAGTTTGGGGTAACGTACAAGTTCACCACACCCTACCACTCCCAAAGCAATGGTCTGGTTGAGAGATTCAACCGCACCTTGAAGGGCATGATCATGAGCCTGTCAGAGCCCTTGAGGTGAAAGTGGGACGTCCTCTTGCTATGCTTTCTGTTTGCTTACAGAGAGGTGCCTCAAAAAGGGCTTGGCTTTAGTCCTTTTGAGCTGTTGTATGGCCACCCTGTAAGGGGATCTTTGAGTCTGGTAAAAGAGGCTTTGGAGAAAGCCCCTAGTAAACCCCCCAGGGAGTCTTCAGGTACATGCTGGCTCTGATAAACCAGACTGCCCACTTCAGGAGTCTCACACGGCAGAACCTGAAAGCAAGCCAGAAAGATATGGAATGCTGGTATGACCAGAATGCCAGTCTGATCGAGTTTCAACCTGGTCAGAAAGTGTGGGTGATGGTGCCGGTGGAGCCTAGGGTGCTCTAGGACAAGTGGACTAGGCCATTTGAGGTGGTGAAGCGCAAGAGTGAAGTCACCTACCTGGTGGACTTGCAGACTCCCAGGAATCCCTTGATGGTCCTGCATGTGAACCGGCTCAAGCCACAATATGAGCGGACTGAATTGTCCATGCTCCTAGCAACAGATGATGGGGTGGAGGAGAAGAGTGAGCCTCTTCCAGACCTCCTGTCTGCCAGAGAAAAAGATGGGTCTGTGGAGGGAGTGATCCTCTCCCCTTCACTGACCCCAGAACAGCAGAGGGACTGTCACCAGGTTTTGGGTCAGTTTGCCTCTCTATTCTCCCTGATCCCAGGGGTCACACACTTGTATACACATGTTGTGGACACTGGGGACCGCCCTCCTGTTAAACATAAAGCTTAGAGAGTGATTGACAGGGTTAGGGAAAACATTAAAGATGAAGTTTATAAAATGTTAGTGTTGGGGGTTATTGAGTTTCCCAGCAGCCCTTGGACCAGTCCTGTGGTTTTGGTCCCCAAGCCTGCTGCTCCTGGTGCCACTCCAGAACTCTAGTTCTGTGCGGATTACCAGGGACTCAATGTGGTCACCAAGACGGATGCACACCTCATCCCCGAGCTGATGAGCTCATAGACTGGTTGGGAGCTAGGAAGTTTGATCATAACTCTGGGTACTGGCAGATCACCCTGACTGAGGGGGCTAAGGAGAGGTCGGCATTCTCCACCCCAGATGGGCACTACCAGTTTAGGGTGATGCCCTTTGGGATGAAGAATGCCCCTGCCAACTTTCACAGGTTGTTCAACCAGTGGTTGGCAGGACTAGATGGTTTCAGTGTCGTCTACCTGGATGACATTGCTTTCTTTAGTTCCACATGGGAGGAATACTTGCAACACCTCTGTAAAGTGTTGGAGGCCAAATAGGGCAGGGTTCTGTGGTTTACCTGGGACACCAGGTGGGGAGTGGCAAGGTGGCACCCCTACAGCCAAAAATCGAAACCATGCTGACTTCGGAGCCCCCCCAAAGACCCAGACTGAGGTGAGAGCCTTTTTAGTTTTCACTGGATATTATAGGAGGTTTGTCAAAGGGTATGGCACAATTGTTGCTCCCTTGACTGAGTTAACTTCCAAAAAGTAGCCCAGATATGTGATCTGGACTGAGTTTTGACAGACAGCTTTTGATGCCCTGAAGGCCTGCCATGTGCACAGCACCTGTGCTGAAGGCACCCGACTATTTCAAGGAATTTGTTGTGAAAAGAGACACCTCTGGGCAGGGTATTGGAGCAGTACTCTCACAGCTTAATGAAGAGGGCCTGAATCAACCTGTAGCCTTAATTAGAAGGAGGATACTTCCCAGGGAATGTAGGTGGAGTGCAATAGAACATGAAGCTTTTACTATGGTCTGGGCACTGAAGAAGCTAAGACCCTACTTGTTTGGGACTCATTTAGGCCCCTAAGATGGTTATTGCAGATGAAGGGTGAAAATCCCAAATTGTTGAGGTGGTCCATCTCCCTACAGGGAATGGACTTTATAATGGAACACCGCCCTGGCACCGACTAGGGCAATGCTGATGGTCTGTCCAGATTCTTCATCCTTAGTGATGAGAACTCCCATGATGTTGGGTTGTTCTTCTCCACTTTCAGCTGGGGGGACACATGTTAGACTTGGCATCATTGGCATGGTCTTTCCTAATATTTTGTCTCTTCTTCCCAGGTTGTTTCTGTGTGCTGTTTTGTTTTCTCTGGACACTTTACTGCTGCTCACCAGTGCTAAAGTGTAAGTGTTCCCTGTATAGATTATGGTCCTTAATACAAGTCTGGTGGTCGGTGATAAAGCAGCATTAATACCGCCAACAAGCCGGCGGTAACAAAAATGGAATTATGACCACAGCGTAAACACTCACACAGACAGCCACTTTAACACTCCGACTTCCACGGTGGTAGCAACAAGCACCACGGCGGTAACCTCCAACAGCCAGGCAGAAGACAATGTACAGCCCACACTATTATGACACACCTATCAGCCACCTTTTCCAGGGAGGTACCAACAACATCAAAAGCATGGCGGGAACAGAACACAGAAGTCAAGGGACTCACCTCTGGAGACACAGGTAACAACCACAAAACCATGGAGCCAGAGTTGCACATCTTCCCCTGCATGTATACCTTTTCCTGCATTATGAGCAGGAACGCGGGCGAAGACGACCATGGTGAGTACTGCCACCTAGCACACAAGGGAGGGGGAAGGAAAAAGAGAGTGACACACACACAGAACACACCCACCCCCACCCCCAACATCATACCCACAACCAGATGCACTAACATTACATATCTACCCCTCAGGAATAATGCAGAGACAAAAGGAATCGATTAAAGTGAGTGTAATAAGACAAAATAGCATAAATACCTGCTTCAAATGTAAAAATGTATATACATATTTACAAATGGAGGGACAGTGCCCTATTCTCAATGTCCGTGGGCCACAGGGCAACAACACATAGGCCAAGGCCCCACCTCACTGCTGCAACAACACGGAGCGAACACTGCAGGGGCATCAGGTCGAAAATACAAAGGCACCTCAGGGGGATGAGGAAAAGGGGGGCACCTCAGCCGGAAGATGGTACAACGCCACTGGTCCTGGAGGGGGCTAACTGCCCTCTGAGATGTCCTGGGGAGTGCAAAGCCATAGTCTCTCAAGTGGGTGGTTTGCCCACTGCTTGGTCCTGGGGAGTGCAAGGCCACAGTCTTTCAATTGGGTGATTTGCCCACTGCTTGGTCCTGGGGAGTGCAAGGCCACATTCTCTCAATTGGGTGGTTTGCCCACTGCTTGATCCTGGGGAGTGCAAGGCCACATTCTCTCTAGTGGATGGCTTCTTCACTGGTTCAGAAGGGGGCATTGTGCCCAGTGTGCTTCATCCTGGCAAGGATGGGGTGGTGGATCGCTTCTCCACTGGTTCTGGAGGGGGCATTGTGCCCAGTGTGCTTCATCCTGGCAAGGATGGAGGTGAGTGGATGGCTTCTCCACTGGTTCTGGAGGGGGCATAGTGCCCAGTGTGCTTCATCCTGGCAAGGATGGGATGAGTGGATGGCTTCTACACTGGTTCTAAAGGGGGCATTATGCCCAGTGTGCCTCATCCTGGCAAGGGTGGGTGTGTGGATGGCTTCTTCTAATGGTTCTGGATGGACTTTGTGCCCTGTGATACATCACTTGGGAGTGCAAGGTCACAGTCTTTCACTTGGGTGTCAGACCAACAGGATTTGCAGGGTCCAGAACCCACTACAGCCCATGGAGGCAGGACTACACACTGCCTGCCAGCGGTGATAGCTGCTCAATGGTGGCAGTGGCAATGCTGGTGTTGGGGATGGCAGTGGTGGAGGGAGGCTCCAGACCATCCCCTGCAGCCTTGGACGGCTGCCCTTTGGGGCTGCTGCTGCTGGTGGCGGTGCTGGCAGTGGTGCTGGTGTCGGTGCTGGCAGTGGTGGGGGGAGGCTCCAGCCCATCCCCTGCAGCCTCGGACGGCTGAACAGCCTTGGTTGGTGGTGGGGGCACAGAATCAGTGCCAGCACCAGGCCTCCTGTACATCCTTCCTACTGGTGCAAGCCCCTTCCCTTTGGCTGCTGGTGGTGCCTCCTTGTCCTTCCCTTTGGCAGCTGGTGGTGGTGCCTCATTGCCTTTCCCATTGGCAGCTGTGGTGCCTCCTTGCCCTTTCCTTTGACAGCTGGTGCTGGCACACTTACAGTGCTTCTGCCTGGTTCCCTGGAGCCTCTCCCACCTGCAGTCGCTGTCGACACTACTGTGGGCGTGGACTGGGTGGCTGAGGTGCTCGCCTGGGTTCTGACCACCCTGGCCCCATGTGAAAGATGGGGGAGGGGTAGGGAAGAGGTCAACAATGGAGAGGAAAAGCTTCTTAGGGACATTAAGGCGGGAAGAGGGTGAAGGTTTGGGAGTTGAGGAAGAGGGAGTAGTTGTAGGAGGTGTCTGTCTGCTGAGGTGGAGGACTGTTGGGTGTCTGAGTGCTTGCATTTGTGTACTTTGGGAGAAGGGGGCACAGACACAGTGGGAGAGGACACTGGGGATGTGTGCATGGATGTGAGGGTGTGACTGCCAGTGAGGGGTGTGTAGTGATAGGTGTGATTGTGATGGAGGTAGTGGATGTGGATGTAGTGCATGCAGGTGTGAGTGGAGACGCTACTGGGAGGGAGGTGGAGGATGAGGAGGAGGGGGCTACAGTGGAGGCAGTGGATTTTAGTATGTTTGGATCTGGATGGTGTTTGGGTGAGTGCCTGTGGGATGATGTGTGGCGCTTGTATTTGCCTGAGCCACTCCTGTGTGTTGTCTTGTGTGCATGCTGGTCTGCCTGTGTGCTTGGGATGGGTTGAGTTTGAGGGGAATGGGACTGGGTAGAAGAAGTTGGACGGGGGAGGCTAGAAACAGGGACAATGGCTGCCATCAATGTGGAGGCCAGAGCCTGGATTGATCTCTGCTGGCCAGCCATGCCAGAGTGAATGCCCTCCAGGAATGCATTTGTTTGTTGCAAATGGACTGCCAGCCCCTGGATGGCATCCACAATGGTTGAGGGGCCAACAGAGATGGATCGCAGGAGGTCAATAGCCTCCTCACTCAGGGCAGCAGGGCTAACTGGGGCAGGGCCTTAGGTGCCTTGGGCAAAGGAGATGCCCACCATCCTGGGTGAGCGGGCACTTGAAACACGCTGAGGGGCTGCTGGGAGAGTGGTGCTGGTACGGTGGGTGGTGGCTGTACCTATAGCTGGGGTGGGCACAGAGGTGTCCCCCACCACCAGGGAGCTTCCATCAGAGGAGATACCACTGTCAGAACTGTCCCCTCCTGTCTCCGCCGTGGTGCTCCCCTCGCCCTCTGTCCCACTGGTATCCTCACCGTCAGTGGATTCAGCCTCATGGGCCCTGTGGGATGCAGCTCCCTCCATTGCCGGTGCCTCTGCTCCTCCGCCAGATGATGCTAATGCAAATAAGACAGGGTGACAAAACAAAAGGGGGAGAGACAAAGGATACACTTGGTCAATGGCTGCTCCGGCACCACCGTTGGTGTACATAACACACACACACACAGGAAACAGCCCTACGCACTAGGCAATGACCAACCAGTCACAATGCTAATCACCAGGCCACGGACAGGAATACCTAACGCCAATAGCAGCATACCTGAGACCCACAGACCCCTGCCCAGTAGTGGATGCCTACTAGCTGCCCAACATGGGACCTACCCTGCAATGTCCGGCATGGCCTAGGGGCACCCTCAGGCCCACATCCCCCACCAGGAGACCACCCCACCACAAGTAGTATATTGGGAAACTGTACTCACCCCCTAGTGGCTGCTGTGATGCCCTCAAGCGCCCATCCAGCTCTGGATAGGCCACCACCAGTATGCGGGCCATCAGGGGGGTCAGGGTTCGATGGGCACCCCTTCTTTGTTTGGAGGCAATCCCCAGCTGGGCCTCCACCATCTTCCTTTCCCAGCATCTCAGGTCCTCCGACCGTTTGCGACAGTGGGTCCTCAGGGTCACACAAAATACCCTTTTTCTGATAGCTGCTGACCTGCAGAGAAATACTCATAGGAAAAGGTATCAGTCAGACCATCCGGCTTGTTACATTCATGTCCCACCATAGCCCTCACATACCCTTACGCACAGACATGGCCCACCATACATGCAGCATGCTTCCCAGGGCCCATCCACCAACCCCCCCCCACACAAGGCCCTCACACCCAGCACTCCATGCATTCATGCCCCATGCATCGTACTCACCTGTTGGTCTGGAGGCCCATACAGCAGTCGGTACTGGGGTAGGACCCAATCCACCAGTCTCTAAAACTCCGCAAAGGTGAAGGCAGGCTTCCTTTCCCCAGTGACACGAGCCATGGTCGGTTCCAGACACAGGTCACAGCAGCACTTGCATTGTAGGTCCTCTCCTGTTGAAGGTCAGGTAGCAAGTGAGTGAACAGATAGAAAATGGCTGTCACGTCTGCGGTGGTGCGTACCGTCACGACCGGTATATATCACCATTGGCTACTGTAACACAAAGGGCACAGTGACAACCAATGAGGAGTTGCACGGCGGTACTCGACCGCCTCCCGCAATGGCGCACAACATCAGCGGCATTACCTCATTTCCACATGTCCATCCACACAGAACAGGCTGTCGCCATTTCAGGGGGGTACAGACCATGGCACCTAACTGTGTCACAGTACAAATAGCCACGATTTGGGCCTATACAACAATCTACTGTAACAGTCACAGCATGCAATGCAGTGTATTGTTTGGAAATGTGGAATATTGACCAGCTGCTCTCCGTTTTACCCACTAGATTACAACTTCTGCGGATGAATAGGAGATGGAGACATCCCCCGTGTACAGACCTCTGGTGGACTTGAAAACAATGGAGGACAGGCACAATATCCTCACCTATAGACTGGACAGGGCCAAAATCACAGAGCTGTGTGCCCAATTGTAGCCTGACCTGATATGTGCTATCCATCAGCCCACCGGGATCCCCCCTCTTGTACAAGTCTTATCTGTGATCCATTTCTTGGCAAGTGGCTCCTTCCAAGTGACAGAGGGCTTGGCAGCAGGAATGTCTCAGCCATTGTTCTTAATAGTGCTGACCAGAGCTTTGTCTGCCCTGATTAAACACATGCACAGCTACATTGTTTTCCCCCAGGTGAAGGATTTGGCCATAGTGAAAGCTGACAACTATGCAATGGGACATATCCCCACATATTTGGGGCTATTGATGGTACACATATTGTATTTGCCCCCCCCCTCAGAGAAATGAACAGGTGTTCAGAAATCTAAGAGCTTTTACTCCATGAATGTGCAGATAGTGTGCCTGGCGGACCAGTACATCTCCCACGTCAATGCAAAGTATCCAGGGTCCGTGCATGATGCCTTTATCCTGAGGAATAGCAGTGTCCCATATGTGATGGCTCAACTCCAGAGGCACTGGGTGTGGCTAAAAGGAGAGCCCTGGTTCCCACCCAGTGGATGTTGGTGTGTGGGTATGGTGTGGGCCATAAGGGTTAGTGTGTGTCTAACAGGTATCCCTCGATATTTGCAGGTGACTCTGGTTACCCCAACCTCTCATGGCTACTGACCCAGTGTAGAATGCCAGGACAAGGGCAGAGGACATTACAATGAGGCACATGGGCAGACAAGAAGGATTATCGAGAGGACCCTTAGCCTTCTGAAGGCCAGGTTTCATTGCCTCATTGGTTGTAGGAGGCTGGCCTAGCTTATAGTGGGTACCATTGATACTTACACCTTGTGCCAGGTCCAGTTATCGCTTATTAGTGGATTAGTAGTGTTGTAGCAGCTTAGGCTGATGGAGGTAGCTATAGCAGAGCAGCTTAGACTGAACTAGGAGACATGCAAAGCTCCTACTATACCACTTATGTCATATAGGTGCTATATCATAAGAAAGACAATACTCAGATTTACTAAAAATAAAGGTACTTTATTTTAGTGACAATGTGCCAAAAATATCTCAGAGGATATACTCCCTTAGGAGGTAAGTAACATACGCAAAAAATACACACAAACCAAAATCAGATAAGTAAAACACTCAGAAAGTAGTGCAAACACTGCAATAGGCCTAGCGGCAACACAAACCATATACTAAGAAAGAGGAATGCAAACCACGAATGGACCCCTAGGCTGGTGTAGTGAGTAGAGGGTTGTTGGGAGTGTAAGAAAACACTAAGGGTATCCAAGATACCTCACCCCAAGACCCTGGAAAGTAGGAGTAAAGTACTGCTATTTCCACAGAATCACACTAGAGTCGTGACAAAGTATTTTGCAGAGACCACAACAAACTGCAAAGCACTGAAGAGGGATTCCTGGACCTGAGGACCTGCAAAGGAATGGGACCAGTCCAAGAGTCGCAAAAGTGTCCGGGGGGGCAGAAGCCCACTAAACCCCAGAGGAAAGGTGCAGAATGGCTGCCTCTGGGTGGAAGAAACCGAAGATTCTGCAACAACGAAAGACGTTAGGAACTTCTCCTTCATGCAGAAAATGTCCCACGGAGGTCTAGAGGATGCAGAGTTGTTTACTTGGCAAAATACTACAAACAAGCCTTGCTAGCAGCAAGAGTCATGGTTGAAGAAAAAGGGTGCTGCCCGAGCCCAGGAAGGACCAGGATGTCACCACTTGGGAGAGGAGACAGAGGGGGGCCTCAGCAACAGAGAGAGCCCATGCACAATAAGTTAGCAGCCACAGAAGTTTGTGAACATGGGTTCAAGAAGTCTGAACATGGCAGTTGTCTCAACACTGGAGAAGAGGGTCCCACGACACCGGAGATCAACACAGGGAGCTGAGCATCGCAGGACAGAGTGCTGGGTACCTAGGCTCGGGAGTGCATGCAGGATTTCATGGAAATGTGCACAGAAGCCCTTGTAGCTACAGTTCAAGCAGTGCACAGGATTACTGTCTGAAGAGGGGAGGCAAGGACTAACCTCCTCCAAATTTGGACAGTTGGACCACTGGACATTCTGGGTCACTTGGGTCCACCACCTGTGTTCTAGGGGCCACGCTTGTCAGAGTGAGAGGGGTCCCAGAGTACCGGTGACACTGAAGTTTGGTGCCTGCTGAAGCAGGGGGGAGATTCCATCGACATACGGGAGATTTCTTCATGGCTTCCAGTGCGGAATGAAGGCAGGTAGCCCCCAGAGCATCCACCACCAGGAAACAGTCGAGAAAGCTATCAGGATTAGGTGCTACAATGTCGCTGGTAGCCTTCTTGCTACTTTGTTGCAGTTTTGCAGGCGTCCTGGAGCAGTCAGCAGTCAATCCTTGGCAGAAGTCGAAGAGAGAGGTGCAGAGGAACTCTGGTGAATTCTTGCAAGTCGTTATCTGAGGAAAAGCCCACTGGAGGGACCCTAAATAGCCCTCAGAGGAGGATTGGCCACCTAGTCAGGGAAGCACCTATCAAGAAGGTTCTCTGACATCACCTGCTGGCACTGGCCACTCAGAAGCCTCCAGAGTGCCCTCACACCTCTGGATCCAAGATAGCAGAGGTCTCGGACACACTGGAGGAGCTCTGGGCACCATCCATGGGGTGGTGATGGACAGGGGAGAAGTCACTCCCCTTTCCTTTGTCCAGTTACGCGCCAGAGCAGGGGCTGGGGGTTCCCTAAACCGGTGTAGACTGGCTTATGCAAGGAGTGCACCATCTGTGCCCTTCAAAGTATTTCCAGAGGCTGGGAGAGGTTACCCCTCCACAGCCTTTAACACCTATTTCCAAAGGGAGAGAGTGTAACACCATCTCTTAGGGGAAATTCTTTGTTCTGCCTTCCTGGGACTGGGCTGCCCATACCCCAGGAGGGTAGATCCCTGTCTGTCTGGTGGCAGAGAAGACCCCAGAGAACTGGTTTGGCAGTACCCGGGGTCCATGTAGGAGCCCCGGGATGCATGGAATTGGCACCCCAAAACCAGATTTGGCATGGGGGGACAATTCCATGATCTTAGACATGTCACAGGGCCATATTCGGAGTTACCATTCTGAAGCTACGTATAGGTATTGTCCTATATGTAGTGCACGCACTCACAAAGTCTGGGGAAATGACCCTGAACTATGCAGGGGCACCTTTGCTAGTGCAAGGGTGCCCTCACACTTAGTAACTTTGCACCTAACCTTCAGTAAGTGAAGGTTAGACATATAGGTGACTTATAATTTACTCAAGTGCAGTGAAAATGGCTGTGAAATAACGTGTGTGTCATTTCACTCAGGCTGCAGTGGCATTCCTGTGTAAAGGTTTGTCTGAGCTCCCTATGGGTGGCAAAAGAAATGCTGCAACCCATAGGGATCTCCTGGAACCCCAATACCCTGGGTACTTAGGTACCATATACTAGGGAATTATAAGGGTGTTCCAGTATGCCAATAGAAATTGGTAAAAGTGGTCACTAGCCTATAGCGACAAATTTAAAGTCAAAGAGAGAGTATAAGCACTGAGGTTCTGATTAGCAGAGCATCAGTGACACAGTCAGGCACTACACAGGTATACACATTCAGGCCACAAACTATGAGCACTGGGGTCCTGGCTAGCAGGATCCCAGTGAGACAGATAAAACACACTGACAAATAGGGTTTTTACTATGAGCACTGGGGTCCTGGCTAGCACGATCCCAGTGAGACAGTAAAAACACACTGACATATACTCACAAACAGGCTAAAAATGGGGGTAACAATGCTAGAAAGAGGCTACCTTCTCACAGTGGATCCCTGTACTACTCACCCAAGAAGTTCTGCCAGATAATCGTGGCATGCTCCATGTTGCATAACCTTGCCTTGAGACGCCAGGTGCCTTTTCTGCAGAAGGATAAGGCTGGAGATGGGCGTGTGGCAGCAGGGGACCCAGTGGACAGTGAAGATGAGGGGGCAGAGGATGAGGACAACAGAACAGCAATAATACAACAGTACTTCCAGTGACACACAGGTAAAACACTGTAACTTCACTTTACATTGACAGTTTTGTGTTGGACATTGTACATGGCAGGCAGATTCTCCCAATTCTATGGCCACTTACTGTAGCCTTTGGCATCTCTATTTTCAGATATCTGTGCCCCACTCTGGCACCTGGAGTGTGGCAGCCTACTACAGGTCATTCCTATGAATACATTCCTGTACAGTTGTATTGCAATGTATAAAGCTTGTTGAACGAATACATAGTTCAAGCATTTGACAGACTCAATAATTGTATTTTTTTTTAAATGGTGTTTATTTAAGTGCCAATAAATAGAGGGGTATGTGCAATGGGCTGGGGTGAAGTGGAGCAACGGCAGTTCAAGGTGGACAGGGTGACACAGTGGGACTCCAGGGTGACAATCAGGGGAGTCCTTTTTCCTGGTGGGGTCTTGGCAGTGTTCTCTCGCTTATGCCTGGATGACAGGGACCGTTTGCAGGGTGGTTCTCCTTCTGCGAGGGGTGCTCGTGGACAGTTGTTTCTGTATCGGGGCCTCCTGTCCACTTGCGGCAGTGGAGGTGGAGGGCTGTTCATCAGTGTGGCTAGTGTTAGGGGGCTGGTGCTGTGCCACTGCCTCCCTCATGGTGTTGGCCATGTCTGCCAGCACCCCTGCAAAAGTGACCAAGGTGGTGTGAATGTCCTTAAGGTCCTCCCTGATCCCCAGGTACTGTCCCTCCTGCAGCCACTGGGTCTCCTGCAACCTGTCCAGTATCTGGCCCATTGTCTCCTGGGAATGGTGGTATGCTCCAGGGATGTTGGTGAGTGCCTCCTGGAGAGTCAGTTCCCTGCGCCTGGCCTCCCCCTTTCGCACAGCAGTCCTCCCTGCTTCCCCGTGGTCCTGTGCCTCTGTCCCCTGAAACGTGTGCTCACTGCCACTGACCCAGGTTCCTGATCGTCCTGTGTTTGTGAGGTGGCCTGGGGTCCCTGTAGTGGTGGACACTGCTGATTGACGTGTCCTGGGGACAGAGTATGGGCCCGCTGGGTGGGTATTGTGGTGGTGTTTCCTGAGGGTGGAGGCTCTGTGGTGGTATGGGACTGTGCCTGGGTAACTGCCTGTCTGGAGATCCCTGATGGGCCAGTTTGGTCATCCAGATCCAGGTGTCCAGAGCTGCTGTCATCACTGTAGGCCTCTTCTGTTGGGGGACTGGATGTTGCTGGCACCTCCTCTCTGGTGACGTTGGGTGGGGGACCTGTGGGGATGTAAATGCAGTGTTATTGATTCAGCGTGTGACATCTTGTGCATGGGTGTATTGCCCTCTATGGTTGTGATTGCCCTGTCAGCTTTGCCTTGTGGGAGTAGTGATTTTGTGGGCTAGGTGATTCTCTATAATGTGCATGCTGTAGTGATGGGTGTCCATGTAGGTCTGTGATGGGGGTCCGTGCATTGGTGTTACATGCAGGGCTTGGTATTGGGATAGGTGAGTTGAGATGGTGGGGAGTATGTGAGGTGGTGGAGGGATGGGGGAGGTAGGGGTGATGGTTTGTGATGGCATGCAGGTAGGGGGGTCATAGTAATAGAGATTTGACTTGCCAGAATCCAGTCCTCCTCCTACTCCTGCCAGGCCCTCAGGATGCAGTATTGCCAAGACTTGCTCCTCCCATGTTGTTAGTTGTGGGGGAGGAGGAAGGGGTCCACTACCAGTCCTCTATACTGCTATCTGGTGTCTTGCTACCACCGAGCGAACCTTCCCCGTAGGTCGTTCCATCTCTTCTTGATGTCATCCCTTGTTCTGAGGTGCTGTCCCACGGCGTTGACCATGTCCACGATTCTCCGCCATAGCTTCATCTTCCTAGCAATGGATGTCTGCTGCACCTATGCTCCAAATAGCTGTGGCCCTCTCCCCGATGATTTCCTCCACAATGACATTTAGCTCCTCCTCTGAGAACCTGGGGTGTCTTTGTGATGCCATGGGTGTAGTGTGAGTGGTGTGTGTGCGGATGCGTGGGGTGATGTGTTGGGGTGTGTGCTGTAAGGTACATGGATGGTGCATGGGTGATGGTGTAATATGGCTCTGGTTCTGTGGGTGATCTTGGTGTCTCTCTCTCTCAGTTGTCAATTGTTTGTAGTCGTGAAGGGATGTGGGTAGTGTATGTGTGTGTTTAATAGTGGTGTGGGTGTGGTGTTTGTATGGTTGTCAGGTGTGTGTAGTTTGAATTGTCCAATGTGGTGTAGTTTTGGGTTTGTGTGTGCATTATGAGTGCTGCAGTGTGTACCGCCAATGGTTTACCGTGGTTGAATATCTGCCACGGTGATTCGTGGGTCAGAATGCTGTGGGCATAGTTCTATTGGCGTAACAGTGTGGGTTTTGGTACTGCCAGTTTATCACTGCCCTTTGGGGTGGTGGATTTGTGTGTGGGGTTGTTTGGTGACGGATTGCTATGTGTGTGTTATAATATGGGTGGCGGTAATCTGCCGCGCCAGCAGTATGTTGGTGGCAGTCAGCATGGCGGTAAGCGGGATTTACTGCCAATGTCATAATGAGGGCCTATATCTGTACATTGGCTTATCCATAATTGGCATATTTGATTTACTAGTAAGTCCCTAGTAAAGAGCACTAGAAGTGTCCAGGGCCTGTAAATCAAATTCTACTAGTGGGCCTGCAGCACTGGTTTTGCCACCCACATTAGTAGCCCTGTAACCATAGTGCAGACCTGCCACTGCAGTGCATGTGATTAGAGTTTTAAACTGCAAATTTGACTTGGTAAGTGAACCCATTTGCCAGGCCTAAACCTTCCCTTTTTATAAATGTAAGGTACCCCTAAGTTGTGCCCTAGGTAGCCCCATGAGCAAGGTGCAGTGTATGTTAAAGATGGGAAATTTAGGTATGTGTTTTACTTGTCCTGACAATGAAATACTGCCAAATTCATTTTTCACTGTTGCAAGGCCTCTCTCTCTCATAGGTTAACATGGGGGCTGCCTTTAAATATTATTAAAACACAGATTCCTTTTGGAAGCAGATATTCATGTGGAGTTTGGGGTCTCTGAATTCACAATTTAAAAATAGACCTTTTAGTGAAGTTGGTTTTTAGATTGTGGGCCTGATTCCGAGTGAGGCGGGCGGCGGTAGCCGCCCGCCTCGCGGGAACCGCCATATGGCCGCTCCGCGGTCGAAAGACCGCGGAGGCCATTCAGGCTTTCCCGCTGGGCTGGCGGGCGACCGCCAGAAGGCCGCCCGCCAGCCCAGCGGGAAACCCCTCCCCACGAGGAAGCCGGCTCCGAATGGAGCCGGCGGAGTGGGTATGTGCGACGGGTGCAGTTTGCACCCGTCGCGTATTTCAGTGTCTGCATTGCAGACACTGAAATACACAGTGGGGCCCTCTTACGGGGGCCCCTGCGGCACCCCCTACCGCCATGCTGTTAACAGGATGGCGGTAGGGGGTGTCAGAATCCCCATGGCGGCGGAGCGCGCTCCGCCGCCATGGAGGATTCTCCCGAGCAGCGGAAAGTCGGCGGGAGACCGCCGACCTTCCGTTTCTGACCGCAGCTGAACCGCCATGGTCAGAATGCTCGACGGAGCACCGCCAGCCTGTTGGCGGTGCTCCCGTGGTTGGTGACCCTGGCGGTCACCGACCGCCAGGGTCAGAATGACCCCCTGTGTGTTTGAAAATGTCACTTTTAGCAAGTAGGCATTTTTTTGCTTAAACCATTCTGTGACTCTGCTTGTTTGTGGATTCCCTTTCTGGATCGGTTTGACAGTTGGGCTGTTTTCACCTCTCCTCCAGACAGTGACACAAAGGGAGCTATGGTGTAGCCTGCTTATCATGATAGGCCATCTGGGCTGAGTGGAGGGGAGGGGAGGAGTGGTCACTTACACTGAAAGGGCTGTGCCTGCCCTCACACAATGCAGTCTTCAATCCCTGGTGTGTGTCTGGGGCCTGGCCTGGGAAAGACGGGATCTTGAAAACAACAGAGACTTCTCTTTAAAATAGGCCTACTACAAATGCAGAAAAGGGTACAAGAAAAACTCCCAAAACCCCTGAAGATCAGATTACTTCTGAAACCGAAAGGAACCTCTGCCAAGCAGAGGAGCTGGAGAAGCTGGAGGAGGAGTACTGCCCCTTTGTCTTTGACTGTGCTTTGCTGGGTTGACCTGCAGTAGCTGCTTCTTCCTGAGAGAGGACAAAGACTGACTTTTGTGTGACGTACCACTGGTGAAGAATCTCCAAGGGCTTGAACTGAGCTTGCCTCCTGTTGTTGAAATCCCAGGGACAACAAAGACTTCTCTTTGTTGGCACTTGGTCTTTTTGCTGAGAGTCCTGCCTGCCAAGTGCTGCCCTTGCTTGTCTCTGGGCCCTTGAACGGTGGAAAAGGACAGAAATCCATGCCAAGACTGCTGTGTCGGGAAACTTTTGATGCACCTCCCGCCTTGCACCTGATGAATTAAGAGCCACAGGGGTCGTGGCTAAAATCGATGCTCCACCTGCATCGCAGCTTGGAGATCAATGCAACATTGCTAGAGAAACGACATGCAACACCCGCAGCGGCGGCTGTTAAAGACACAAGCCCCATGCAGCGCAGTTTCTTGACTACTCCGTGCTACCGGATTTCAAAACAACATTGCTGGACACGGAAAAACAACGCAGAACCTGCCTTGACCCGAGGTGCCTGTCCAGATTGATGTATCACTCTCTTGCAGGAGAGAAAAAACAACGAATGCTGACCTGAATGAAGGAGGAACAACGCATGTTCTCACTTGCAGGTGATAATCGATACATCGCTGGCCTTTTTCGACACACACTCACCTGTGTGGCTTTATTTTGAGGCTACCCAGGTACTTTTGTGAAATAACAGCATTCTCACTGTTTTCTAAGGATTAAGGCCCTAATTATGACATTGGCGGAAAATGCCACTTACTGCCATGGTGACGGCCGCCAACATACTGTTGCATAGGCGAACATCCATTTGCCATATTATGAGACACAAACACCAAACCGACAGAATAATGCCACAAACACATATCCGCCAGCCCAAAGGTCAGTGTTAAAGTGTCAGTACCCATAGCATTACGCCAATAAAATGCCCACCACATTATGACCCACGAATCACCACGGCAGACATTCAATGGCGGTAAACCATTGGTGATACACACCAGCCCACCCAAAAATAAAACAACACAACATTGGCCAAAACAAAAATTACACACCTGACTTTCATATACACACCACACACACACACACACCCAGAGCACTATGAAATACACACTTTCATTACCCACATCCCTTTATGAACATCAAAAATTGCCATGAGACAAACACGAAAATCACAGAGACAACTGCACACACATACCACAAACACCCATTCATCCATCACACACCCCACATTCCACACCCTACTGCATTACTCAATACCCTTTGCACACCACACACCAGACAACACCCATGTCCCCACTAAGGCACCCCTGTTTCACCTATGAGGAGTTGCGGGTCATGGTGGAGGAAATAGTCAGGATAGAGCCGCAGCTGTTTGGATCACAGGTACAGCAAATATCCATTGCCAGGAACATGGTGCTATAGTGGAGGAATGTGGACAGGGTGAATGCCATGAGACAGCCTCCAAGAACAAGGGACAACATCAGGAAGGAATGATCTACGGGGGAGGTACTTTCTGTGGCAGCAAGGCACCAGCTCACCATCCAGGGGACTGGCGGTGGACCCCCACCTACTGCCCCACAGTCACAGCGGGGGAAGAGAAAGTATTGGCAATCCTGCACCATGAGGAACTCACTGGAGTAGTCGGAGGACTGGACACTGGTGAGTCAATATTTCTACTTATCACCCCCCATACAGGCATGCTATCTCACTCCCTCACCCTGAACCCCATGACTCCACTACATCCCACACAGTGCACCTACACATATGACTAACCGCAATGCCAAGCCCTGCATGCTATACCAATGGATGTACAGCCCTCCCAGCCCTGCATGTACATCCATCACAAAAGTATGCACAAAATGGAGAACTAACAATCACACAATACATCACCATGCACAATGGTAGCAGGGCAACAACAACCATAGAGGGGAAGCAAGGGAGGTACTATATGTCACAGAGATAAAGCATAATATATCACTTACATCCCCACAGGTGCCCCAGCAAATCCCAGTGGCGAGGAGGTGCCATGACTATCCAGTCCCACAACAGGAGACGCCCCTAGTGCTGACAGTAACTCTGGACTTCAGGATCTGGATGAACTACCTGGCCCACCAGGGACCACTGGTCAGTCGGCCACCCCAGCCCACTCTCAGTCCACCGCAGAGCCTCCCCATCAGTATCCAACACCACAGCACCCACCCAACATCCCCACACCTCTGTCCTCATGACACGTCAATCAGCAGTATGCTTACCTGTACAGAGACCCCAGTCCCCACCTCACCCCCAAGACAATCAGGGACCTGGGGTCAGCGGCAGTCGGAACACTGTTCAGGGGACACAGGCACCGGGGAACAGGGACACTAAGAGGACAGCTGTGCACCAGGGGGAGGACAGGCCCCGGGAATTAAGTCTCCAGGAGGCACTCACTAATGTCTTGGGGGCTTTCCAATAATTCCAGGACAAGATGGGTCAGATCCTTACCAACATGCAGGAGAACAAGCGGCTGCAGGAGGTACACCATCAGGAGATCAGGGAAGATTTGCAGGCCCTCAACACCACCATGGTCTCCATAGCAGGGGTTCTGGAAGATATGGCCAACATCATGAGGGAATGGACAGCACACCAGCAGGCCCCTACCAGTAGCCAGTCTACTGACCAGCCCTCCACTTCTGCTGCAGCTAGTGGACAGGAGGCCCTGCCACAGGACCCACAGGCCAACAGCACCCCACCCCCTGCAGAAGGTGAGCCACCCTGCAGATGTTCACTGCTACACAGACAAAAGCCAGAGACACTTGCCAAGACCAAGACTGCCACCAGGAAATGAGACTCTCCTGATTGTCCCCCTTATGTCCCACTCTGTCACCTTGTCCACTCTGAACTGCTTTTGCTCCCCTTCCTATGGCCCCTTGGACACTGGACCTGTGCTACAAACAGACTGGACCAATAACCTGGACTTACCTCTACCATCACCCCATTCCATTGCACCTTACTGTCTATAATTTGCATTACAATAAACACCCTTGAACACAACATGAGTGATGGTGTTTTATGTTATGAAAATGTGTTCATTATGGAAACAGTCACATCGAGTGCAAATGATCCGAACACTGTGATAGCATTCAAATGGAGACCTGTCTGTAGTCATCACATCAGTACACAGTTGTTATAACACTAACAACTGCAAAATTAGAAGGAATAGGTGACAGTCAGTTGAGATGCACAGGAAGTGAATGCTATCCTGCTACAGCCATACTGAAAACATCAATAGTCAGAGGAATGGTCAGTTATACTGTCTTACCTGTGTGTCATTGGAAGTATTGCCGTATAACTGATGATCTATTGTCCACACCTTCATCCTCTGCTTCCTTATCCTCACTGTCCACAGGGGCATTTCCAATCTCCTCTTGCAGACAGGGCACATGCCATTGGAGGGCCAGGTTGTGCAACATGCATCATTCTATTACTATCTGGCAGACCTTCTGAGGTGAGTAGCAGAGGGATCCACCTGTCAGATGGAGGCATCTGAATCTGGCCTTCAGGAGACCGAAGGTCCTTTCAATAATTCTTCTGGCTCGCCCATGTGCATCATTAGACTGATTTTCAGCCTCTGCCCTGTCATTCCTCACAGGGATCAGGAGCTACAATAGGTTTGGATAGCCAGAGGCACCTGCAAGTAATGAGGGACAAACATTAGCCTTACAAAATGGTATGGGGTTAACTCCTGAAGGCATTCACTGACATGCATTGGGAGGGGCTCACCTATTAGCCACACCCTGTGCCTCTGTAGTTGTGCCATCAGATTTGGGATGCTGCTATTCCTCAGGTTGAAGGTGTCATGTACTGACCCAGGATATTTGGCAGTGCTATGGGAGATGTACTGGTCAGCCAGGCACACCATTTTCACATTGAGTGAGTAAAAACACTTCTGATTCCAGAACACCTGTTCATTGTGGCAGGGGGGACAAACACCATATGTGTTCTGTCAATCGCCCCAATAATATTAGGAATATGTCCCATTGCATAGACTCCTGCCTTCACAGTGGCCAAATCTTCCACCTGGGGGAAAGCAATGTAGCTGCACATGTGTCTGACGAAGGCAGACAAAACCCTTGTCAGCATGATTGAGAACATTGGCTGTGACATTCCTGCTGCCAACCCCACTATCACTTGGAAAGAACCATTTGCCAGGAAATGGAACATAGATAGAACTTGCACAAGATGAGTGATCCCAGTAGGATGAAGGATAGCTGATATCAGATCAAGCTCCAATTAAGCACACAGCTCTGTGATTGTGCTCTATCCAGTCTATAGTTGAATATTATGTGCCTGTCCTCCAGTGTAGCCAAGTCCACAAGGGGTCTGTTCATGGGGTCTCGTCTCCTCCTCCTAATCATCAGCAGTAGTAGGTCTCTAAGGGACACAAGAGTGAGTAGGGTGTCACAATTTGAACAATGGAACCGCCACCTCAGTGTACATTGAGCCTTAATGGGTTGGCACTATGGGAATGGCAATGTATGTGCAA